>NC_041384.1:757438146-757508874 GCF_002162155.2 Triticum dicoccoides
GATGTCCGCGGCTACCAGGGGCAACTCTGGGCTGGCCTACCCGACGTCTTGCTCATCCGGTGTGCCCTGAGAACGAGATATGTGCAGCTCCTATCGGGATTTGTCGGTACATCTGGGTGGCTTTGCTGGTCTTGTTTTACCAATGTCGAAATGTCTTGTAACCGGGATTCCGAGGATGATCGGGTCTTCCTGGGAGAAGGAATATCCTTCGTTGACCGTGAGAGCTTCTGATGGGCTAAGTTGGGACACCCATACAGGGATTTGAACTTTCGAAAGCCGTGCCCGCGGTTATGGGCAGATGGGAATTTGTTAATGTCCGGATGTAGAAAACCTGAAACTTATCTTAATTAAAATGCATCAACCGCGTGTGTAGCCGTGATGGTCTCTTCTCTATGGGGTCCGGGAAGTGAACACTGTGTTGGAGTTATGCTTGAACGTAGGTTGTTCTAGGATCACTTCTTGATCATAGATTCTCGACCGTGCTTTGCCTTCTCTGCTCGCTTTCATTTGCGCATGTTAGCCACCATATATGCTAGTGCTTGCTGCAGCTCCACCCCATATCATTTCCCTACCTATAAGCTTAAATAGTCTTGATCGCGAGGGTGTGAGATTGTTGAGTCCCCGTGACTCACAGATTACTTCCAAAACCAATTCGTAGGTGCCGATGATGCCATGCAGGTGACGTAACCGAGCTCAAGGAGGAGCTCGATGAAGATCTCGTTCATTGTGTTGTATCGTTTCAGTTGATCAGTAGTGGAGCCCAGTTGGGACGATCGGGGATATGTGTAGCATTTGGGGTAGTCTTCTTTTATTTTGGTTCCGTAGTCGGACCTTGTGTGTATCTAGATGATGTAATGTTATATTCATGTATTGTGTGAAGTGGCGATTGTAAGCCAACTATGTACCTCTTTTTCCCTTATTCATTACATGGGTTGTTGTGAAGGTTACCTCACTTGCGACATTGCTTTCAATGCGGTTATGCCTCTAAGTCGTGCTTCGACACGTGGGAGCTATAGCTGCATTGAGGGTGTTACAAGTTGGTAATCAGAGCCTTCCCCGACTTAGGAGCCCCCTGCTTGATCGAATCGCTGGCGTTTTTGAGTCTAAAAAACTTTTTGAGTCATTTAGGATTATATATATCGGAGAGTAGGATTCTTTTTACTCCTCAGTCCCTTCGTCGCTCTGGTGAGGCATCCTGGCGTAGAGTTTTGACTCTTCTCTTCTCAAATTTCACAAAAATGATCACGCGGGTATCTTGGAATCGTTCCGATGGTTTTTTGACGAGAATATTGTTCTTGGTACCTCCTGACATTTAGGGGTTGTGGCAGTGTCCCGGGGAGTTGAGCTCCGAGGTGTTGTCGTCACAATTTTATCATTCCAGTTCTGGAATACCTGAGTTTCGGCGACATCGAAAATCTCTTTTATGCAGTTGTTGGTGAGATAACCTCGACGTCACCCAGTACTGGGGCGGGAGTTCGGGAGTATTGCCATAACTCGTATAATGGATGCTTTTCGAAGGTTGAGGTAAATGATTTCCGAAGGTTTCTTGGTTATGTGTTGAAGGATGGATACAGCTGGATGTAGGATTTGTTAGTTTTGGGTGAGATATTATGCTTCCCCTGTATCCCCAACACCTGATTGCATAACCGGAAAGTTTCGGGAGTTTATAAGTGGGAATTTAAGTAGCTCTTAGGATATATTTCCGACAGATGTATGATATGAAATTGGGGTTCGACGTCTAGTGGTCCGCCTATCCACAGTTGGTTTTACTGTGGTCTCGTTGTGTCTTAAAGAGTCCTTGGCTATGCTGACTCGGGGACGCTTCGTATGTCATGAGCACTGCCTTGTAAATGATGGTGCTGTATGATCGAGCCCATGTGGGCCCCACCACAAAAACTTTGGATGAAATCTCTATCATATGTTTGTTCCGGCTTATTTTGCAAGCCAATCCTTTGTTTTGTTTTTCAAATGTGGTATTCGAGTTGCTTCGAAGTCAAATGTGGATTCCATACCTTTCCTGAGTGGTGTTCTCACACTCCTATGTGAATACCAATCCTTCTTCATCATTAAGATTGTCATATCAATTCTTTTCAACCGGTGTGCTTCTCTTCTAGTGGATCCAATCTTGTCAACATTCGCAAGATCTACTTTAAGTCTTCTCAACGGTGTTGTTTAATCTGTCCCAAATTGCCTTTGTTTTTCCCACCCTCCCACCCTTTTCTCCAAGGACTCAGATTTCTTATTCAAGTATCCTTTTACTGATGGGAAGCCTCTCCATTCCTTTTCCGTCAATGTTATTATCCGGTGATTCTCATGAAGATTCTAATGGAGCTTCAAGTTCGTCATTCTTCATTCTTTTCTTCTCCGGTGGATTAAATTCAAGCCTTCTATGTTGGTCACATGCCTTTTTCCTTGTTTCAAATGTCTTCTCTTGCCAGTGCACCTCTTAATCATCCATTTCTCGCTATTCAATTGTTCTGGAGTGCTCAAGATATCTTAAAAGGCTCGTCTAGTCATTCAAGATCCATTCAACTTATTTTGACGGTGTTATCTCATTCAAGCCTTTTAATTCAACCGGTGCAATCTCTCTTTTCAAGCAATCGTTCAATGGTGTTTCTTTTGAATGGGCCCTAACCCACAGGTCTTTTCCCAGGATCTTACCGGACTCTTCTTATTTTCGCGGAGCTATCCTCAAATTTCTTTTTGAAGTTTGACATAAGAATGATTTATCATCAGTCAAATGTCTTTCTCCAAGATCTTTCAAATTCTTTTCATCCATCCGGAGCAATTCATGAGTCTTTTCAGTTTGATTCTTCGGAGCCCATCATTTCAGAAGACTTATTCATTCTCGGCCTTCAGCTATCATTCTCCAAATCATACCGGTGCTTCGTTCAAGTTTTCTCTAATCAATTCGGGATCTCTTCGTTCACTTGCATCTAAATTCTCTCAAGTATCTTCGCTCATTTTCCAATTCCCCCTGCTGATGTGTTCGTTTTCTTCGTTCATTTTCAATTCTTACGGTGGTTCGTTCAAGATTTCTCTTCCTTGTTTATCATATCAATTCATTCATTCTTTCCAATCCTACCGGTGGTTCGTGGAAGACCTTTCTCAAGTTTGCGCTATATCTATCTTAATCCTTTCTATGAGAATAAGTTGTATGCCAAATCCGTTGCTTGTCATCAATTTAATTGGTGAAGGATACGCATAATGTAATTCTTATTCTTGTTTCATCCATATGTTAATCCTTTCTTCCAGAGTTTGTTCACAATGACTAATTCTCGTTGTCATTTGTTCATCTTCTCTTTTTCCCGGAGTTCCAACCTCTTTCAGTTATATCACCACGGAGATTCATCTAAATCGTTACAAGGATTCACCTTGTGTTTTCAACTTCTCTTTCCTTTAGTTTGATCAATCATTTTGTTACCGGAGTTCTTCATGGAGGGTCTACATGATGGTTCATCAAGGATTTAATTCCTTCTCGAAGGGTTCATCAACATTCTTTTCAGAGGAGCTCAAGCATTCTTCATCTTGCAATCCGGAGTGAAATTCTTTCTACCGTATCATTGGAGGTGGTATTATGTCATTCTTGATAATTTGAGTTCATGTTTCATGATTCACATGTTGTTAAGAATGAGAAATTTTAAATTCATCAACCTCTTCGTTGGAGTTATCTTGGGTTATATTTCACCTAAAGCTTTCCCTAAGGATTTTGCTATTTATGGTGGTTATAAATGATCCAAGTTCTTCTTTTATCCTTCCGGTGAATAAGTTTCTTGTCTCCTTATTCTTATCAATACAATCTTTTTCCGTGAGTGGCAGGTTGTCACCTCATTATTTGAGATGTATTCCATAAGACCATATCAAGCTTATTCTTTTCGTTGTTGGTTTTCCAACAACTCCGTTCTAGTATTTGTTGTAAGTGTGCTCTCTCAAGATCGTGTTCCCCTTCGTTCATTCCATTCCATTCTTACTTTTGTTCCAGAGGCATTGTGATGTTGCTCTCTTCAACCCATCTTCTTATTTTGTCGGGATCGTGTTCTTTTCTTGGTTTATCCATTTAACCAGAGTGTTGTGTCCCTTGCTCAAGTTCTTTTATCTTATCAAGTCTTGCATCTCTTTTCAACCGGAGTGCTACCCGAATTTGTTCTTCCTTGTTCCTCTTTTCTAACGGAGTGTTTTCTACTTCGTTCATCTCCGTTGCATTCTTTCTTTCAATTTGTTCAACCTCTCAAGGTTCTTTGGTTTCACTCATTGGTCAGAGAAGCAACTTAGTTTCACCTCTTCTCTTTCTCTTCTGTTTTTCCTCCTAGATCTCGGGACGAGATCCTCTCGTAGTGGTGGAGTGTTGTGACGCCCCAAGACCGGAGCTTCAGATGCCTTCCAGGGTTTCCGGGTTTCGTCGTGTGATTTGTTTGGTTCATTGCATCATGTGCATTGCATCATGTCATCATGCCATCATCTCATAAATCTTTTGCAACTCAACTAAATAAATTGCATGGATCTTCGGTCCATTTAAATCGAGGGAATTCACGTGGTGATTCTCTTTATAACATACCCTCCCAATATTAGGGAGCTATGATAAATAATCCATTCTTTGGAAATTTACCTTAACACACTTGCATATTAATTCCTTTGGCCTTTTCTTCTTCAAGTGTTGACTCTCTAACCTTGCCTTATATCCTTTCGTCATTTTCCGGAGCTTCACCTAAAATTTCAACATTTTTGGTCACTCTAGAAACCTCGTCCCAGTTCAAACCCATTTGAATTAAATTCAAATGAGTTTGAAATCTTTTGTTCGATCGGGATTTTTCTATTTTTCTCGGAATGAGCATATTTTTGTGAGTTCGGGAAAATTATCCCCATGCTCAAAATCCTTTCCTTAACCCTCCTTTTCTTTTTCTCTCTCTATTTCTTTTATCTTAAAAGAAGAAGAGAGAGGAAGAGCGAAGCCCAGCTCAGGTCTAGCGGAAGGCCCATCCTAACCCCGCAGCCTTTTGGCCAAGGCCCAGCCGGCCCCTTTCCACCTAACCCTAGTGCTCCCGCATCGCTACACCCTGGCCCGATCCCCTCCCCTCTTCCCTCGTACCCCTTCCACCCAGCGCCACCAGGGAGAGCGCGCCCGATCTCATCTCCCTCTCATTCTCCCAGCGCGCGAAACCTCTCTCTCCCTCGAGCCCGATCCCTCTTTCACTCGCTGCCTTCCCCTGCTCGATCTCCCTCACTCCCTCGTCTCCTTCCCCTGCTCGTGCGCCAGAGCGAGAGCCTCTCGCTCAATCCCGCAGGAGCCGTGCGCCCGAACCCCACCATCACCAGCGCCTCCCCTGCGTTAACTCCGCCCGCCAGGAGCTCGCGACCCGTGCGCCTCCTCCATGGTCTTCTTCCTTGCCGCCATGGGCGCGAGGGCCGAGCTCGCCCGCCCCACCGCGTCGCCAGGGCCGCCGGGCACCGCAGCCTGCCGGCTTCTTCTCTGCTTGAGGAGCTACAGCAGCCGCGCATGGCTACGCCTCCCATGGAGCTCCGCCGCTGGGGCTGCTCCTCGCCTGCGTCGATGTCTTCCATCGCACTGCTGCTCCTCTGCCTGTCCTCTGTCGCCCGCAGCGCGCATGGCCGAGCTGCCCTGCCTTGTTCGACCACCGGAACCATGCCAAGTCGTTGCCTCTTTGCATCTGTGCTGTGTTGCCGTGGTTGCATGCAACCGTGGAATCAATCCCAAGCGTCAAGTACCAGGACACTACGAAACCTGAATCGCCAAGACCGGACCCGTCAAGTACCCCTTCAGATTCGTCAAGACCCTCATGTACAACTACACCCGATGATGCGACAAGTACCCCGACAACGTGTACATCTACGCCGCCAAGACCGGACCGACAAGTACCTCGATGTCACGTGTACCACTACCGTCACCCCGAAGACGTTGGAGTCATCAAGTACCTCTCCGAACGAATGTGAACGACTACCGTCGCAAGAACGGGACCGGAAAGTCCGAAGACCCCAAGTACCACGACACCGATGACATGAACGTCTACGGAAACTCGTGCAATGATAAACATGCACCACTACCGCCACCGAGATCGCGAGAACCTCTACCGCCGACCCTAGAGCATGTGAGAACGACTACTTCCACTACCACCGTCGCGAGAACGTCTACTTACTCTACTTTGCATCGAACGAGAACTGTCCCGCTTGCATGCTTCGAAGGTATAACCTCGAGATGACGTCCGTGAATGAATGCTTGTGATGTTTGAGATGCTCGAGTTTGCACCGTGTCCAAATTGTCACTCGTTTCCTTGTTGCCAACTCGTGGGACACTCGGAATCCGGGAGTGCCCCACCATCTTTTGCACGCTCCCGCCACACTTTCTTTTGCACCGACGTCTCAATGAGTTGTCGGAACCGGAACATTGCCGTGGCACCGTTTCGTTCTCATTGCCGTGGCACCCCTTTTCGTTTCCACCATGATGACAAATGCTTCATAATGCTCTTGTCAACTTTTAATAAAAATGCATAAACTTGAATATGTCATCTGCATCATGATGATAACATTTAGATGTTTAAAATTGTTGTTGCACCAAATTGATAAATGCATATGGGGATTTAGCGGAATTGTTGTTTGTTGTTCCGGCCTCATTTAAACTTTCCTAGTTAGGTTGTTTTCATATGCATCACCCCCCTTGCCATGTTAATCAACATTTAATATTGTTGGCTACATAAACGAGATCGAACTAAATAACTTGAATATGGTGTTTTATCAATATGCAACGGAGTTGCATGTTGAGCTCCACTTAATTTGTAGGTTTGTTTGTGCTTTTTACCATGCCATGCCTCTTTAAACAGGACATGCATAATACTTGGTTGTGCATCCTGTCATGATTATGTGATGGTTGTTTACCATGTTGTTTGCTTTCTTTCCGGTGTTGCTTCTTCGGGTTAGTTCCGATAACGTCGCGTTGTGAGGATTCGTTCGACTACGTCCGTTTGTCTTCTTCATGGACTCGTTCTTCTTCCTTGCGGGATTTCAGGCAAGATGGCCCTACCCTCGAAATCACTTTTATCTTTGCTTGCTAGATGCTCGCTCTTTTGCTATGCCTGTGCTGCGATACCTACCACTTTCTTTATCATGCCTCCCACATTGCCATGTCAAACCTCTAACCCACCTTGTCCTAACAAATCGTTGTTGGCTATGTTACCGGTTTGCTCAGCCCCTCTTATAGCGTTGTTAGTTGCAGGTGAAGATTGGAGCTTGTTCCATGTTTGGAACATGGATATTTGTTGGGATATCGCAATATCTCTTATTTAATTAATGCATCTATATACTTGGTAAAGGGTGGAAGGCTCGGCCTTATGCCTGGTCATTTGTTCCACTCTTGCTGCCCTAGTTTCCGTCATACCGGTGTTATGTTCCTTGATTTTGCGTTCCTTACACGGTTGGGTTATAATGGGAACCCCTTGACAGTTCGCCTTGAATAAAACTCCTCCGGCAAGGCCCAACATTGGTTTTACCATTTGCCACCTAGCCTTTTCTTTCCCTTGGGTCAGCCGACTCTAGGGTCATCTTTATTTAAACACCCCCCCGGGCCAGTGCTTCTCTAAGTGTTGGTCTAACTGAGCGATGTCTGGGGCTACCAGGGGCAACTCTGGGCTGGCCTACCTGACGTCTTGATCATCCGGTGTGCCCTGAGAACGAGATATGTGCAGCTCCTTTCGGGATTTGTCGGCACATCTGGGTGGCTTTGCTGGTCTTGTTTTACCATTGTCGAAATGTCTTGGAACTGGGATTCCGAGCCTGATCGGGTCTTTCTGGGAGAAGGAATATCCTTCGTTGACCGTGAGAGCTTGTGATGGGCTAAGTTGGGACACCCCTGCAGGGATTTGAACTTTCGAAAGCCGTGCCCGCGGTTATGGGTAGATGGGAATTTGTTAATGTCCGATTGTAGAAAACCTGAAACCTATCTTAATTAAAATGCAACAACCGCGTGTGTAGCCTTGATGGTCTCTTCTCGGCGGGGTCCGGGAAGTGAACACGGTGTTGGAGTTATGCTTGAACGTAGGTTGTTCTAGGATCACTTCTTGATCATAGATTCTCGACCGTGCTTTGCCTTCTCTCCTCGCTCTCATTTGCGTATGTTAGCAACCATATATGCTAGTGCTTGCTGCAGCTCCACCTCATATCTTTTCCCTACCTATAAGCTTAAATAGTCTTGATCGCGAGGATGTGAGATTGCTGAGTCCCCGTGACTCACAGATTATTTCCAAAACCAGTTTGCAGGTGCCGATGATACAGTGCAGGTGACGCAACCGAGCTCAAGGAGGAGCTCGATGAAGATCTCGTTCATTGTGTTGTCTCATTCCAGTTGAGCAGTAGTGGAGCCCAGTTGGGACGATCGGGGATCTGTGTAGCATTTGGGGTAGTCTTCTTTTATTTTGGTTCTGTAGTCGGACCTTGTGTGTATCTGGATGATGTAATGTTATATTCATGTATTGTGTGAAGTGGCGATTGTAAGCCAACTATGTACCTCTTTTTCCCTTATTCATTACATGGGTTGTTGTGAAGATTACCTTACTTGCGACATTGCTTTCAATACGGTTATGCCTCTAAGTCGTGATTCGACACGTGGAAGATATAGCCGCATCGAGGGTGTTACAGAGTGGTCGGAGGAGTCGAAGAAGATCGAGGTCGTCCCCGTCAAGCAGGAGCCCGAGGAGCTTGGGACCGCGGCATCGTCGGGCCGAAGGACTTCATCGCCGATGTCGATGCGGTCGCGGCCGCCATTGTCGAGCGGAGCTTGCACGAGGAGGCGGAGCGTCGGCACCACCACGAGGAGCTCGAAGACCTCGTGTTCCAGCAGGCAGTCGTGACCAACCTCACCGCCAAGGAGAAGGACGACGAGTGGCGGTGCATCTGCGAGGAGCAGAGGGAGAAGTACATCGACCTCGGTAGCTCCGACGAGGAGGATTGAGCTCCTACACGGCGTCGTCCATGGCCGCGAGCTCGCCGCCGTGAGATCCCCACCCCCTTTAGTACTAGTACTGATGTAGTATGTATTATGAACTAGTGTTTGTAGTGTTTGATCATATATTATATGTAGTATGTGATGAATTACTATGGTGCAATTTCTCCTGCGAAACTGTTTTTCATATTATGCAGTTTCATCTATAGTTTGTTTCTGATCGGTCGCGCTTGTTCTCGACCCGCTAACAAGATCTTCGTCAAACTGCAAACGCGTTTTACGGGTCGGGATTTTGCAGGGTCTGCTAAAGTTGCTCTAAGACACCGTCCAGATTCCCCCCGTCATGTGTCTTGTGCAACTTTCAGTTAGTACTACAACTTCTGGTAGAGCATCTTCAACAGTCCTCGTATCCATAATCCATAAAATAACTGTTGTTTAGAAAAATAATATGAAAAAATAATAATTCTCCAGCAGTTCTGGTAAACTTGCATTTTTTTACATGGTCCCATATAATCTCCACAACATCTCCTCCGTCTAAACAAAGAAGGCCCATCCCGTAAATTTGGCGGAAGGCAACCGTTGAAGCTTCACGGCACCTCGAAGCTTCTCTCTATGTTCGCCTCGTCCCACCCCCCGCCGCCACCGCCACCCTATGATGCCGCGATGACCTATCGCCGGTCGAAAGAACCGGTCACGCTGCCACCACCACAACGAGCTGCCTGTTGCTCGGCAGCCTCCCCACACCACCCCCACCTCCCCGTGCGGCCCATGTCGCCCGGTCAAGCCGCCCTAGAACGGCCCCATCGCATGGATGCGACTCAACACCATTGCGTACCCAAGGTATTCGACAAATTTCTTCACCCAAATATTTTACATGACCCAATTTCTTCGACGATGCTCTATTATTTGTTGCTTCAAGGTCAATAAACTTCTTCTTATTATCCGCTACTTCGAATGATTTTGACCTTTTTTATGTTTGAATTTGAATTTAAACTTCAAATCAAATTTCATAAATTGTCGATTTGAAAGGATTATCAAGTTTGTGTGCCCGGTTTTTTTTTTTGAATGATCATGTTGATACTATAAACATGTGTGTGCCACCTGTGTGCTTGTTTAATGAGAAATAGAAAAGAAAACAGATTTTAGAGGAAGGTGTTTATGGGAACTATGAAAAGACCTCATCAAACAATTTTCCCTTAATTATATTGACACCCCGTAAAACAATTTTTACGGGGATTTTTTTTGTAGAAACTGTTGAAGACGCTTCTAAATAGATCACGAACAAAACAGAGCATTAGAAAATGGCAATCCAATAGACTGGTAAGGGCATGTACAACACCGGCGGTTAGGCCAGGCGCCAGGATTTATGGGTGAATCCCGTTCGATCGAAGGATTTTGGCTGGCGTCGATGCTTTACCAGCCATCGGGCGCTTCCCTTTATTTCTTCCGTACGAGCCTTTTTTAACGAGCGTTATCCATTTTTTGCACGTGTAAAGGAATTATGTTAGCGCTCGATTAGGCGCTGCTCCGTTGGGGAAACAAACTCCCACACCGACGCAAGTTCCATAATTAACTATTTTTATTGTCTAAGTGCCTAATTAAGCGGTCTTGCATTGTAGATGCCCAAGTACTACTTGCCATGTCCACAAGACGTGTTCATGTGGAATAATAATGGTGGTATATTTGGAATATCCTAAATAGTTCGCTAATGGTGAAATGCGCACACACCTAATGGGAAACTTAAAGAAACTTCTGGCTGATTTTTTATTTTCCTTGTTTGTTTATGGTTTACTGATTTTCTTTTTCATGTTGTTTTTCTATTTTTCTTACTTACTTTAAAATTTTAAATAAAAAAATTGTAAATATCTTTACAATGTGAAAAACGTTTTCTCAAATTCCTAAATATTTCTTAAAATATCTAAAATTTTGAAGCTAATGAATATTAACAAAATTCTTAAAAAATGTTAAAAAACACATGAACATTTTTTAAAAATGGTGATTTTTAAGTTCTCAAAAATCAAAAGGAACAAATTGTTGTGCATTTTTCAAATTCATGATTTTTTTAATTTGAATGTTTTTCTTAATCATTTTTCAAAATTTGTTTACATCTTCTTAAAATCCATAAATATTTTACTGTTCGTGAACTTTTCAAGTCTGTCAAAAAATCCGAGATCTGGTTTCCTTTTAGCCAACAATTGCTGATAGTTATTTAGAATCTGGCGCGAGCGATAGAAAGAAAAGTAAGCTGAGCGGAGCACTACTGGATTGGCCGTGGCTTAAGCGCCAAATAGGAGATGCGCCGACTTCCAAGCTCCGACTATTTTTTTAACACAGTACGGATGCAAAGCGCTCATATACGCGCGCATACACTCACTCTATGAACACACATACACACACTCTACCCCTATGAACACATCCGAAAGACCAAGACGGCATATTCATCTTAAAATTTACGAAGTCGCCGACTATTGCAACTGCTAGATGATGTAGCAATAGGGTTGTCCATGGAACACCCTAGAATTTTGCCAGACGCCCAAGCCCGTATTAAACCTGATCAATGTTGGGCGAGGCTTGAAACCGGGAGCAACTAGCTAAGGAGAGCTCGTTCGCAGCTTGTCAAAAGAGTCATTTGGGGTGGGCTGAGAGCGCGTCATTTGGCGGGCTTTCTGTCGCCGCCACGTGTCGCGTTCTGTGTGTTCCCTCGAATTTTGCGTGTTTTCGGCTTTTTAGATGTTTTCCCCTTTTTTTTTCGCTTTCTGGTTTTTCACTGGTCTTTTTTACCTTTTCGACCAAATAAGTTTATTGAAAATTGCGTGAAAATGCCACGAGAGGCACGGTTTTGCTTCCATGAAAGGTACAGCCGTGCCTCTTGAAAACAAAAAACATGTTTTTTACTTCCCGAGAGTTACGGTTTTACTTTCACGAGAGGCAGGGTTTTGCTTCCGCGAGAGGCACGGCCTCCCGAAAATGAAAAAAACATGTTTTCTGTATTTTTTTTCCTTTCCGTCAGAGGCATGGTTTTGCTTTCTCGAGAGGCACAGATTTGTTTCCGCGAGCGGCATAGATTTGCTTCCGCGAGAGGCACGGCCGTGCCTCTCGGAAACGAAAATAACGCATTTTCTTTTTTCTTTTTTTCCTCAAGAGGCATTGTTTTTTCGTCTGATTTTTATGAGAATATTTTTTTCATCAAAACCAGTCAACATGGATATAGTTTTGAAGATCTCGGCGCGAGGAATCCAAGGATGAAAATGGTTGAAGATTTGGACACAGGGTTTAAAAGATAAAATATATTAAAATAAACAGATCTTAAAAAAACTCACAGGTTGCGACAAGTGGCACACAACGCAACCTGTGAAGGTTGGAGTACTCCCGAATTAGTGATTTTATCTTTTTTTAGACAAACTCCGAAGCTTTATTTATGATGTCATAATGTTTACATGGACGAAAGAGAGCCCGTTCGGCTGACCCAACCAAACATGTCGACCAGCTGGAAGGGATAAAGCATGCTTCGCGAGCTTGTGAGCCTCGATATTTGAGCTCCTAAATTCATGACAAAAATTACACAAGTGGAAAGTTGAACTATGCTCTATTATTTCATGTATAATCGCTCCATACGCCGTTGGGTTCTTCTCTCGGATGTCGTCAACCACCACCTTCGAGTCCGACGCCACTTGTATGTTTGCCACATTCAGATCATCAGCGAAGGCTAGTGCCTTCCTGATCAACAAGCATTCGAGTGTCGCTGGATCAGATATGCCACCGAAAACCACTGCCGATGCCCCCCCCAAAAAGCCAGTTAAGTCTCTCGATATGGCCGCAACAGCTCCATGTTTCCTTCCCCTCCCCACTGCAGCATCAACGTTTATTTTGTCAGCCCCGCCGGTGGGGCGATCCAGCCCGTTGGTCGCTGCACAGGAACGCCAGTTTGCCTCGTCGTGACTGATTTAACAGCCTTAAGCTCATTGATGTAAGACTGAACGAAAGCATGGACTGAAAAAGGACTCTGATAAATTTGCTCATGGATCGCCTTGCGACGAGCACCCCATAATGCCCAAAGTGTAACCACCAGGGTAGTAAACTCCTCCTGCGATAAAGCATTGTGCATGGAAAAGAGCCAACTCTTTGCATCAGTTTCTTCATTCCTGCTCAATACATCGATGATCTGCTCAAAAGACATTGCCCACATGCTTCGGGAGACTGTGCAGTGTAACAAAGCATGCCTCCAAGTATCTTCTGCTCCGCAAAGGCAACACGCAGGTGTGTCCACCATATTACGGTGATGTAAAAGTGCCGCAGTCGGGGTGGTGTTCTTCGCCAATCTCCATAGGAAAATCTTTAGCTTCGAGGGTGCTCTAATCCCCCAGAGTTTAGTCCATCCCTCACTATCTCCATGTGAATGAGATGACCCTCCTTGCTCATACAACCAGACTTCTCTGCTTAGTTTCTTCTGGTGAATCATACGGTAAGCAGTTCTTACTGAGAAGATGCCTCTTCTGTCCTCACTCCAGGCCCAAAAATCCTCAATTTGTCTAGTGCAAAGATGAATTTGTAAGGTTGTCTCCGCATCAAGTGGAATAAAGGTTGCCTGAACAAGCTGTTCATTCCAAGAGCATGTGGTGTGGTTGATAAGTTCTTACACTAGGTGAGGTGGATCATGAACCAGAGATGTTATCGGTCTCCTCATTACCGTGCGGGGCAGCCAGTTGTCATGCCATATATCCGTGGTTTCCCCGTTCCCTATTCTCCTCACTAGTCCCTGCACCATTATGTCTCTCCCATCCAAGATAGCTCGCCAAATTTGTGAAGGATGACTACCCAACCGAGCTTCAAACAGAGAATCATCTGGGAAATAGACCCCCTTGAGGATGCAGGCGCTCAGCGATGTGGGGTTTTGAAGCATCCTCCATGTCTGTTTCAACAGTAGGGCAAGGTTGAAAATCTCCAAGTCCCTAAAGCCGAGCCCACCAAGGTGTTTTGGCTTTGTCATCTCGTCCCAGACTACCCAGCTTGGCTTGCGCTTCCCATGTTTGCTTCCCCACCAAAATTGTCTGATCAGCGATGTGACGTTCTCGCATAAGCTTCTTGGGAGGCGGAAACATGACATAGAAAAAACTGGTATAGACTACGCCACTTACTTAATGAGCACTTCCTTTCCTGGTGCAGACAAAAGTTTTTTCATCCACCCTCTAATTTTTCTCCCACACTTGATCTCTCAGATATCGGAAAGTGCCATTCTTTGCATGCCCAACATCAGTAGGCATCCCCAAGTACCTATCACTGAGAGATTCATTCTGCACATTCAAAGTTTCTTGATACTATTTCTCATGACCTGTGGGCAACCTCGACTAAAAAAGATAGAAGATTTCTCATGATTTATCCGCTGTCCTGATGCCATATAGTACCGTTCCAACAAGTTTGATGCTGCGATAGCCCCTTAAACGCTTGATTTAAACATCAGCAGGCTATCGTCGGCAAAAACGAGGTGGTTCATGTTGGGGAACGTAGTAATTTCAAAAATTTCCTACGCACACGCAAGATCATGGTGATGCATAGCAACGAGAGGGGAGAGTGTTGTCCACGTACCCTCATAGACCGAAAGTGGAAGCGTTAGCACAACGCGGTTGATGTAGTCGTACGTCTTCACGATCCGACCGATCAAGTACCGAACGTACGGCACCTCCGAGTAAAGCACATGTTCAACCCGATGTCGTCCCTCGAACTCCGATCCAGCCGAGTGTTGAGGGAGAGTTTTGTCAGCACGACGGCGTGGTGACGATGATGATGTTCTACCGACGCAGGGCTTCGCCTAAGCACCGCTACAGTATTATCGAGGTGGATTATGGTGGAGGGGGCACCGCAAACGGCTAAAAGATCAAGCGATCAATTGTTGTGTCTATGGGGTGCCCCCTGGCCACGTATATAAAGGAGTGCAGGAGGGGAGGGGTCGGCTCTCTCTATGGCGCGCCCTAGGGGAGTCCTACTCCCACCGGGAGTAGGATTCCCCCTTTCCTAGTAGAACTAGGAGCCCTTCCAAGTAGTAGGAGTAGGAGAGAAGGAAAGGGAAAAGAGAAGAGAAGGAAGGAGGGGGCGCAGCCCTTCCCCCTAGTCCAATTCGGACTAGGCCTTGGGGGGCGCGCGGCCTGCCTCTCTCTCATTCCACTAAAGCCCAATAAGGCCCATACACTCCCCGGCGAATTCCCGTAACTCCCTGGTACTCCGATAAATACCCGAATCACTCGGAACCTTTCCGATGTCCGAATATAGTCGTCCAATATATCGATCTTTATGTCTCGACCATTTCGAGACTCCTCGTCATGTCCCCGATCTCATCCGGGATTCCGAACTACCTTCGGTACATCAAAACACATAAACTCATAATATAACCGTCATCGAACTTTAAGCGTGCGGACCCTACGGGTTCGAGAACTATGTAGACATGACCGAGACACGTCTCCAGTCAATAACCAATAGCGGAACCTGTATGCTCATATTGGCTCCTACATATTCTAGGAAGATCTTTATCAGTCAAACCGCATAACAACATAGGTTGTTCCCTTTGTCATCGGTATGTTACTTGCCTGTGATTCGATCGTCGGTATCTCAATACCTAGTTCAATCTCGTTACCGGCAAGTCTCTTTACTCGTTCCGTAATACATCATCCCGCAACTAACTCATTAATTGCAATGTTTGCAAGGCTTATAGTGATGTGCATTACCGAGTGGGCCCAGAGATACCTCTCCGACAATCGGAGTGACAAATCCTAATCTCGAAATACGCCAACCCAACAAGTACCTTCGGAGACACCTGTAGAGCACCTTTATAATCACCCAGTTACGTTGTGACGTTTGGTGGCACACAAAGTGTTCCTCCGGTAAACGGGAGTTGCATAATCTCATAGTCAAAGGAAGATGTATAAGTCAGGAAGAAAGCAATAGCAACAAACTAAACGATCAAGTACTAAGCTAACGGAATGGGTCAAGTCAATCACATCATTCTCCTAATGATGTGATCCCGTTAATCAAATACAACTCATGTCTATGGTTAGGAAACATAACCTTTTTTGATCAACGAGCTAGTCAAGTAGAGGCATACTAGTGACACTCTGTTTGTCTAGGTATTCACACATGTATTATGTTTCCAGTTAATACAATTCTAGCATGAATAATAAACATTTATCATGATATAAGGAAATAAATAATAACTTTATTATTGCCTCTAGGGCATATTTCCTTCAGTCTCTCACTTGCACTAGAGTCAATAATCTAGTTCACATCGCCATGTGATTTAATACCAATAGTTCACATCACCATGTGATTAACACCCATAGTTCACATCGACTTGTGACCAACACCCAAAGGGTTTACTAGAGTCAATAATCTAGTTCACATCGCTATGTGATTAACACCCAAAGAGTACTAAGGTGTGATCATGTTTTGCTTGTGAGAGAAGTTTAGTCAACGGGTCTGCCACATTCAGATCCGTAAGTATTTTGCAAATTTCTATGTCAACAATGCTCTGCACGGAGCTACTCTAGCTAATTACTCCCACTTTCAATATGTATCCAGATTGAGATTTAGAGTCATTTGAATCAGTGTCGAAATTTGCATCGATGTAACCCTTTACGACGAACCTTTTTGTCACCTCCATAATCGAGAAACATATCCTTATTCCACTAAGGTTAATTTTGACCGCTGTCCAGTGATCTACTCCTAGATCACTATTGTGCTCCCTTGCCAAAAACAGTGTAGGGTATACAATAGATCTGGTACACAGCATGGCATATTTTATAGAACCTATGGCCAAGGCATAGGGAATGACTTTCATTCTCTTTCTATCTTCTGCCGTGGTTGGGCTTTGAGTCTTACTCAGTTTCACACCTTGTAACACAGGCAAGAACTCTTTCTTTGACTGTTCCATTTTGAACTACTTCAAAATTTTGTCATTGTATGTACTCATTGAAAAACTTATGAAGCGTCTTGATCTATATATATAGATCTTGATGCTCAATATGTAAGCAGCTTCACCGAGGTCTTTCTTTGAAAAACTCCTTTCAAACACTCATTTATACTTTGCAGAATAATTCTACATTATCTCCGGTCAACAATATGTCATTCACATATACTTATCAGAAATGCTATAGTGCTCCCACTCACTTCCTTGTAAATACAGGCTTCACGCAAGTCTGTATAAAACTATATGCTTTGATCAACTTATTAAAGCGTATATTCCAACTCCGAGATGCTTGCACCAGTCCATAGATGGATCGCTGGAGCTTGCATATTTTGTTAGCATCTTTAGGATTGACAAAACTTTCTTGTTGCATCATATACAACTATTCTTTAATAAATCCATTAAGGAATGTAGTTTTGTTTACCCATTTGCCAGATTTCATAAAATGTGGCAATTGCTAACATGATTCGGACAGACTTAAGCATAGATACGAGTGAGAAACTCTCATCATAGTCAACACCTTGAACTTGTCGAAAACCTTTTGCGACAATTCTAGCTTTGTAGATAGTAACACTACTATCAGCGTCCGTCTTCCTCTTGAAGATCCATTTAGTCTCAATGGCTCGCCGATCTTTGGGCAAGTCAATCAAATTCCATACTTTGTTCTTATACATGGATCTCATCTCAGATTTCATGGCCTCAAGCCATTTCGCGGAATCTGGGCTCATCATTGCTTCCTCATAGTTCGTAGGTTCGTCATGGTCAAGTAACATGACCTCCAGAACAGGATTACCGTACCACTCTAGTGCGGGTCTCACTCTGGTTTACCTATGAGGTTCGGTAGTAACTTGATCTGAAGTTACATGATCATCATCATTAGCTTCCTCACTAATTGGTGTAGTAGTCACAGGAACAGATTTCTGTGATGAACTACTTTCCAATAAGGGATCAGGTACAGTTACCTCATCAAGTTCTACTTTCCTCCCACTCACTTCCTTCGAGAGAAACTCCTTCTCTAGAAAGGATCCATTCTCAGCAATGAATATCTTGCCTTAGGATCTGTGATAGAAGGTGTACCCAACATTTTCTTTTGGGTATCCTATGAAGACGCACTTCTCCGATTTGGGTTTGAGTTTATCAGGTTGAAACTTTTTCACATAAGCATTGCAACCTCAAACTTTATGAAATGACGGCTTAGGTTTCTTGCCAAACCATAGTTCATACGGTGTCGTGTCAACAGATTTAGATGGTGCCCTATTTAACGTGAATGTAGCTGTCTCTAATGCATAACCCCAAAATGATAGTGGTAAATCGGTAAGAGACATCATAGATCGCACCATATCTAATAAAGTACGTTTATGACGTTCGAACACACCATTACACTGTTGTGTTCCAGGTGGCGTGAGTAGTGAAACTATTTCACATTGTTTTAACTGAAAGCCAAACTCGTAACTCAAATATTTTACTTCTGCGATCATATCGTAGAAACTTTTATTTTTGTTACGATGATTCTCCACTTCAATCTGAAATTCTTTGAACTTTTCAAATGTTTCAGACTTGTGTTTCATCAAGTAGATATACTCATATCTGCTCAATCCATCTGTGAAGGTCAGAAAATAACGATACCCGCCGCGAGCCTCAAAACACATCGGATTGCATACATTAGTATGTATTATTTCCAATAAGTCATTTGCTCGCTCCATTGTTCCGGAGAACGGAGTCTTAGTCATCTTGCCCATGAGGCATGGTTCGCAAGCATCAACTGATTCATAATCAAGTGATTCCAAAAGCCCATTAGCATGGATTTTCTTCATGCGCTTTACACCAATATGACCTAAACGGCAGTGCCACAAATAAGTTGCACTATCATTATTAACTTTGCATCTTTTGGCTTCAATATTATGAAAATGTGTATCACCACGATCGAGATCCAACAAACCATTTTCATTGGGTGTATGACCATAGAAGGTTTTATTCATGTAAACAGAACAACAATTATTCTCTAACTTACATGAATAACCGTATTGCAATAAACATGATCCAATCATATTCATGCTCAACGCAAACACTAAATAACATCTATTTTAGGTTTAACACTAATCCCGAAAGTATAGGGAGTGTGCGATGATGATCATATCAATCTTGGAACCATTTCCAATACACATCGTCACTTCACCCTTAACTAGTCTCTGTTCATTCTGCAACTCCCGTTTCGAGTTACTATTCTTAGCAACTGAACTAGTATCGAATACTGAGGGGTTGCCATAAACACTAGTAAAGTACACATCAATAACATGTATATCAAATATAGTTATGTTCACTTTGCCATCCTTCTTATCCGCCAATTACTTGGGGTAGTTCCGCTTCCAGTGACCAGTCCCTTTGAAGTAGAAGCACTCAGTTTCAGGCTTAGGTCCAGACTTGGGTTTTTTCACTTGAGCAGCAACTTGCTTGCCGTTCTTATTGAAGTTCCCCTTTATTCCCTTTGTCCCTTTACTTGAAACTAGTGATTTTGTTTACCATCAACACTTGATGCTTTTCTTGATTTCTACCTTCGTCGATTTCAGCATCACGAAGAACTTGGGAATCGTTTCCGTTATCCCTTGCATATTATAGTTCATCACGAAGTTCTACTAACTTGGTGAAGGTGACTAGAGAATATTGTCAATCACTATTTTATCTGGAAGATTAACTCCCACTTGATTCAAGCGATTGTAGTACCCAGACAATCTGAGCACATGCTCACTGCTTGAGCTATTCTCCTCCATCTTTTAGCTATAGAACTTGTTGGAGACTTCATATCTCTCAACTCGGGTATTTGCTTGAAATATTAACTTCAACTCCTGGAACATCTCATATGGTCTATGACGTTCAAAATGTCTTTGAAGTCCCGATTCTAAGCCGTTTAAGCATGGTGCACTAAACTATCAAGTAGTCATCATATTGAGCTAGCCAAATGTTCATAACATCTGCATCTGCTCCTGCAATAGGTTTGTCACCTAGCGGTGCATCAAGGACATAATTCTTCTATGCAGCAATGAGGATAAACCTCAGATCACGGATCCAATCCGCATCATTTCTACTAACATCTTTCAACTTAGTTTTCTCTAGGAACATATCAAAAATAAAACAGGGGAGCTAGATGCGAGCTATTGATCTACAACATAGATATGCTAATACTACCAGAACTAAGTTCATGATAAATTTAAGTTCAATTAATCATATTACTTAAGAACTCCCACTTAGATAGACATCTCTCTAATCCTCTAAGTGATCACGTGATCCATATCAACTAAACCATGTCCGATCATCACGTGAGATGGAGTAGTTTCAATGGTGAACATCACTATGTTGATCATATCTACTATATGATTCATGCTCGACCTTTCGGTCTCAATGTTCCGAGGCCATATCTGTTATATGCTAGGCTCGTCAAGTTTAACCTGAGTATTCCGCATGTGCAACTATTTTGCACCCGTTGTATTTGAACGTAGAGCCTATCAAACCCGATCATCACGTGGTGTCTCAGCACGAAGAACTTTCACAACGGTGCATACTCAGGGAGAACACTTGTACCTTGATAATTAGTGAGAGATCATCTTATAAAGCTACCATCGAACTAAGCAAAATAAGATGTATAAAAGATAAACATCACATGCAATCAAAATATGTGACATGATATGGCCATTATCATCTTGTGCCTTTGATCTCCATCTCCAGAGCATCGTCATGATTTCCATCGTCACAGGCATGACACCATGATCTCCATCATCTTGATCTATATCAATGTGTCGTCACATGGTCGTCTCGCCAACTATTCCTCTTGCAACTATTGCTATCGCATAGCAATAAAGTAAAGCAATTAGTTGGCGTTTGCATCTTATGCAATAAAGAGACAACCATAAGGTTTCTGCCAGTTGCCGATAACTTCAACAAAACATGATCATCTTATACAACAACTTATATCTCATCACGTCTTGACCATATCACATCACACCATGCCCTGCAAAAACAAGTTAGACGTCCTCTACTTTGTTGTTGCAAGTTTTACGTGGCTGCTACGGGCTGAGCAAGAACCGTTCTTACCTACGCATCAAAACCACAACGATAGTTTGTCAAGTTAGTGCTGTTTTAACCTTCTCAAGGACCGGGCCTAGCCACACTCGGTTCAACTAAGGTTGGAGAAACTGACACCCGCTAGTCACCTATGTGCATAGCACGGCGGTAAAACCAGTCTCGCGTAAGAATACGAGTAATGTCGGTCCAGGCCACTTCATCCAACAATACCGCCGAACCAAAGTGTGACATGCTGGTAAGCAGTATGACTTATATCGCCCACAACTCACTTGTGTTCTACTCGTGCATATGACATCTACGCATAAAACCTGGCTCGGATGCCACTGTTGGGGAACGTAGTAATTTCAAAATTTTCCTACGCACACGCAAGATCATGGTGATGCATAGCAATGAGAGGGGAGAGTGTTGTCCACGTACGCTCGTAGACCGAAAGCGGAAGCGTTAGCACAACGCGGTTGATGTAGTCGTACGTCTTCACGATCCGACCGATCAAGTACCGAACGTACGGCACCTCCGAGTTCAGCACACGTTCAGCCCGATGACGTCCCTAGAACTCCAATCCAGCCAAGTGTTGAGGGAGAGTTTTTTCAGCACGATGGCGTGGTGATGATGATGATGTTCTACCGACGCAGGGCTTCGCCTAAGCACCGCTACAGTATTATCAAGGTGGATTATGGTGGAGGGGGGCACCGCACACGGCTAAAAGATCAAACGATCAATTGTTGTGTCAATGGGATGCCCCCTGGCCACGTATATAAAGGAGTGCAGGAGGGGAGGGGCCGGTCCTCTCTATGGCGTGCCCTAGGGGAGTCCTACTCCCACCGGGAGTAGGATTCCCCCTTTCCTAGTAGAACTAGGAGCCCTTCCAAGTAGTAGGAGTAGGAGAGAAGGAAAGGGAAAAGAGAAGAGAAGGAAGGAGGGGGCGCAGCGCTTCCCCCTAGTCCAATTCGGACTAGGCCTTGGGGGGGGGGGCGGCCTGCCTCTCTCTCTTTCCCCTAAAGCCCAATAAGGCCCATACACTCCCCAGCGAATTCCCGTAACTCTGAGGTACTCCGATAAATACCCGAATCACTCGCAACCTTTCCGATGTCTGAATATAGTCGTACAATATATCGATCTTTACATCTCGGCCATTTCGTGATTCCTCGTCATGTCCCCGATCTCATCCGTGACTCCGAACTATCTACGGTACATCAAAACACATAAACTCATAATATAACTGTCATCGAACTTTAAGCGTGCGGACCCTACGGGTTCGAGAACTATGTAGACATGACCGAGACACGTCTCCGGTCAATAACCAATAGCGGAACCTGGATGCTCGTATTGGCTCCTACATATTCCACGAAGATCTCTATCGGTCAAACTGCATAACAACATACGTTGTTCCCTTTGTCATCGGTATGTTACTTGCCTAAGATTTGATCGTCGGTATCTCAATACCTAGTTCAATCTCGTTACCGGCAAGTCTCTTTACTCGTTCCGTAATACATCATCCCGCAACTAACTCATTAGTTGCAATGCTTGCAAGGCTTATAGTGATGTGCATTACCGAGTGGGCCCAAAGATACCTCTTCGACAATCGGAGTGACAAATCCTAATCTCGAAATACGCCAAGCCAACAAGTACCTTCGGAGACACCTGTAGAGCACCTTTATAATCATCCAGTTACGTTGTGATGTTTGGTGTCACACAAAGTGTTCCTCCGGTAAACGGGAGTTGCACAATCTCATAGTCATAGGAACATGTATAAGTCATGAAGAAAGCAATAGCAACAAACTAAACGATCAAGTGCTAAGCTAACGGAATGGGTCAAGTCAATCACATCATTCTCCTAATGATGTGATCCCGTTAATCAAATGACAACTCATGTCTATGGTTAGGAAACATAACCTTCTTTGATCAACGAGCTAGTCAAGTAGAGGCATACTAGTGACACTCTGTTTGTCTATGTATTCACACATGTATTATGTTTCCGGTTAATACAATTCTAGCATGAATAATAAACATTTATCATGATATAAGGAAATATATAATAACTTTATTATTGCCTCTAGGGCATATTTCCTTTAGTTCACGACTAGAGCCGTGTCTGCCACCTTGATCCCTTCTAGCTGAGACAACGAGGAACTGGATTTCAGTAGGCACGAAAGGCCCTCTGCTGCGATTAAAAATAGATATGGGGATATCGGATCTCCCTGTCGAATACCTCTGGATGGGTAAAAGGTGTCGAGTCTCTCACCATTAAAGAGTACTGAAAAAGAAACTGCCTCACCATGTTCATAACTATCTGAACCCAAGATGGAGCAAAGCCAAGCTTTATCATCATCGCATGTAAATAATCCCACTCAAGTCTATCGTATGCCTTCATCATATCGAGTTTTAGGGCAAAGAAGCTATTAACCTTGGCCCTGCTGCGTTTCATAAAGTGAAGACACTCGTATGCACTGATGATATTGTCTATAATATTTCTGCCTGGCACAAAGGCTGATTGCTCCTCTGAAATGATGTCCGGAAGAATCTGCTTCAATCTATTTGCAATCACCTTGGACACAATCTTATAGAACACGTTACATAAACTGATTGGTCGGAATTGAGTGAGTGATACGTCTTCGTCGTATCTATAATTTTTGATTGTTCCATGCCAATATTCTACAACTTTCATATACTTTTGGCAACTTTTATACTATTTTTGGGACTAACATATTGATCCAGTGCCCAGTGCCAGTTCCTGTTTGTTGCATGTTTTTTGTTTCGCGGAATATCCATATCAAACGGAGTCCACACGGGATAAAAACTGGCAGAGATTTTTTTGGGGAATATATATGATTTTTGGGAAGAAAAATCCATGCGAGACGATGCCCGAGGGGGCCATGAGGCAGGAGGGCGCACCCCTGACCCTCGTGGCCACACCGTAAGGCAGTTGATGTCCTTCTTTCGCCGCAAGAAAGCTAATATCCGGATAGAGATCGTGTTAAAATTTCAGCCCAATCGGAGTTACGGATCTCCGGGAATATAAGAAACGGTGAAAGGGAAGAACCTGAGAACGCAGAAACAGAGAGAGACAGAGAGACAGATCCAATCTCGGAGGGGCGAGACATGGATGCCAAGGACCAGAGGGGAAACCCTTCTCCCATCTAGGGAGGAGGTCAAGGATAAAGTAGAAGGAGAGGGCTCTCTCTCCCTCGCTTCCGGTGGCACCAGAGTGCCACCGGGGGTCATCATCATCACCGCAATCTTCACCAACAACTTCACCGCCATCATCACCAACTCTTCCCCCCTCTATGCAGCGGTGTAACCTCTCTCTTACCCGCTGTAATATCTACTTAAACATGGTGCTCAACGCTATATATTATTTCCCAATGATGTATGGCTATCCTATGATGTTTGAGTAGATCCGTTTTGTCCTATGGGCTATTTGATGATCAAGATTGGTTTGAGTTGCATGTTTTATTATTGGTGCTGTCCTATGGTGCTCTCCGTGTCGCGCAAGCATGAGGGATCCCCGCTGTAGGGTGTTGCAATATGTTCATGATTCGCTTATAGTGGGTTGCGTGAGTAATTGAAACACAAACCCGAGTAAGGGGGTTGTTTGCGTATGGAATAAAGAGGACTTGATGCTTTAATGCTATGGTTGGGTTTTACCTTAATGGTCTTTAGTAGTTGCGGATGCTTGCTAGAGTTCCAATCATAAGTGCATATGATCCAAGTAAAGAAAGTATGTTAGCTTATGCCTCTCCCTCATATAAAATTGCAATAATGATTATCAGTCTAGTTATCGATTGCCTAGGGATAAATAACTTTCTCGTAACAAAAAGCTCTTTACTAAAACTAACTTAGTTGTGTCTTTATCTATACAAACCCTACTTTTTATTTACGCTCTCTTTATTATCTTGCAAACCTATCCAAAAACACCTACAAAGTACTTCTGGTTTCATACTTGTTCTAGGTAAAGCGAACGTTAAGTGTGCGTAGAGTTGTATCGGTGGTCGATAGAACTTGAGGGAATATTTGTTCTACCTTTAGCTCCTCGTTGGGTTCGACACTCTTACTTATCGAAAATTGTTGCGATCCCATATACTTGTGGGTTATTAAGACCTTTTTCTGGCGCCGTTGCCAGGGAGCAATAGCGTGGGGTGAATATTCTCGTGTGTGCTTGTTTGCTTTATCACTAAGTAATTTTTATTTGCTGTTTTTACTTGTTCTTTATC
Source organism: Triticum dicoccoides (assembly GCF_002162155.2). NCBI lineage: Eukaryota > Viridiplantae > Streptophyta > Magnoliopsida > Poales > Poaceae > Triticum > Triticum dicoccoides. Next base: position 757,463,333 of record NC_041384.1, read on the forward strand.
TTTAGTTATGGATATGGAACATGAAATACCAAAAAAAATTAGGTGTACTTTCTGCTCATGGAGATGGGGAACCTCCTAAAACCCTCGATGCTGGTTATGTGAAAGATATTATGTACTACTTTAATAATCCTGAGAAAACCCCATTCAATTATGTAATGGGAGTAACGTTGGATCAACGCGAATACTTTAGGGATTATCGCTTGACACAAAAAGGGAAACTATTATGGGATCAAATTCATATATTGGATTGGTATGCTAGGCAACTATGCTTGAGATATGATTATACTTGTTGCTCTAGGATGAAGGCTCCACACCTTCCCTTTTTATGCGAATTTAATGATAATAAAACCTTAGCTTCTTATGCTAATGGTATATATGATTACTATGATGTGGAACAAATAGAAGAATTTGTTGCTTTTATGGGTGCTTATGAAATTGAATCTATGTTTAAAGAGTTTGAAGATTTTGATGATCCGGTTTATAGACCTGAAAATTTAGCTATCCTCAAATATTGCAATGAGAATTATGAATACAATTCTGATATTAATGCACTTACTGAGAAAGTCTCCACTGTCCAAGAAGAGACTAATATTTTACAGGAATCTATGGAAGAAGAAGTTGATGAAACTGTGAGCTCATTGGATGAAAAAGATGAGGAGGAGAGCGAAGAACAAAAGGAGGAAGATCGGATTGATCACCCGTGCCCACCTTCTAATGAGAGTAACTCTTCAAATCATACATTGTTTAATTTCCCTTCGTGCTTACCGAAGGATGATTGCTATGATGATTGTTATGATCCCGTTGATTCTCTTGAAACATCCCTTTTTGATGATGCTTGCTATGCTTGTGGCCAAGATGCCAATATAAATTATGCTTATGGAGATGAACTTGCTATAGTTCCTTATGTTAAACATGAAATTGTTGCTATTGCATCCACACATGAGAGTCCTATTATCTTTTTCAATTCTCCCGACTACACTATATCGGAGAAGTTTGCTCTTATTAAGGATTATATTGATGGGTTGCCTTTTACCATTGCACTTGGTGATTTTGATGAATATAATATGCATGTGCTTGCTGCTCCTAATTGCAATTATTATGAGAGAGGAACTATATCTCCACCTCTCTATGTTTCCAATATGATAAAATTGCAAGAAATTGCTTATGCTATGCATTGGCCATTACTTTGTGTGCATGAATTGTTGTTTTATGACATGCCGATGCATAGGAAGAGATTTAGACTTCGTTGTTACATGATATATGTTACTTTGTGCTCACTACTAAATTATAAATCATTGTTAATTAAAATTGGCTTTGATATACCTTGGGATCCGGGTGGATTCACTACTTGAGCACTATATGCCTAGCTTAATGGCTTTAAAGAAAGCGCTGCCAGGGAGACAACCCGGAAGTTTTAGGGAGTCATTTATTTCTGTTGAGTGCTTTTATATAGTTTAAAAACAAAATAAAATAAAGAGGGGAACCCAAAACTTTTTCAAAAAGGAAAGTGAAAGTGAGAAAGACAAGCATTGTTGAAGTGGGAGAGCTCCTTGAACTTTGTTCATGCTCATGGCAACTTTGTGAATCTTGATTACAGAAAATTTTCAACAAAAATAATTATTCCCTTGTACAATTCCATTGTATTATAAAAATAATGTGCCAAGGTTTGCCTTTACGATGTTTACTTTGCTTGATGGTTTGTACGGTGAAGGACAGAAACTTTGGCTGTAGTGCGCGATTTTACATTTTTAGCTGGAATATCAAATGGTTCTGATTCTTTTTGAAATGTCTTTATATAAAAATTGTTTATTTTTTCCTTATTTTTGTAGAATTTTTCAAGTATCAAAAGTATGGTGAATGTTCAGATTATTACAGACTGTTCTGTTTTAGACAGATTCTGTTTTTGATGCATAGTTTGCTTGTTTTGATGAAACTATCAATTTATATCAGTGGATTAAGCCATGAAAAAGTTATATTACAGTTGACACAATGCAAAAACAAAATATGAACTGGTTTGTAACAGTACTTAGAGTAGTGATTTGCTTTATTATACTAACGGATCTTACCGAGTTTTCTGTTGAAGTTTTGTGTGGATGAAGTGTTCGATGATCGAGAAGGTCTCGATGTGAGAAGAAGGAAGAGAGGCAAGAGATCAAGATTGGGGATGCCCGAGGCACCCCAAGTAAATATTCAAGGAGACTCAAGCGTCTAAGCTTGGGGATGCCCCGGAAGGCATCCCCTCTTTCTTCAACAAGTATCAATATGTTTTCGGATTCGTTTCGTTCATGCAATATGTGCAATCTTGGAGCGTCTTTTTTGCATTACTTTTCATTTTTCTATTATGCAACATGCTGGTATGAGATAGACCTTGGTTGATTTATAGAATGCTCTTTGCACTTCACTTATATCTTTTGAGTACGGCTTTATAGAATGCTTCATGTGCTTCACTTATATCATTTGAATCTTGGATTGCCTGTTTCTCTTTACATAGACAACCGCCATTTGTAGAATGCTCTTTTTCTTCACTTATATTTGTTAGAGAGTGGGCATATCTTTTGTAGAAAGAATTAAACTCTCGTGCTTCACTTATATCTATTTAGAGAGATGACAGGAACTGGTCATTCACATGGTTAGTCATAAAATCCTACATAAAACTTGTAGATCACTGAATATGATATGTTTGATTCCTTGCAATAGTTTTGCGATATAAAGATGGTGATATTAGAGTCATGCTAGTGGGTAGTTGTGGATTAGTAGAAATACTTGTGTTGAGGTTTGTGATTCCCATAGCATGCACGTATGGTGAACCGTTATGTAACGAAGTTGGAGCATGCGGTATTTATTGATTGTCTTCCTTATGAGTGGCGGTCGGGGACGAGCGATGGTATTTTCCTACAAATCTATCCCCCTAGGGGCATGCGTAGTAGTACTTTGCTTCGAGGGCTAATAAACTTTTGCAATAAGTATGTGAGGTCATAATGACTAATGTTGAGTCCATGGATTATACGCACTCTCACCCTTCCACCATTGCTAGCTTCTCTAGTATCGCGCAACTTTCGCCGGTACCATAAACCCATCATATACCTTCCTCAAAACAGCCACCATACCTACCTATTATGGCATTCCCATAGCCATTCCAAGATATATTGCCATGCAACTTCCATCATCATCATATACATGACTTGAGCATTCATTGTCATATTGCTTCGCATGATCGTAAGATAGCTAGCATGATGTTTTCATGGCTTGTCCGTTTTTTTGATGTCATTGCTACGCTAGATCATTGCACATCCCGGTACACCGCCGGAGGCATTCATAGAGTCATATCTTTGTTCTAGTATCGAGTTGTAATATTGAGTTGTAAATAATAAAAGTGTGATGATCATCATTAATAGAGCATTGTCCCAAAAAAAGAGAAAGGCCAAAAAAAGGGAAAGGCCAAATAAAAAAGAAAGGCCAAATAAAAAAAGAAAGTCCAAATAAAAAAATAAAAGGGGCAATGTTACTATCCTTTTACCACACTTGTGCTTCAAAGTAGCACCATGTTCTTCATATAGAGAGTCTCTTGAGTTATCACTTTCATATACTAGTGGGAATTTTCATTATAGAACTTGGCTTGTATATTCCGATGATGGGCTTCCTCAAATGCCCGAGGTCTTCATGAGCAAGCAAGTTGGGTGCACACCCACTTAGTTTTTAGTTTGAGCTTTCATACACTTATAGCTCTTAGTGCATCCGTTGCATGGCAATCCCTACTCACTCCCATTGATATATATTGATGGGCATCTCCATAGCCCGTTGATACACCTAGTTGATGTGAGACTATCTTCTCCTTTTTGTCTTCTCCACAACCATCATTCTATTCCACCTATAGTGCTATGTTCATGGCTCACGCTCATGTATTGCATGAGGGTTGAAAAAGCTGAAGCGCGTTAAAAAGTATGAACCAATTGCTCGGCTTGTCATCGGGGTTGTGCATGATTTGAATAATTTGTATGGTGAAGATGGAGCATAGACAGACTATATGATTTTGTAGGGATAACTTTCTTTGGCCATGTTATTTTGAAAAGACATGGTTGCTTTATTAGTAGGCTTGAAGTATTATTGTTTTTATGTCAAATGATAGACTATTGCTTTGAATCACTCGTATCTTAATTTTCATGCCATGATTAGATATGTGAACAAGATTATGCTAGGTAGCATTCCACATCAAAAATTATCTTTTTATCATTTACCTACTCGAGGACGAGCAGGAATTAAGCTTGGGGATGCTGATACGTCTCCGTCGTATCTATAATTTTTGATTGTTCCATGCCAATATTCTACAACTTTCATATACTTTTGGCAACTTTTTATACTATTTTTTGGGACTAACATATTGATCCAGTGCCCAGTGCCAGTTCCTGTTTGTTGCATGTTTTTTGTTTCACAGAATATCCATATCAAACGGAGCCCAAACGGGATAAAAACTGACGGAGATTTTTTTTGGGAATATATATGATTTTTGGGAAGAAAAATCCACGCGAGACGATGCCCGAGGGGTCCACGAGGCAGGGGCGCGCCCCTGACCCTCGTGGCCACCCCGTAAGACGGTTGATGCCCTTCTTTCGCCACAAGAAATCTAATATCCGGATAGAGACCATGTTAAAACTTCAGCCCAATCGGAGTTACGGATCTCCGGGAATATAAGAAAAGGTGAAAGGGAAGAATCTGAGAATGCAGAAACAGAGAGAGACAGAGAGACGGATCCAATCTCGGAGGGGATCTCGCCCCTCCCATGCCACGGAGGCCAATGACCAGAGGGGAAACCCTTCTCCCATCTAGGGAGGAGGTCGAGGAAGAAGAAGAAGGAGGGGGGCTCTCTCTCCCTCACTCCCGGTGGCACCGGAGTGCCACCGGGGGTCATCATCATCACCGCAATCTTCACCAACAACTTCACCGCCATCATCACCAACTCTTCCCCCCTCTATGCAGCGGGGTAACCTCTCTCTTACCCGCTGTAATATCTACTTAAACATGGTGCTCAACGCTATATATTATTTCCCAATGATGTATGGCTATCCTATGATGTTTGAGTAGATCCGTTTTGTCCTATGGGCTATTTGATGATCAAGTTTGGTTTGAGTTGCATGTTTTATTATTGGTGTTGTCCTATGGTGCTCTCCGTGTCGCGCAAGCGTGAGGGATCCCCGCTGTAGGGTGTTGCAATACGTTCATGATTCGCTTATAGTGGGTTGCGTGAGTGACTGAAACACAAACCCGAGTAAGGGGGTTGTTTGCGTATGGGATAAAGAGGACTTGATGCTTTAATGCTATCGTTGAGTTTTACCTTAATGATCTTTAGTAGTTGCGGATGCTTGCCAGAGTTCCAATCATAAGTGCATATGATCCAAGTAGAGAAAGTATGTTAGCTTATGCCTCTCCCTCATATAAAATTGCAATAATGATTACCGGTCTAGTTATCGATTGCCTAGAGACAAATAACTTTCTCATAACAAAAAGCTCTTTACTAAAACTAACTTAGTTGTGTCTTTATCTAAGAAGCCCCTACTTTATATTTACGCTCTCTTTATTATCTTGCAAACCTATCCAAAACACCTACAAAGTACTTCTAGTTTCATACTTGTTCTAGGTAAAGCGAACATCAAGCGTGCGTAGAGTTGTATCGGTGGTCGATAGAACTTGAGGGAATATTTGTTCTACCTTTAGCTCCTCGTTGGGTTCGACACTCTTACTTATCGAAAACTGTTGCGATCCCCTATACTTGTGGGTTATCAAGAGTGAGCATGGAAGGGTTCATTACCTTAGGGATAAGAACCAAGACCGTGTCATTAATGCTTTCTCGACTATCCTCTCCCCGAATTATCCTGAGGACTGCCTCTGTCACCTCGGCACCGCACAGATCCCAATGATGCTGATAGAAATGAGCTGGAAATCCGTTGGGTTCCGGTGCTTTGGTGGGGAACATCTAAAACAGGGCTGCTTTTACTTCTTCTCCCTTGTATGGTGCAGTGAGTAACTGGTTCATCTCGTCGGTAACTTTGGTTGGTACACAATTGAGGACCGCTTCCATATTGTTCACACCCTTTGAAGTATACAGAGTTTCATAAAATTCTTGTACCAATGCTTTAAGTTCCTCCGGATCATCTGACATGACACCAAGAGAGTTTTGAAGGGCCTTTATCATGTTCTTCTTTCTCTGTATGCTTGCTCTCAAGTGGAAAAACTTTGTGTTTCTATCACCCGATGTTAGCCACTCTATCCTGGACCGCTGCCTCCATAAAATCTCCTCCCGATGGTTGAGTTCCACTAGATTTTCATTTATCTTCAGCTCAACATGGGAGGGAGCCGTTCGGTTTGGGTCAGCATGAAGCTTCTCCAGCTCTGTTTTCAGCCTTTTAATCTCTTTCCGAACGTTCCCAAAGGTCTCATTGTTCCAGCGCCCCAAGTCATGAGATATTGCTTGCACTATAGCTCACAGCTCCTCCACTTTGTTGTTGATCCCCCACATGTCCATGCCGAGTTAATGGTTTCGCTCCATGATTCGTGTCCTTCCCACATTACCTCGTACCGGAAGGGTTTTGGCTGCCGGCTGCTAGGCTGCTCTCTGTTAAGTCGCATCAGAATGTGACTGTGGTCAGAAGATGCTGCTGTGAGATGTGTCAAGTCAGCAAGTGGGAACCTTGCTCGCCAATCCGCATTGGCAAAAGCACGATCCAGCCGGACCTTAGTATAGGATCCTCCCCTTACTTTCTTTTCAAAGGTCCAGAAACGGCCCGAATAGCCGATGTCTAGCAACATGCAGACATCAACCGCATCAAGAAAATGTTGTATCTGTGCATTGCTCCTTTCTCCAACCCCTTCATGTTCATCGAGACGCAATACTTCGTTAAAATCACCAATGTAGAGCCAAGGGAGGCTACTCAAAGTACTGATGTTTTTCAGTGTATTCCACGTTTTATATCGAAGATGTGTTTGCGCCTCACCATAAACCACTGTAGCTCTCCATGGATCATGGCCCACCTCCACAATCGAGCAATCAACATGGTAGTCCGAATAACCATGAATTTCCAATTTTATTTCATTATTCCAAAAAATGCCAATACCTCCACTTCTACCACGACTATCAATTGCAAAACTATTATCATAACCAAAGGTGCCTGCTAGCGCTTCTACCCTCGTGTTTTCTAGCTGAGTTTCAACAATGCATAAGAGGGTAGGGGCAAATTTGTTCGCAAACTCGCGAACCTCTCGAACTGTCATGGCATTGCCCACTCCCTGACAGTTCCAACAAAGCGCACTCATTGGGCACGGCGGTGCTCCTCGAAGGAGCCCGCCAAATTCTTCACTGTTGAGATTACACCCTCTGAGTCCTCGCCCGTCTTCTTGGTTCTCCTCAGGTCCCTTTGTGGTGGTGGACTCGCAGCCGTCAAGCCCGCCGGAACAATAGCAAGAGAGTTCATGTTGGCCCCTGCTGTTTCAGAGACTTGTTGTGGCATGGCATCCTTAGCCCCCAGCTCGTTTCCCGCATTCCTCTTTCTGCTCCCCTCCTCCATATCTGCATCAGTACCCACCTTTCTCGGGTCCACGTGAACATGGTATGCGCTAAGAGAGTCTGTCATGTTGCCTCGGCCTCCCTCGGAGCGCCCACTCGAGCGACCACCTGATCGGCCACCTCTACGTCCCCCTCTCTGGCTCCTTCCTTCCCCCGGACCTCGTCCTGTACGCATAGCCCAGCTGGCACGAAGATCCTTGAACACCAGGGCCGATGGGGGGTGAATACCACTGCCGTGTTCCTTAAATTGGTGGCCTAGCATGCCACACACCGCGCACCAGTCAGGTAACTTCTCATACTTAACTCTGTAAATCTGCCTCTTCCCCTATCTTATCATCGAAACCGCATTCTTGAGGGGTTTGTAGACATTGATTCTGACCCATACTCGATGAAAGTTTCCAACAAAATCATGAGAGTTTGGTTCTGAAAAACAAAACTTCCCCCACTTTCGCAGCCAGCAGAGTCACCATATGGGCATACAATTCTGGTACGTTATGGATTTGGATCCATATGTCAATTGTCTCAAGCTTAACAGTGGAAGGCTTCGAGATTCCATCATACGGTAGTAGAATCACCGCATCTCCCCTGAAGTTCCATGGACCCTCGTTCATGACCCTCTCCAAATCACCAAGGCAAGTGAACTGGATCAGGTACAGGTTTTCCTCAAGAGGTTTGAACCTAGCCTCCTGTGCGATGTCCCACGCTGCTCTCATGTTTCTGTAAAACTAAGTCTGGCTGTAGGTCTTTGTGGTGTTAACCCTAGCTAGGGCTGTCCATCTTGGCCCCTCCGGCTGCGCAGTTTGCTCGTCGAAGATCACATCATCCAAATCCTCTTCCCTCAGTCCCAGCTCCTTCATCATCTACTCAAGTTCACTTGTTCTCGAAGAGATCGAGTCTCCGGAAGCCGCCATTAGATCTCTCACCCGAAGAAACAGATCGGGTCGATTGGGGAACCCTAATTCCACCGGCCCCTTCCCTTGTCACGGGCGTGAGGACAGCCTGGGTGGCCGCCCCCAAAGCAAGCTCGGGCGAGAGAGGGGTTAATCGGTGACAGGGAAGCAAGGACCTCGACAGCGGCGAAGATCGCCCCAGGAGAAGAAACTCGAAACCCTAACTAGAGGGAAAAAATAAGTATATTAGTGATTTTATCTTAAAGTTAAGAATGTCTCTCTTCTCACTGCCCCAGAAAGACACCAGAAGCCCAAAAGCCTGACCCCAAAGACAAGCTCGACTTGTGTTTACTTGAAATCATTAGTTAATGGGTAACCAATTTTTTCTAAAAGAGTTAATGGGTAACCGTTGCAAAATTCACTCCCAGCTTCTTAGGGGCCAACAAGTAGCAAACTGCATGCGTGACACTTGTCGCAACCTAAGTTTTTTTTCCTTTTTCCATAGATTTGTTTATTCAAAAAGATTTATCTCTTGAGCCGGGCACACAAATCCTAAACCATTGATACTCACATCGGTATATTTGAAATTAGATCCATGTTAATAGGCTTCAACGAACTATTTTTTATGAAAAAACCAAAGAATAAACAAAGCCAAACGCTTGCTTTTTTTTTCTTTCCGAGAAACACATAGTGTGCTTTTCGTAGCATTTGTGCCATCACGAGAAGAAAATATGTGCTTCTCACGGAAGAAAAAAAAACATGTTTTATTTTTCCAAGAGGCACAACTATGCTTCTTGCGAAAGCAAATATATACCTCCACATAAAGCAAATATTTGTTTCTCATGGAACTAAAAGAAAACATATTTTTTTCCTTTCCAAAGGCATAGATGTGCTTATCGTGGGAACAAATCTGTGCCTCCACGAGAAGCACATGTGCTTCTCATGGAAGGAAAAAACGAATGGCACAGCTCTGCTTCTCGCCGAAGCAAATTTGTGTCTTCATAAGAAGCAAATATATGGTTCTTCTGAAAGAAAAAAAATGTTTTTTTGAGACACAACTGTGCTTCTCACAAAAGCAAATTTATGATTTATGCCCCTATGAGAAAAAAAATATGTGCTTCTCGTGGAAAAAGAAAATTTGTGTCTCTAGAAGCACACAATAAAGAAAAACATGTCCTTTTCCATTTCTGAGAGGCAGAGCTATGCTTCTTGCGGAAGCAAATCTGTGTGTCTGGAAGCACAATTTTTTTTCACGCATTTTTTCTCTACAAAGCGTATGAAAAAAACACGAAAACCGAGAAGTGTAAAAAATAGCTATAACCCGAAAATGCGTATAAAAAGACACAAATCCACATGGAATGCCAAGCACGTGATATGTGACAGCGGTTGGATGCACTAGTTGGCGCACTTTTAGCCCATGAAAGTTTACGGGCCCTCGCGGAAAGTGACCCGACTGACGAGGATCTGGTTTAGCCTATAAACACAGTTTTGAAAGAAAAAAAGTATAACCCATGTGGTCGTGCACCCAACTAGCACGCAAGATCCAAAAACCATTATAAAAAGCTCATAAAATATATGTTTTTTCTTCGAGAAACGGTTGCCGCATTTCTTATTATGCGCTTCGGGCGCCAGACTATACTGCTAACTGGTGGCCACTATAGGGCCGGCCCATATATGAATCGTAGTGGTATATTTGTTGGTCTTGAGAAGCTTCTTTCTTCCTTTTTTGTTGTTTCTGGATCAGCTCTTTTGTCTGCTTTTTTGTTTCTTATTTTTCATTTTCATTTTAGAATTTGTGAACTTTTTCAAAAACATTCAATGTCCAGAATTTTTTCAAAATTTGTGATGATTTGTTAAATTAGTAAATTTTGTTTTCAATTTTTTAGACTTACTTTTTCTCAAATTTCTTGATTGTTTTCTATTATCACTATTTTTGAAATTTTTTGAGCTTGTTATTAATTTCTGAGTTTCTATTTAAATTTTGCAAAACATTTCGAAATTCCAACTATTTTCAAATTTTGTATTTTTTCGATTTTTTCAAATATGTAAACTATCTTCAATTAAATAACTTTTTTCAAATTTTGAATTTTTCAAATTTATATATTTTTTAGTTTTTGATGGTGAACGGTCAACCGGGTTTTCAATTGTTTTTCCAAATGGCTTGCTTTTTTGAATTCGTGATTTAAACTATAGTGGCACGAACTATGTTAGTACAGTAAGAAAAGCGGAACAAAAATAAGAAGCTGGCGAGGGAGCGGAGGGCGTAGAGAGAATTGGGCTGTGGCCTAGCGAGCGTCGCCTTCCCATTTCGGCGCCTGAAGTGTAAGAAACCTCCGGAATTCCCTATTTGACGCATACTGCGTCAAACTGTCGAGCAAACACGGAGACCGGGCGAGCGAGCGAGGAATTGGCCGGCCCATCTGTAGAACGTACAAGCCTACAAGGTTTCGGTTTTAGGAATCTTCTAGAGGTTTCCCAGCGGGTTTTATTGGTTTCAGGAACATTCTAGAAGGTTCCTGGACCGGTTACCTTTTGTGTCTGTTTCTTTTTTTCATTTTCTGTTTCGTTTTCGTCTTTCTTTTACTTTTACTTTCTAGTTATTCTGTTTCCTGTTTCTTTTGTTTGAAAAATTCAAATATCTTTTTCCAAATTTCAGAAAATATTTGCATGTTCAAAAATTTGTACCCAATTTTCAAAAATTGTTCGTGTTTCAGAAAGATGTTCAGGAATTTCGAAATATGTTCTTACTTGCAACTTTTCTTCACAATTTTTTAAAATTTTCATCTTTTAAAAATTGTTCTTGTTTTCAAAATTTAGTTCATGATTTGGAAAAGTGTTTGTGTTTGAAATTCTTTTAGGCATTTTGACAATTACAAATCATTTTTTGAATTTCAACAAATGATCTCATTTTCAAAATATGTTAACAACTTCAAAAAATTGATCGCGTTTCACAAATTGTTCGAAGTTTCAAAAATTGTTCGCCTTTTACAAAAATGTTCCAAGCTATAGAAAAACGCCTTCATTTTCAATATTTTTTTCATGTATACTGAAAATATAGCATTTACAAAATTGTTCATGTTATTCAAATTGTTATCTGTTTCAAACTTTTGTTCTGAATTTGCAAGAATCGTTCCTGTTTTCAATTTTTGATCACCAATTAAAATATATCACGTTTTAAAAAAAAATGGTTCCAAAATTTGTTCACAAATTCAAGAAAGGCTCATGTTTGTCAATTTTGTTCGCAAATTCAAAAAATGATTGGGAATTTGAAAGGTGTTCACATTTATTAACTTTAGCTCACGTATTAAAAAAATGGGGATTTCCAAAAAATGTTCATGTTATTCAAATTTTGACCCCGAATTACAAAAATGTTCTAGGGAATCCAAAAAATGTTCACGTCTTGAAAATTTTGTTCGTAATTTTGAAAAATGGTCGTGCTTTCAGTTTTTTGTTCCTGTTTTTTAGAAAATGTTTTGCCTTTTCAAGAAATTCTTCGTGATTTCAGAAAAAAATGATGTTTTCATGTTGTTGGTTTTTTTGAAAAAAGTTTTGACATTCCTAAATATTTTTGCTATGAAATATAAAAATGTTTGCGTTTCAAAACATATTATGTTTTTTCAAAACAAAAATCACATTCAAAAATTAAAAAAAAATTAGGATCTATTTCGGCATGTAAGGCGTACTGCCATTTTTATGTACGAAATCCAAGGAATTATGGTAACTATTAGAGGTTATCTGCACGATCCCTGCCATTGTTGTATGTTTCTTTTAACTATGACGCTTCAATTCTAACACGAGAAGTTGACCGTCGTCGTGGCTAGCACAGCGCGCCATCGACCATGAAGTCGCATGGATGATTCACGACTGAAGCGCGGTATATGTTTTTGCGTTTTTTCATCTCGCGATGGTGCCACCGGAAATGGGTGGCCCGAGGGTAGCGGCGCCTTATGCAAAACATCGGCACTTTACCGCAGCGAGCGGCGCATAGGAGGTCCCGAAACCTCCTCTTCGGCGCTTAGGCGCCGATTAGCTTGGCTGGCGCTCGTAGCAGCCTCGCGTGGGCCCGCCCAGCTACGCGCTCGCTCTTTCCGTTTCTCGTTCGACGCAAGTCTACGTCCTTCGGCTCGTTCGTCCCTTTGTTTTTTATTTGGTGTTCGTCCCTACGTTCAAAAATATGAAAAAAAAACATGGATTAAAATTATGAATTCGAAAGCTGTTCATGAATTTGAAAACGCTCATCAGTTCTAGAAAACACTCATCAATTTTGAAACACCTTTCGCAAAAAATTGAAAAAAAGTTCATAAATTTTGAAAAAAAGTTCATCGATTTGGAAAAATTTATGGATTTTAAAAAAAGTTCATCAAATATGGAAAAAAATCATCAAACTTGATAAAAGCTCACAAATTTTAAAAAAGTTCATGCAATTTGGAAAAGTTCATCAAATATTTGATATAAAGTTCATTCAATATGAAAACAGTTCACTGAATTTGAAAAAAAGTTCATCAAGTTTGACAGAGGTTCATCGAAATTTGAGCAAAAGTTCATCAAAAATGGAGAAAAGTTTGTTTGCAGAAAAAATTATGAAGAAAGAAAATTCCTCGAATTTGGAAAAATAAAATTAAAAAGGGCGGAAAATAGGAAAAAAGGCAGCAGAAAGAAGAAAACAAAACAAAACATGAAAGGAATCACAACAAGTGAATTGGTAGGGATGGTTGTCATGTCTTACACTAGCCCCGCTTGTCGTGGGACCGAATCCTAGCTCTCACGTAGTTTTTTGCAGTTTAGAAATAGAAAATAAAAATAAAAATGGGCAAGCCCAGCGTGGCGGAGAGGGTGTGCGCCCGTTTGTGAGAGCGGAAGAAGCGAGTGCTTAAGGCGCCGAATAGCATTTGCCGAAGTGTAGGAGGTCTCAACGGGTGCATTTATATCTCGCCTTGTGCTAGCCAAACATGGCACTCGCCCACGGCACGTGGGGTGGGATGGCTAGTTTGATCTATAGGTATACCATTTTGTTTCACTAAAAAGTCATATACTCCTTCTGCCTCAAAATAAGTGTCTCCATTTTTATTTGCGGGAGGGGAGGTATGCCTAACAAAAAGAGGAATGAAACCTCCAACCGAGAAGAATCGGCAAAACCTCCAACATCGAAAACATCATAGAAGATGCATGCGAACTCCGTTTTCGATGAACTCAAGCTTGTAATCAAGATGACCATAAGCTCTAAGACTCACAAAGAGAACCAAACAAGAACCAAGAAAGATGATGCAAGGATGCAATGGTTTGAGCTCTCAACGAACGATACGATCAAGCTACTCATCGAGAGCCCCCCTTGATAGTACGGCAATCAATCCTATAACCCGGTCTCCCAACTACCATCATGAGACCGGTAAAATAAAAAACCTAATAAGGGCAAACCTTTGCCTTGCACATGGTCCACTTGAGCTAGATGATGACGATCTTGACTCCCTCAAGTTGGACCACCTTTCTTGATTGGGTTGACTCGATGAAGACTAGTTGATTGCTCCCCCATACTCCACTATGGGTGATCCACTCTTCCGCACATCTTCACAAGTCCATTGTCACCACAAAGGACGGCAAGCTTCAAGCATTTGATCTCTTCGTGATGCTCCACTTGAACTTGCACACCGCAACCTTAACCCCACAAAGAACCCTCACGAAGGTCATGGGTTAATACACAAAGTGTAATTGACAATGCTTACCATACCATGGGATCACTTGATCCCTCTCGGTTTGTTTTTCTTCACAATACCATCTTCACAATACACATCTTCACAATACCACTCACGAAGTTCTCTAAAATCAAAAGGAACAAATTGTTGTGCATTTTTCAAATTCATGATTTTTTTAATTTGAATGTTTTTCTTAATCATTTTTCAAAATTTGTTTACATCTTCTTAAAATCCATAAATATTTTACTGTTCGTGAACTTCTCAAGTCTGTCAAAAAATCCGAGATCTGGTTTCCTTTTAGCCAACAATTGCTGATAGTTATTTAGAATCTGGCGCGAGCGATAGAAAGAAAAGTAAGCTGAGCGGAGCACTACTGGATTGGCCGTGGCTTAAGCGCCAAATAGGAGATGCGCCGACTTCCAAGCTCCGACTATTTTTTTAACACAGTACGGATGCAAAGCGCTCATATACGCGCGCATACACTCACTCTATGAACACACATACGCACACTCTACCCCTATGAACACATCCGAAAGACCAAGACGGCATATTCATCTTAAAATTTACGAAGTCGCCGACTATTGCAACTGCTAGATGATGTAGCAATAGGGTTGTCCATGGAACACCCTAGATTTTTGCCAGACGCCCAAGCCCGTATTAAACCTGCTCAATGTTGGGCGAGGCTTGAAACCGGGAGCAACTAGCTAAGGAGAGCTCGTTCGCAGCCTGCCAAAAGAGTCATTTGGGGTGGGCTGAGAGCGCGTCATTTGGCGGGCTTTCTGTTGCCGCCACGTGTCGTGTTCTGTGTGTTCCCTCGAATTTTGCGTGTTTTCGGCTTTTTAGATGTTTTCCCTTTTTTTCGCTTTCTGGTTTTTCACTGGTCTTTTTTACCTTTTCGACCAAATAAGTTTATTGAAAATTGCGTGAAAGTGCCACGAGAGGCACGGTTTTGCTTCCATGAGAGGTACAGCCGTGCCTCTTGGAAATAAAAAACATGTTTTTTACTTCCCGAGAGTTATGGTTTTACTTTCACGAGAGGCAGGGTTTTGCTTCCGCGAGAGGCACGGCCTCCCGAAAACGAAAAAAACATGTTTTCTGTATTTTTTTTCCTTTCCGTCAGAGGCATGGTTTTGCTTTCTCGAGAGGCACAGATTTGTTTCCGTGAGCGGCATAGATTTGCTTCCGCGAGAGGCACGGCCGTGCCTCTCGGAAACGAAAATAACGCGTTTTCTTTTTTTTTCCTCGAGAGGCATTGTTTTTTCGTCTGATTTTTATGAGAATATTTTTTTCATCAAAACCAATCAACATGGATATAGTTTTGAAGATCTCGGCGCGAGGAATCCAAGGATGAAAATGGTTGAAGATTTGGACACAGGGTTTAAAAGATAAAATATATTAAAATAAACGGATCTTAGAAAAACTCACAGGTTGCGACAAGTGGCACAGAATGCAACCTGTGAAGGTTGGAGTACTCCCGAATTAGTGATTTTATCTTTTTTTAGACAAACTCCGAAGCTTTATTTATGACGTCACAATGTTTACATGGACGAAAGAGAGCCCGTTCGGCTGACCCAACCAAACATGTCGGCCAGCTGGAAGGGATAAAGCATGCTTTGCGAGCTTGTGAGCCTCGATATTTGAGCTCCTAAATTCATGACAAAAATTACACAAGTGGAAAGTTGAACTATGCTCTATTATTTCATGTATAATCGCTCCATACGCCGTTGGGTTCTTCTCTCGGATGTCGTCAACCACCACCTTCGAGTCCGACGCCACTTGTATATTTGCCACATTCAGATCATCAGCGAAGGCTAGTGCCTCCCTGATCGCCAAGCATTCGAGTGTCGCTGGATCAGATATGCCACCGAAAACCACTGCCGATGCCCCCCCCCAAAAGCCAGTTAAGTCTCTCGATATGGCCGCAACAGCTCCATGTTTCCTTCCCCTCCCCACTGCAGCATCAACGTTTATTTTTGTCAGCCCCGCCGGTGGGGCGATCCAGCCCGTTGGTCGCTGCACAGGAACGCCAGTTTGCCTCATCGTGACTGATTGAACAGCCTTAAGCTCATTGATGTAAGACTGAACGAAAGCATGGACTGAAAAAGGACTCTGATAAATTTGCTCATGGATCGCCTTGCGACGAGCACCCCACAATGCCCAAAGTGTAACCACCAGGGTAGTAAACTCCTCCTGCGATAAAGCATTGTGCATGGAAAAGAGCCAACTCTTCGCATCAGTTTCTTCGTTCCTGCTCAATACATCGATGATCTGCTCAAAAGACATTGCCCACATGCTTCGGGAGACTGTGCAGTGTAACAAAGCATGCCTCCAAGTATCTTCTGCTCCGCAAAGGCAACACGCAGGTGTGTCCACCATATTACGGTGATGTAAAAGTGCCGCAGTCGGGGTGGTGTTCTTCGCCAATCTCCATAGGAAAATCTTTAGCTTCGAGGGTACTGTAATCCCCCAGAGTTTAGTCCATCCCTCACTATCTCCATGTGAATGAGATGACCCTCCTTGCTCATACAACCAGACTTCTCTGCTTAGTTTCTTCTGGTGAATCATACAGTAAGCAGTTCTTACCGAGAAGATGCCTCTTCTGTCCTCACTCCAGGCCCAAAAATCCTCAATTTGTCTAGTGCAAAGATGAATTTGTAAGGTTGTCTCCGCATCAAGTGGAATAAAGGTTGCCCGAACAAGCTGTTCATTCCAAGAGCATGTGGTGTGGTTGATAAGTTCTTACACTAGGTGAGGTGGATCATGAACCAGAGATGTTATCGGTCTCCTCATTACCGTGTGGGGCAGCCAGTTGTCATGCCATATATCCGTGGTTTCCCCGTTCCCTATTCTCCTCACTAGTCCCTGCACCATTATGTCTCTCCCATCCAAGATAGCTCGCCAAATTTGTGAAGGATGACTATCCAACCGAGCTTCAAACAGAGAATCATCTGGGAAATAGACCCCCTTGAGGATGCGGGCGCTCAGCGATGTGGGGTTTTGAAGCATCCTCCATGTCTGTTTCGACAGTAGGGCAAGGTTGAAAGTCTCCAAGTCCCTTAAGCCGAGCCCACCAAGGTGTTTTGGCTTTGTCATCTCGTCCCAGACTACCCAGCTTGGCTTGCGCTTCCCATGTTTGCTTCCCCACCAAAATTGTCTGATCAGCGATGTGACGTTCTCGCATAAGCTTCTTGGGAGGCGGAAACATGACATAGAAAAAACTGGTATAGACTACGCCACTTACTTAATGAGCACTTCCTTTCCTGCTACAGACAAAAGTTTTTTCATCCACCCTCTAATTTTTCTCCCACACTTGATCTCTCAGATATCGGAAAGTGCCATTCTTTGCATGCCCAACATCAGTAGGCATCCCCAAGTACCTATCACTGAGAGATTCATTCTGCACATTCAAAGTTTCTTGATACTATTTCTCATGACCTGTGGGCAACCTCGACTAAAAAAGATAAAAGATTTCTCATGATTTATCCGCTGTCCTGATGCCATATAGTACCGTTCCAACAAGTTTGATGCTGCGATAGCCCCTTAAACGCTTGATTTAAACATCAGCAGGCTATCGTCGGCAAAAACGAGGTGGTTCATGTTGGGGAACGTAGTAATTTCAAAAATTTCCTACGCACACGCAAGATCATGGTGATGCATAGCAACGAGAGGGGAGAGTGTTGTCCACGTACCCTCATAGACCGAAAGTGGAAGCGTTAGCACAACGCGGTTGATGTAGTTGTACGTCTTCACGATCCGACCGATCAAGTACCGAACGTACGGCACCTCCGAGTTCAGCACACGTTCAACCCGATGTCGTCCCTCGAACTCTGATCCAGCCGAGTGTTGAGGGAGAGTTTCGTCAGCACGACGGCGTGGTGACGATGATGATGTTCTACCAACGCAGGGCTTCGCCTAAGCACCGCTACAGTATTATCGAGGTGGATTATGGTGGAGGGGGCACCGCACACGGCTAAAAGATCAAACGATCAATTGTTGTGTCTATGGGGTGCCCCCTGGCCACGTATATAAAGGAGTGCAGGAGGGGAGGGGCCGGCTCTCTCTATGGCGCGCCCTAGGGGAGTCCTACTCCCACCGGGAGTAGGATTCCCCCTTTCCTAGTAGAACTAGGAGCCCTTCCAAGTAGTAGGAGTAGGAGAGAAGGAAAGGGAAAAGAGAAGAGAAGGAAGGAGGGGGCGCAGCCCTTCCCCCTAGTCCAATTCGGACTAGGCCTTGGGAGCGCGGCCTGCCTCTCTCTCTTTCCCCTAAAGCCCAATAAGGCCCATACGCTCCCCGGCGAATTCCCGGAACTCCCCGGTACTCCGATAAATAACCGAATCACTCGGAACCTTTCCGATGTCCGAATATAGTCGTCCAATATATCGATCTTTATGTCTCGACCATTTCAAGACTCCTCGTCATGTCCCCGATCTCATCCGGGATTCTGAACTACCTTCGGTACATCAAAACACATAAACTCATAATATAACCGTCATTGAACTTTAAGCGTGCGGACCCTACGGGTTCGAGAACTATGTAGACATGACCGAGACACGTCTCCAGTCAATAACCAATAGCGGAACCTGTATGCTCATATTGGCTCCTACATATTCTAGGAACATCTTTATCAGTCAAACCGCATAACAACATAGGTTGTTCGCTTTGTCATCGGTATGTTACTTGCCTGTGATTCGATCGTCGGTATCTCAATACCTAGTTCAATCTCGTTACCGGCAAGTCTCTTTACTCGTTCCGTAATACATCATCCCGCAACTAACTCAATAGTTGCAATGTTTGCAAGGCTTATAGTGATGTGCATTACCGAGTGGGCCCAGAGATACCTCTCCGACAATCGGAGTGACAAATCCTAATCTCGAAATACGCCAACCCAACAAGTACCTTCGGAGACACCTGTAGACCACCTTTATAATCACCCAGTTACGTTGTGACGTTTGGTGGCACACAAAGTGTTCCTCCGGTAAACGGGAGTTGCATAATCTCATAGTCAAAGGAACATGTATAAGTCAGGAAGAAAGCAATAGCAACAAACTAAACGATCAAGTACTAAGCTAACGGAATGGGTCAAGTCAATCACATCATTCTCCTAATGATGTGATCCCGTTAATCAAATACAACTCATGTCTATGGTTAGGAAACATAACCTTTTTTGATCAATGAGCTAGTCAAGTAGAGGCATACTAGTGACACTCTGTTTGTCTAGGTATTCACACATGTATTATGTTTCCGGTTAATACAATTCTAGCATGAATAATAAACATTTATCATGATATAAGGAAATAAATAATAACTTTATTATTGCCTCTAGGGCATATTTCCTTCAGTCTCTCACTTGCACTAGAGTCAATAATCTAGTTCACATCGCCATGTGATTTAATACCAATAGTTCACATCACCATGTGATTAACACCCATAGTTCACATCGACTTGTGACCAACACCCAAAGGGTTTACTAGAGTCAATAATCTAGTTCACATCGCTATGTGATTAACACCCAAAGAGTACTAAGGTGTGATCATGTTTTGCTTGTGAGAGAAGTTTAGTCAACGGGTCTGCCACATTCAGATCCGTAAGTATTTTGCAAATTTCTATGTCAACAATGCTCTGCACGGAGCTACTCTAGCTAATTACTCCCACTTTCAATATGTATCCAGATTGAGATTTAGAGTCATTTGAATCAGTGTCGAAATTTGCATCGACGTAACCCTTTACGACGAACCTTTTTGTCACCTCCATAATCGAGAAACATATCCTTATTCCACTAAGGTTAATTTTTACCGCTGTCCAGTGATCTACTCCTAGATCACTATTGTGCTCCCTTGCCAAAAACAGTGTAGGGTATACAATAGATCTGGTACACAGCATGGCATATTTTATAGAACCTATGGCCAAGGCATAGGGAATGACTTTCATTCTCTTTCTATCTTCTGCCGTGGTCGGGCTTTGAGTCTTACTCAGTTTCACACCTTGTAACACAGGCAAGAACTCTTTCTTTGACTGTTCCATTTTGAACTACTTCAAAATTTTGTCATTGTATGTACTCATTGAAAAACTTATGAAGCGTCTTGATCTATCTATATAGATCTTGATGCTCAATATGTAAGCAGCTTCACCGAGGTCTTTGTTTGAAAAACTCCTTTCAAACACTCATTTATACTTTGCAGAATAATTCTACATTATCTCCGGTCAACAATATGTCATTCACATATACTTATCAGAAATGTTGTAGTGCTCCCACTCACTTCCTTGTAAATACAGGCTTCACGCAAGTCTGTATAAAACTATATGCTTTGATCAACTTATTAAAGCATATATTCCAACTCCGAGATGCTTGCACCAGTCCATAGATGGATCGCTGGAGCTTGCATATTTTGTTAGCATCTTTAGGATTGACAAAACTTTCTTGTTGCATCATATACAACTATTCTTTAATAAATCCATTAAGGAATGTAGTTTTGTTTACCCATTTGCCAGATTTCATAAAATGTGGCAATTGCTAACATGATTCGGACAGACTTAAGCATAGATACGAGTGAGAAACTCTCATCATAGTCAACACCTTGAACTTGTCGAAAACCTTTTGCGACAATTCTAGCTTTGTAGATAGTAACACTACTATCAGCGTCCGTCTTCCTCTTGAAGATCCATTTAATCTCAATGGCTCGCCGATCTTTGGTCAAGTCAATCAAATTCCATACTTTGTTCTTATACATGGATCTCATCTCAGATTTCATGGCCTCAAGCCATTTCGCGGAATCTGGGCTCATCATTGCTTCCTCATAGTTCGTAGGTTCGTCATGGTCAAGTAACATGACCTCCAGAACAGGATTACCGTACCACTCTAGTGCGGGTCTCACTCTGGTTTACCTATGAGGTTCGGTAGTAACTTGATCTGAAGTTACATGATCATCATCATTAGCTTCCTCACTAATTGGTGTAGTAGTCACAGGAACAGATTTCTGTGATGAACTACTTTCCAATAAGGGATCAGGTACAGTTACCTCATCAAGTTCTACTTTCCTCCCACTCACTTCCTTCGAGAGAAACTCCTTCTCTAGAAAGGATCCATTCTCAGCAATGAATATCTTGCCTTAGGATCTGTGATAGAAGGTGTACCCAACATTTTCTTTTGGGTATCCTATGAAGACGCACTTCTCCGATTTGGGTTTGAGTTTATCAGGTTGAAACTTTTTCACATAAGCATTGCAACCTCAAACTTTATGAAATGACGGTTTAGGTTTCTTGCCAAACCATAGTTCATACGGTGTCGTGTCAACAGATTTAGATGGTGCCCTATTTAACGTGAATGTAGCTGTCTCTAATGCATAACCCCAAAATGATAGTGGTAAATCGGTAAGAGACATCATAGATCGCACCATATCTAATAAAGTACGTTTATGACGTTCGAACACACCATTACACTATTGTGTTCTAGGTGGCGTGAGTAGTGAAACTATTTCACATTGTTTTAACTGAAAGCCAAACTCGTAACTCAAATATTTTACTTCTGCGATCATATCGTAGAAACTTTTATTTTTGTTACGATGATTCTCCACTTCACTCTGAAATTCTTTGAACTTTTCAAATGTTTCAGACTTGTGTTTCATCAAGTAGATATACTCATATCTGCTCAATCCATCTGTGAAGGTCAGAAAATAACGATACCCGCCGCGAGCCTCAAAACTCATCGGATTGCATACATTAGTATGTATTATTTCCAATAAGTCATTTGCTCGCTCCATTGTTCCGGAGAACGGAGTCTTAGTCATCTTGCCCATGAGGCATGGTTCGCAAGCATCAAGTGATTCATAATCAAGTGATTCCAAAAGCCCATTAGCATGGATTTTCTTCACGCGCTTTACACCAATATGACCTAAACAGCAGTGCCACAAATAAGTTGCACTATCATTATTAACTTTGCATCTTTTGGCTTCAATATTATGAAAATGTGTATCACCACGATCGAGATCCAACAAACCATTTTCATTGGGTGTATGACCATAGAAGGTTTTATTCATGTAAACAGAACAACAATTATTCTCTAACTTACATGAATAACCGTATTGCAATAAACATGATCCAATCATATTCATGCTCAACGCAAACACTAAATAACATCTATTTTAGGTTTAACACTAATCCCGAAAGTATAGGGAGTGTGCGATGATGATCATATCAATCTTGGAACCATTTCCAATACACATCGTCACTTCACCCTTAACTAGTCTCTGTTCATTCTGCAACTCCCGTTTCGAGTTACTATTCTTAGCAACTGAACTAGTATCGAATACTGAGGGGTTGCTATAAACACTAGTAAAGTACACATCAATAACATGTATATCAAATATAGCTATGTTCACTTTGCCATCCTTCTTATCCGCCAATTACTTGGGGTAGTTCCGCTTCCAGTGACCAGTCCCTTTGAAGTAGAAGCACTCAGTTTCAGGCTTAGGTCCAGACTTGGGTTTTTTCACTTGAGCAGCAACTTGCTTGCCGTTCTTATTGAAGTTCCCCTTTATTCCCTTTGTCCCTTTACTTGAAACTAGTGATTTTGTTTACCATCAACACTTGATGCTTTTCTTGATTTCTACCTTCGTCGATTTCAGCATCACGAAGAACTTGGGAATCGTTTCCGTTATCCCTTGCATATTATAGTTCATCACGAAGTTCTACTAACTTGGTGACGGTGACTAGAGAATATTGTCAATCACTATTTTATCTGGAAGATTAACTCCCACTTGATTCAAGCGATTGTAGTACCCAGACAATCTGAGCACATGCTCACTGCTTGAGCTATTCTCCTCCATCTTTTAGCTATAGAACTTGTTGGAGACTTCATATCTCTCAACTCGGGTATTTGCTTGAAATATTAACTTCAACTCCTGGAACATCTCATATGGTCTATGACGTTCAAAACGTCTTTGAAGTCCCGATTCTAAGCCGTTTAAGCATGGTGCACTAAACTATCAAGTAGTCATCATATTGAGCTAGCCAAATGTTCATAACATCTGCATCTGCTCCTGCAATAGGTTTGTCACCTAGCGGTGCATCAAGGACATAATTCTTCTATGCAGCAATGAGGATAAACCTCAGATCACGGATCCAATCCGCATCATTTCTACTAACATCTTTCAACTTAGTTTTCTCTAGGAACATATCAAAAATAAAACAGGGGAGCTAGACGCGAGCTATTGATCTACAACATAGATATGCTAATACTACCAGGACTAAGGTCATGATAAATTTAAGTTCAATTAATCATATTACTTAAGAACTCCCACTTAGATAGACATCTCTCTAATCCTCTAAGTGATCACGTGATCCATATCAACTAAACCATGTCCGATCATCACGTGAGATGGAGTAGTTTCAATGGTGAACATCACTATGTTGATCATATCTACTATATGATTCATGCTCGACCTTTCGGTCTCAATGTTCCGAGGCCATATCTGTTATATGCTAGGCTCGTCAAGTTTAACCTGAGTATTCCGCGTGTGCAACTATTTTGCACCCATTGTATTTGAACGTAGAGCCTATCAAACCCGATCATCACGTGGTGTCTCAGCACGAAGAACTTTCACAACGGTGCATACTCAGGGAGAACACTTGTACCTTGATAATTAGTGAGAGATCATCTTATAAAGCTACCATCGAACTAAGCAAAATAAGATGTATGAAAGATAAACATCACATGCAATCAAAATATGTGACATGATATGGCCATTATCATCTTGTGCCTTTGATCTCCATCTCCAAAGCATCGTCATGATTTCCATCGTCACAGCATGACACCATGATCTCCATCATCTTGATCTATATCAATGTGTCGTCACATGGTCGTCTCGCCAACTATTCCTCTTGCAACTATTGCTATCGCATAGCAATAAAGTAAAGCAACCATTTGGCGTTTGCATCTTATGCAATAAAGAGACAACCATAAGGCTTCTGCCAGTTGCCGATAACTTCAACAAAACATGATCATCTTATACAACAACTTATATCTCATCACGTCTTGACCATATCACATCACACCATGCCCTGCAAAAACAAGTTAGACGTCCTCTACTTTGTTGTTGCAAGTTTTACGTGGCTGCTACGGGCTGAGCAAGAACCGTTCTTACCTACGCATCAAAACCACAACGATAGTTTGTCAAGTTAGTGCTGTTTTAACCTTCTCAAGGACCGGGCGTAGCCACACTCGGTTCAACTAAGGTTGGAGAAACTGACACCCGCTAGTCACCTATGTGCATAGCATGGCGGTAAAACCAGTCTCGCGTAAGAATACGAGTAATGTCGGTCCAGGCCACTTCATCCAACAATACCACCGAACCAAAGTGTGACATGCTGGTAAGCAGTATGACTTATATCGCCCACAACTCACTTGTGTTCTACTCGTGCATATGACATCTACACATAAAACCTGGCTCGGATGCCACTGTTGGGGAACGTAGTAATTTCAAAATTTTCCTACGCACACGCAAGATCATGGTGATGCATAGCAACGAGAGGGGAGAGTGTTGTCCACGTACGCTCGTAGACCGAAAGCAGAAGCGTTAGCACAATGCGGTTGATGTAGTCGTACGTCTTCACGATCCGACCGATCAAGTACCAAACGTACGGCACCTCCGAGTTCAGCACACGTTCAGCCCGATGACGTGCCTCGAACTCCAATCCAGCCAAGTGTTGAGGGAGAGTTTTGTCAGCACGATGGCGTGGTGATGATGATGATGTTCTACCGACGCAGGGCTTCGCCTAAGCACCACTACAGTATTATCGAGGTGGATTATGGTGGAGGGGGGCACCGCACACGGCTAAAAGATCAAACGATCAATTGTTGTGTCAATGGGGTGCCCCCTGGCCACGTATATAAAGGAGTGCAGGAGGGGAGGGGCCGGCCCTCTCTATGGCGTACCCTAGGGGAGTCCTACTCCCACCGGGAGTAGGATTCCCCCTTTCCTAGTAGAACTAGGAGCCCTTCCAAGTAGTAGGAGTAGGAGAGAAGGAAAGGGAAAAGAGAAGAGAAGGAAGGAGGGGGCGCAGCGCTTCCCCCTAGTCCAATTCGGACTAGGCCTTGGGGGGCGCGCGGCCTGCCTCTCTCTCTTTCCCCTAAAGCCCAATAAGGCCCATACACTCCCCAGCGAATTCCCGTAACTCCGAGGTACTCCGATAAATACCCGAATCACTCGCAACCTTTCCGATGTCCGAATATAGTCGTCCAATATATCGATCTTTACATCTCGAACATTTCGAGATTCCTCGTCATGTCCCCAATCTCATCCGTGACTCCGAACTATCTTCGGTACATCAAAACACATAAACTCATAATATAACTGTCATCGAACTTTAAGCGTGCGGACCCTACGGGTTCGAGAACTATGTAGACATGACCGAGACACGTCTCCGGTCAATAACCAATAGCGGAACCTGGATGCTCATATTGGCTCCTACATATTCCATGAAGATCTCTATCAGTCAAACTGCATAACAACATACGTTGTTCCCTTTGTCATCGGTATGTTACTTGCCTAAGATTTGATCGTCGGTATCTCAATACCTAGTTCAATCTCGTTACCGGCAAGTCTCTTTACTCGTTCCGTAATACATCATCCCGCAACTAACTCATTAGTTGCAATGCTTGCAAGGCTTATAGTGATGTGCATTACCGAGTGGGCCCAGAGATACCTCTTCGACAATCGGAGTGACAAATCCTAATCTCAAAATACGCCAACCCAACAAGTACCTTCGGAGACACCTGTAGAGCACCTTTATAATCATCCAGTTACGTTGTGATGTTTGGTGGCACACAAAGTGTTCCTCCGGTAAATGGGAGTTGCATAATCTCATAGTCATAGGAACATGTATAAGTCATGAAGAAAGCAATAGCAACAAACTAAACGATCAAGTGCTAAGCTAACGGAATGGGTCAAGTCAATCACATCATTCTCCTAATGATGTGATCCCGTTAATCAAATGACAACTCATGTCTATGGTTAGGAAAC
This sequence comes from Triticum dicoccoides, assembly GCF_002162155.2. Taxonomy (NCBI): domain Eukaryota; kingdom Viridiplantae; phylum Streptophyta; class Magnoliopsida; order Poales; family Poaceae; genus Triticum; species Triticum dicoccoides. The sequence continues at coordinate 757,489,485 of NC_041384.1, forward strand.
ATAACCTTCTTTGATCAACGAGCTAGTCAAGTAGAGGCATACTAGTGACACTCTGTTTGTCTATGTATTCACACATGTATTATGTTTCCGGTTAATACAATTCTAGCATGAATAATAAACATTTATCATGATATAAGGAAATAAATAATAACTTTATTATTGCCTCTAGGGCATATTTCCTTCAGTTCACGACTAGAGCCGTGTCTGCCACCTTGATCCCTTTTAGCTGAGACGACGAGGAACTGGATTTCAGTAGGCACGAAAGGCCCTCTGCTGTGATTAAAAATAGATATGGGGATATCGGATCTCCCTGCCGAATACCTCTGGATGGGTAAAAGGTGTCGAGTCTCTCACCATTAAAGAGTACTGAAAAAGAAACTGCCTCACCATGTTCATAACTATCTGAACCCAAGATGGAGCAAAGCCAAGCTTTATCATCATCGCATGTAAATAATCCCACTCAAGTCTATCGTATGCCTTCATCATATCGAGTTTTAGGGCACATAAGCTATTAACCTTAGCCCTGCTGAGTTTCATAAAGTGAAGACACTCGTATGCACTGATGATATTGTCTATAATATTTTTGCCTGGCACAAAGGCTGATTGCTCCTCTGAAATGATGTCCGGAAGAATCTGCTTCAATCTGTTTGCAATCACCTTGGACACAATCTTATAGAACACGTTACATAAACTGATTGGTCGGAATTGAGTGAGTGATACGTCTTCGTCGTATCTATAATTTTTGATTGTTCCATGCCAATATTCTACAACTTTCATATACTTTTGGCAACTTTTATACTATTTTTGGGACTAACATATTGATCCAGTGCCCAGTGCTAGTTCCTGTTTGTTGCATGTTTTTTGTTTCACAGAATATCCATATCAAATGGAGCCCAAACGGGATAAAAACTGACGGAGATTTTTTTTGGGAATATATATGATTTTTGGGAAGAAAAATCCACGCGAGACGATGCCCGAGGGGTCCACGAGGCAGGGGGGGCGCCCCTGACCCTCGTGGCCACCCCGTAAGACAGTTGATGCCCTTCTTTCGCCACAAGAAATCTAATATCCGGATAGAGACCGTGTTAAAACTTCAGCCCAATCGGAGTTACGGATCTCCGGGAGTATAAGAAACGGTGAAAGGGAAGAATCTGAGAACGCGGAAACAGAGAGAGACAGAGAGACAGATCCAATCTCGGAGGGGCGAGACATGGATGCCAAGGACCAGAGGGGAAACCCTTCTCCCATCTAGGGAGGAGGTCAAGGATGAAGTAGAAGGAGGGGGCTCTCTCTCCCTCGCTTCCGGTGGCACCAGAGTGCCACCGGGGGTCATCATCATCACCGCAATCTTCACCAACAACTTCACCGCCATCATCACCAACTCTTCCCCCCTCTATGCAGCGGTGTAACCTCTCTCTTACCCGCTGTAATATCTACTTAAACATGGTGCTCAACGCTATATATTATTTCCCAATGATGTATGGCTATCCTATGATGTTTGAGTAGATCCGTTTTGTCCTATGGGCTATTTGATGATCAAGATTGGTTTGAGTTGCATGTTTTATTATTGGTGCTGTCCTATGGTGCTCTCCGTGTCGTGCAAGCGTGATGGATCCCCGCTATAGGGTGTTGCAATATGTTCATGATTCGCTTATAGTGGGTTGCGTGAGTAATTGAAACACAAACCCGAGTAAGGGGGTTGTTTGCGTATGGGATAAAGAGGACTTGATGCTTTAATGCTATGGTTGGGTTTTACCTTAATGGTCTTTAGTAGTTGCAGATGCTTGCTAGAGTTCCAATCATAAGTGCATATGATCCAAGTAAAGAAAGTATGTTAGCTTATGCCTCTCCCTCATATAAAATTGCAATAATGATTACCAGTCTAGTTATCGATTGCCTAGGGATAAATAACTTTCTCGTAACAAAAAGCTCTTTACTAAAACTAACTTAGTTGTGTCTTTATCTATACAAACCCTACTTTTTATTTACGCTCTCTTTATTATCTTGCAAACCTATCCAAAAACACCTACAAAGTACTTCTAGTTTCATACTTGTTCTAGGTAAAGCGAACGTCAAGTGTGCGTAGAGTTGTATCGGTGGTCGATAGAACTTGAGGGAATATTTGTTCTACCTTTAGCTCCTCGTTGGGTTCGACACTCTTACTTACCGAAAACTGTTGCGATCCCATATACTTGTGGGTTATTAAGACCTTTTTCTGGCGCCGTTGCCGGGGAGCAATAGCGTGGGGTGAATATTCTCGTGTGTGCTTGTTTGCTTTATCACTAAGTAATTTTTATTTGCTGTTCTTAGTTGTTCTTTATCTTTAGTTATGGATATGGAACATGAAATACCAAAAAAATTAGGTGTACTTTCTGCTCATGGAGATGGGGAACCTCCTAAAACCCTCGATGTTGGTCATGTGAAAGATATTATGTACTACTTTAATAATCCTGAGAAAACCCCATTCAATTATGTAATGGGAGTAACATTGGATCAACGCGAATACTTTAGGGATTATCGCTTGACACAAAAGGGAAACTATTATGGGATCAAATTCATATATTGGATTGGTATGCTAGGCAACTATGCTTGAGATATGATTATACTTGTTGCTCTAGGATGAAGGCTCCACACCTTCCCTTTTTATGCGAATTTAATGATAATAAAACCTTAGCTTCTTATGCTAATGGTATATATGATTACTATGATGTGGAACAAATAGAAGAATTTGTTGCTTTTATGGGTGCTTATGAAATTGAATCTATGTTTAAAGAGTTTGAAGATTTTGATGATCCGGTTTATAGACCTGAAAATTTAGCTATCCTTAAATATTGCAATGAGAATTATGAATACAATTCCGATATTAATGCACTTATTGAGAAAGTCTCCGCTGTCCAAGAAGAGACAAATATTTTACAGGAATCTATGGAAGAAGAAGTTGATGAAACTGTGAGCTCATTGGATGAAAAAGATGAGGAGGAGAGCGAAGAACAAAAGGAGGAAGATCGGATTGATCACCCGTGCCCACCTTCTAATGAGAGTAACTCTTCAAATCATACATTGTTTAATTTTCCTTCGTGCTTACCGAAGGATGATTGCTATGATGATTGTTATGATCCCGTTGATTCTCTTGAAACATCCCTTTTTGATGATGCTTGCTATGCTTGTGGCCAAGATGCCAATATAAATTATGCTTATGGAGATGAACTTGCTATAGTTCCTTATGTTAAACATGAAATTGTTGCTATTGCATCCACACATGATAGTCCTATTATCTTTTTCAATTCTCCCGACTACACTATATCGGAGAAGTTTGCTCTTATTAAGGATTATATTGATGGGTTGCCTTTTACCATTGCACTTGGTGATTTTGATGAATATAATATGCATGTGCTTGCTGCTCCTAATTGCAATTATTATGAGAGAGGAACTATATCTCCACCTCTCTATATTTCCAATATGATAAAATTGCAAGAAATTGCTTATGCTATGCATTGGCCATTACTTTGTGTGCATGAATTGTTCTTTTATGACATGCCGATGCATAGGAAGAGATTTAGACTTCGTTGTTACATGATATATGTTACTTTGTGCTCACTACTAAATTACAAATCATTGTTACTTAAAATTGGCTTTGATATACCTTGGGATCCGGGTGGATTCACTACTTGAGCACTATATGCCTAGCTTAATGGCTTTAAAGAAAGCGCTGCCAGGGAGACAACCCGGAAGTTTTAGGGAGTCATTTATTTATGTTGAGTGCTTTTATATAGTTTAAAAACAAAATAAAATAAAGAGGGGAACCCAAAACTTTTTCAAAAAGGAAAGTGAAAGTGAGAAAGACAAGCATTGTTGAAGTGGGAGAGCTCCTTGAACTTTGTTCATGCTCATGGCAACTTTGTGAATCTTGATTACAGAAAATTTTCAACAAAAATAATTATTCCCTTGTACAATTCCATTGTATTATAAAAATAATGTGCCAAGGTTTGCCTTTACGATGTTTACTTTGCTTGATGGTTTGTACGGTGAAGGACAGAAACTTTGGCTGTAGTGCGCGATTTTACATTTTTAGCTGGAACATCAAATGGTTCTGATTCTTTTTGAAATGTCTTTATTTAAAAATTGTTTATTTTTTCCTAATTTTTGTAGAATTTTTCAAGTATCAAAAGTATGGTGAATGTTCAGATTATTACAGACTGTTCTGTTTTAGACAGATTCTGTTTTTGATGCATAGTTTGCTTGTTTTGATGAAACTATCAATTTATATCAGTGGATTAAGCCATGAAAAAGTTATATTACAGTTGAAACAATGAAAAAACAAAATATGAACTGGTTTGTAACAGTACTTAGAGTAGTGATTTGCTTTATTATACTAACGGATCTTACCGAGTTTTCTGTTGAAGTTTTGTGTGGATGAAGTGTTCGATGATCGAGAAGGTCTCGATGTGAGAAGAAGGAAGAGAGGCAAGAGATCAAGATTGGGGATGCCCGAGGCACCCCAAGTAAATATTCAAGGAGACTCAAGCGTCTAAGCTTGGGGATGCCCCGGAAGGCATCCCCTCTTTCTTCAACAAGTATCAGTATGTTTTCGGATTCGTTTCGTTCATGCAATATGTGCAATCTTGGAGCGTCTTTTTGCATTAGTTTTCATTTTCTATTATGCAAAATGCTGGTATGAGATAGACCTTGGTTGATTTATATAATGATCTTTGCACTTCACTTATATCTTTTGAGTACGGCTTTATAGAATGCTTCATGTGCTTCACTTATATCATTTGAATCTTGGGTTGCCTGTTTCTCTTTACATAGACAACCGCCATTTGTAGAATGCTCTTTTGCTTCACTTATATTTGTTAGAGAGTGGGCATATCTTTTATAGAAAGAATTAAACTCTCGTGCTTCACTTATATCTATTTAGAGAGATGACAGGAACTGGTCATTCACATGGTTAGTCATAAAATCCTACATAAAACTTGTAGATCACTGAATATGATATGTTTGATTCCTTGCAATAGTTTTGCGATATAAAGATGGTGATATTAGAGTCATGCTAGTGGGTAGTTGTGGATTAGTAGAAATACTTGTGTTGAGGTTTGTGATTCCCATAGCATGCACGTATGGTGAACCGTTATGTAACGAAGTTGGAGCATGCGGTATTTATTGATTGTCTTCCTTATGAGTGGCGGTCGGGGACGAGCGATGGTATTTTCCTACTAATCTATCCCCCTAGGGGCATGCGTAGTAGTACTTTGCTTCGAGGGCTAATAAACTTTTGCAATAAGTATGTGAGTTCATAATGACTAATGTTGAGTCCATGGATTATACGCACTCTCACCCTTCCACCATTGCTAGCTTCTCTAGTATCGCGCAACTTTCGCCGGTACCATAAACCCATCATATACCTTCCTCAAAACAGCCACCATACCTACCTATTATGGCATTCCCATAGCCATTCCAAGATATATTGCCATGCAACTTCCATCATCATCATATACATGACTTGAGCATTCATTGTCATATTGCTTCGCATGATCGTAAGATAGCTAGCATGATGTTTTCATGGCTTGTCCGTTTTTTTGATGTCATTGCTACGCTAGATCATTGCACATCCCGGTACACCGCCGGAGGCATTCATATAGAGTCATATCTTTGTTCTAGTATCAAGTTGTAATATTGAGTTGTAAGTAAATAAAAGTGTGATGATCATCATTAATAGAGCATTGTCCCAAAAAAGAGAAAGGCCAAAAAAAGGGAAAGGCCAAATAAAAAAGAAAGGCCAAATAAAAAAAGAAAGTCCAAATAAAAAAATAAAAGGGGCAATGTTACTATCCTTTTACCACACTTGTGCTTCAAAGTAGCACCATGTTCTTCATATAGAGAGTCTCTTGAGTTATCACTTTCATATACTAGTGGGAATTTTCATTATAGAACTTGGCTTGTATATTCCGATGATGGGCTTCCTCAAATGCCCGAGGTCTTCATGAGCAAGCAAGTTGGGTGCACACCCACTTAGTTTTTAGTTTGAGCTTTCATACACTTATAGCTCTTAGTGCATCCGTTGCATGGCAATCCCTACTCACTCCCATTGATATCTATTGATGGGCATCTCCATAGCCCGTTGATACGCCTAGTTGATGTGAGACTATCTTCTCCTTTTTGTCTTCTCCACAACCACCATTCTATTCCACCTATAGTGCTATGTTCATGGCTCACGCTCATGTATTGCATGAGGGTTGAAAAAACTGAAGCGCGTTAAAAAGTATGAACCAATTGCTCGGCTTGTCATCGGGGTTGTGCATGATTTGAATATTTTGTATGGTGAAGATGGAGCATAGACAGACTATATGATTTTGTAGGGATAACTTTCTTTGGCCATGTTATTTTGAAAAGACATGGTTGCTTTATTAGTAGGCTTGAAGTATTATTGTTTTTATGTCAAATGATAGACTATTGCTTTGAATCACTCGTATCTTAATTTTCATGCCATGATTAGATATGTGAACAAGATTATGCTAGGTAGCATTCCACATCAAAAATTATCTTTTTATCATTTACCTACTCGAGGACGAGCAGGAATTAAGCTTGGGGATGCTGATACGTCTCCGTCGTATCTATAATTTTTGATTGTTCCATGTCAATATTCTACAACTTTCATATACTTTTGGCAACTTTTTATACTATTTTTTGGGACTAACATATTGATCCAGTGCCCAGTGCCAGTTCCTGTTTGTTGCATGTTTTTTGTTTCACAGAATATCCATATCAAACGGAGCCCAAACGGGATAAAAACTGACGGAGATTTTTTTTGGGAATATATATGATTTTTGGGAAGAAAAATCCACGCGAGACGATGCCCGAGGGGTCCACGAGGCAGGGGGCGCGCCCCTGACCCTCGTGGCCACCCCGTAAGACAGTTGATGCCCTTCTTTCGCCACAAGAAAACTAATATCCGGATAGAGACCGTGTTAAAACTTCAGCCCAATCGGAGTTACGGATCTCCGGGAATATAAGAAACGGTGAAAGGGAAGAATCTGAGAACGCAGAAACAGAGAGAGACAGAGAGACGGATCCAATCTCGGAGGGGATCTCGCCCCTCCCATGCCACGGAGGCCAAGGACCAGAGGGGAAACCCTTCTCCCATCTAGGGAGGAGGTCGAGGAAGAAGAAGAAGGAGGGGGGCTCTCTCTCCCTCACTCCCGGTGGCACCGGAGTGCCACCGGGGGTCATCATCATCACCGCAATCTTCACCAACAACTTCACCGCCATCATCACCAACTCTTCCCCCCTCTATGCAGCGGGGTAACCTCTCTCTTACCCGCTGTAATATCTAATTAAACATAGTGCTCAACGCTATATATTATTTCCCAATGATGTATGGCTATCCTATGATGTTTGAGTAGATCCGTTTTGTCCTATGGGCTATTTGATGATCAAGTTTGGTTTGAGTTGCATGTTTTATTATTGGTGTTATCCTATGGTGCTCTCCGTGTCGCGCAAGCGTGAGGGATCCCCGCTGTAGGGTGTTGCAATATGTTCATGATTCGCTTATAGTGGATTGCGTGAGTGACTGAAACACAAACCCGAGTAAGGGGGTTGTTTGCGTATGGGATAAAGAGGACTTGATGCTTTAATGCTATCATTGAGTTTTACCTTAATGATCTTTAGTAGTTGCGGATGCTTGCCAGAGTTCCAATCATAAGTGCATATGATCCAAGTAGAGAAAGTATGTTAGCTTATGCCTCTCCCTCATATAAAATTGCAATAATGATTACCGGTCTAGTTATCGATTTCCTAGAGACAAATAACTTTCTCATAACAAAAAGCTCTTTACTAAAACTAACTTAGTTGTGTCTTTATCTAAGCAGCCCCTACTTTATATTTACGCTCTCTTTATTATCTTGCAAACCTATCCAAAACACCTACAAAGTACTTCTAGTTTCATACTTGTTCTAGGTAAAGTGAACATCAAGCGTGCGTAGAGTTGTATCGGTGGTCGATAGAACTTGAGGGAATATTTGTTCTACCTTTAGCTCCTCGTTGGGTTCGACACTCTTGCTTATCGAAAACTGTTGCGATCCCCTATACTTGTGGGTTATCAAGAGTGAGCATGGAAGGGTTCATTACCTTAGGGATAAGAACCAAGACCGTGTCATTAATGCTTTCTGGACTATCCTCTCCCCGAATTATCCTGAGGACCGCCTCTGTCACCTTGGCACCGCACAGATCCCAATGATGCTGATAGAAATGAGCTAGAAATCCGTCGGGTCCCGGTGCTTTGGTGGGGAACATCTAAAACAGGGCTGCTTTTACTTCTTCTCCCTTGTATGGTGCAGTGAGTAACTGGTTCATCTCGTCGGTAACTTTGGTTGGTACACAATTGAGGACCGCTTCCATATTGTTCACACCCTTTGAAGTATACAGAGTTTCATAAAATTCTTGTACCAATGCTTTAAGTTCCTCCGGATCATCTGACATGACACCAAGAGAGTTTTGAAGGGCCTTTATCATGTTCTTCTTTCTCTGTATGCTTGCTCTCAAGTGGAAAAACTTTGTGTTTCTATCACCCGATGTTAGCCACTCTATCCTGGACCGCTGCCTCCATAAAATCTCCTCCCGATGGTTGAGTTCCACTAGATTTTCATTTATCTTCAGCTCAACATGGGAGGGAGCCGTTCGGTTTGGGTCAACATGAAGCTTCTCCAGCTCTGTTTTCAGCCTTTTAATCTCTTTCCGAACGTTCCCAAAGGTCTCATTGTTCCAGCGCCCCAAGTCATGAGATATTGCTTGCACTATAGCTCGCAGCTCCTCCACTTTGTTGTTGATCCCCCACATGTCCATGCCGAGTTAATGGTTTCGCTCCATGATTCGTGTCCTTCCCACATTACCTCGTACCGGAAGGGTTTTGGCTGCCGACTGCTAGGCTGCTCTCTGTTAAGTCGCATCAGAATGTGACTGTGGTCAGAAGATGCTGCTGTGAGATGTGTCAAGTCAGCAAGTGGGAACCTTGCTCGCCAATCCGCATTGGCAAAAGCATGATCCAGCCGGACCTTAGTATAGGATCCTCCCCTTACTTTCTTTTCAAAGGTCCAGAAACGGCCCGAATAGCCGATGTCTAGCAACATGCAAACATCAACCGCATCAAGAAAATGTTGTATCTGTGCATTGCTCCTTTCTCCAACCCCTTCATGTTCATCAGGACGCAATACTTCGTTAAAATCACCAATGCAGAGCCAAGGGAGGCTACTCAAAGTACTGATGTTTTTCAGTGTATTCCACGTTTTACATCGAAGATGTGTTTGCGCCTCACCATAAACCACTGTAGCTCTCCATGGATCATGGCCCACCTCCACAATCGAGCAATCAACATGCTAGTCCGAATAACCATGAATTTCCAATTTTATTTCATTATTCCAAAAAATGCCAATACCTCCACTTCTACCACGACTATCAATTGCAAAACTATTATCATAACCAAAGGTGCCTGCTAGCGCTTCTACCCTCGTGTTTTCTAGCTGAGTTTCAACAATGCATAAGAGGGTAGGGGCAAATTTGTTCGCAAACTCGCGAACCTCTCGAACTGTCATGGCATTGCCCACTCCCTGACAGTTCCAACAAAGCGCACTCATTGGGCACGGCGGTGCTCCTCGTAGGAGCCCGCCAAATTCTTCACTGTTGAGATTACACCCTCTGAGTCCTCGCCCGTCTTCTTGGTTCTCCTCAGGTCCCTTTGTGGTGGTGGACTCGCAGCCGTCAAGCCCGCCGGAACAATAGCAAAAGAGTTCATGTTGGCCTCTGCTGTTTCAGAGACTTGTTGTGGCATGGCATCCTTAGCCCCCAGCTCGTTTCCCGCATTCCTCTTTCTGCTCCCCTCCTCCATATCTGCATCAGTACCCACCTTTCTCGGGTCCACGTGAACATGGTATGCGCTAAGAGAGTCTATCATGTTGCCTCGGCCTCCCTCGGAGCGCCCACTCGAGCAACCACCTGATCGGCCACCTCTACGTCCCCCTCTCTGGCTCCTTCCTTCCCCCGGACCTCGTCCTGTACGCATAGCCCAGCTGGCACGAAGATCCTTGAACACCAGGGCCGATGGGGAGTGAATACCACTGCCGTGTTCCTTAAATTGGTGGCCTAGCATGCCACACACCGCGCACCAGTCAGGTAACTTCTCATACTTAACTCTGTAAATCTGCCTCTTCCCCTATCTTATCATCGAAACCGCATTCTTGAGGGGTTTGTAGACATTGATTCTGACCCATACTCGATGAAAGTTTCCAACAAAATCATGAGAGTTTGGTTCTGAAAAACAAAACTTCCCCCACTTTCGCAGCCAGCAGAGTCACCATATGGGCATACAGCTCTGGTACGTTATGGATTTGGATCCATATGTCGATTGTCTCAAGCTTAACAGTGGAAGGCTTCGAGATTCCATCATACGGTAATAGAATCACCGCATCTCCCCTGAAGTTCCATGGACCCTCGTTCATGACCCTCTCCAAATCACCAAGGCAAGTGAACTGGATCAGGTACAGGTTTTCCTCAAGAGGTTTGAACCTAGCCTCATGTGCGATGTCCCACGCTGCTCTCATGTTTCTGTAAAACTAAGTCTGGCTGTAGGTCTTTGTGGTGTTAACCCTAGCTAGGGCTGTCCATCTTGGCCCCTCCGGCTGCGCAGTTTGCTCATCGAAGATCACATCATCCAAATCCTCTTCCCTCAGTCCCAGCTCCTTCATCATCTACTCAAGTTCACTTGTTCTCGAAGAGATCGAGTCTCCGGAAGCCGCCATTAGATCTCTCACCCGAAGAAACAGATCGGGTCGATTGGGGAACCCTAATTCCACCGGCCCCTTCCCTTGTCACGGGCGTGAGGACAGCCTGGGTGGCCGCCCCCAAAGCAAGCTCGGGCGAGAGAGGGGTTAATCGGTGACAGGGAAGCAAGGACCTCGACAGCGGCGAAGATCGCCCCAGGAGAAGAAACTCGAAACCCTAACTAGAGGGAAAAAATAAGTATATTAGTGATTTTATCTTAAAGTGGCATAGATGTGCTTATCGTGGGAGCAAATCTGTGCCTCCACGAGAAGCACATGTGCTTTTCATGGAAGGAAAAAACGAATGGCACAGCTCTGCTTCTCGCCGAAGCAAATTTGTGTCTTCATAAGAAGCAAATATATGGTTCTTCTGAAACAAAAAAAATGTTTTTTTGAGACACAACTGTGCTTCTCACAAAAGCAAATTTATGATTTATGCCCCTACGAGAAAAAAAAATATGTGCTTCTCGTGGAAAAAGAAAATTTGTGTCTCTAGAAGCACACAATAAAGAAAAACATGTCCTTTTCCATTTCTGAGAGGCAGAGCTATGCTTCTTGCGGAAGCAAATCTGTGTCTCTGGAAGCACAATTTTTTTTTCACGCATTTTTTCTCTACAAAGCGTATGAAAAACCGAGAAGTCTAAAAAATAGCTATAACCCGAAAATGTGTATAAAAAGACACAAATCCACATGAAATGCCAAGCACGTGATATGTGACAGCGGTTGGATGCACTAGTTGGCGCACTTTTAGCCCATGAAAGTTTACGGGCTCTCGCGGAAAGTGACCCGACTGACGAGGATCTGGTTTAGCCTATAAACACAGTTTTGAAAGAAAAAAAAGTATAACCCATGTGGTCGTGCACCCAACTAGCACGCAAGATCCAAAAACCATTATAAAAAGCTCATAAAATATATGTTTTTTCTTCGAGAAACGGTTGCCGCATTTCTTATTATGCGCTTCGGGCGCCAGACTATACTGCTAACTGGTGGCCACTATAGGGCCGGCCCATATATGAATCGTAGTGGTATATTTTTTGGTCTTGAGAAGCTTCTTTCTTCCTTTTTTGTTGTTTCTGGATCAGGTCTTTTGTCTGCTTTTTTGTTTCTTATTTTTCATTTTCATTTTAGAATTTGTGAACTTTTTCAAAAACATTCAATGTCCAGAATTTTTTCAAAATTTGTGATGATTTGTTAAATTAGTAAATTTTGTTTTCAATTTTTTAGACTTACTTTTTCTCAAATTTCTTGATTGTTTTCTATTATCACTATTTTTGAAATTTTTTGAGCTTGTTATTAATTTCTGAGTTTCTATTTAAATTTTGCAAAACATTTCGAAATTCCAACTATTTTCAAATTTTGTATTTTTTCGATTTTTTCAAATATGTAAACTATCTGCAATTAAATAACTTTTTTCAAATTTTGAATTTTTCAAATTTATATATTTTTTAGTTTTTGATGGTGAACGGTCAACCGGGTTTTCAATTGTTTTTCCAAATGGCTTGCTTTTTTGAATTCGTGATTTAAACTATAGTGGCACGAACTATGTTAGTACAGTAAGAAAAGCGGAACAAAAATAAGAAGCTGGCGAGGGAGCGGAGGGCGTAGAGAGAATTGGGCTGTGGCCTAGCGAGCGTAGCCTTCCCATTTCGGCGCCTGAAGTGTAAGAAACCTCAGGAATTCCCTATTTGACGCATACTGCGTCAAACTGTCGAGCAAACACGCAGACCGGGCGAGCGAGCGAGGAATTGGCCGCCCATCTGTAGAACGTACAAGCCTACAAGGTTTCGGTTTTAGGAATCTTCTAGAGGTTTCCCAGCGGGTTTTATCGGTTTCGGGAACCTTCTAGAAGGTTCCTGGACCGGTTATCTTTTGTATCTGTTTCTTTTTTTCATTTTCTGTTTCGTTTTCGTCTTTCTTTTACTTTTACTTTCTAGTTTTTCTGTTTCCTGTTTCTTTTGTTTGAAAAATTCAAATATCTTTTTCCAAATTTCAGAAAATATATGCATGTTCAAAAATTTGTACCCAATTTTCAAAAATTGTTCGTGTTTCAGAAAAATGTTCAGGAATTTCGAAATATGTTCTTACTTGCAACTTTTCTTCACAATTTTTTAAAATTTTCATCTTTTAAAAATTGTTCTTGTTTTCAAAATTTAGTTCATGATTTGGAAAAGTGTTTGTGTTTGAAATTCTTTTAGGCATTTTGACAATTACAAATCATTTTTTGAATTTCAACAAATGATCTCATTTTCAAAATATGTTAACAACTTCAAAAAATTGATCGCGTTTCACAAATTGTTCGAAGTTTCAAAAATTGTTCGCCTTTTACAAAAATGTTCGAAGCTATAGAAAAACGCCTTCATTTTCAATATTTTTTTCATGTATACTGAAAATATAGCATTTACAAAATTGTTCATGTTATTCAAATTGTTATCTGTTTCAAACTTTTGTTCTGAATTTGCAAGAATCGTTCCTGTTTTCAATTTTTGATCACCAATTAAAATATATCACGTTTTAAAAAAAAATGGTTCCAAAATTTGTTCACAAATTCAAGAAAGGCTCATGTTTGTCAATTTGGTTCGCAAATTCAAAAAATGATTGGGAATTTGAAAGGTGTTCACATTTATTAACTTTAGCTCACGTATTAAAAAAATGGGGATTTCCAAAAAATGTTCCCGCTGTCCAAATTATTTCACACAATCAAAATGGTCATGTTATTCAAATTTTGACCCCGAATTACAAAAATGTTCTGGGGAATCCAGAAAATGTTCACGTCTTGAAAATTTTGTTCGTAATTTTGGAAAATGGTCGTGCTTTCAGTTTTTTGTTCCTGTTTTTTAGAAAATGTTTTGCCTTTTCAAGAAATTCTTCGTGATTTCAGAAAAAAATGATGTTTTCATGTTGTTGGTTTTTTTGAAAAAAGTTTTGACATTCCTAAATATTTTTGCTATGAAATATAAAAATGTTTGCGTTTCAAAACATATTATGTTTTTTTAAAACAAAAATCACATTCAAAAAATAAAAAAAATTAGGATCTATTTCGGCATGTAAGGCGTACTGCCATTTTTATGTACGAAATCCAAGGAATTATGGTAACTATTAGAGGTTATCTGCACGATCCCTGCCATTGTTGTATGTTTCTTTTAACTATGACGCTTCAATTCTAACACGAGAAGTTGACCGTCGTCGTGGCTAGCACAGCGCGACATCGACCATGAAGTCGCATGGATGATTCACGACTGAAGCGCGGTATATGTTTTTGCGTTTTTTCATCTCGCGATGGTGCCACCGGAAATGGGTGGGCTGAGGGTAGCGGCGCCTTATGCAAAACATCGGCATTTTACCGCATCGAGCGGCGGATAGGAGGTCCCGAAACCTCCTCTTCGTCGCTTAGGCGCCGATTAGCTTGGCTGGCGCTCGTAGCAGCCTCGCGTGGGCCCGCCCAGCTACGCGCTCGCTCTTTCCCTTTCTCGTTCGACGCAAGTCTACGTCCTTCGTCTCGTTCGTCCCTTTGTTTTTTATTTGGTGTTCGTCCCTACGTTCAAAAATATGAAAAAAACATGGATTAAAATTATGAATTCGAAAGCTGTTCATGAATTTGAAAACGCTCAGCAGTTCTAGAAAACACTCATCAATTTTGAAACACCTTTCGCAAAAAATTGAAAAAAAGTTCATAAATTTTGAAAAAAAGTTCATCGATTTGGAAAAATTTATGGATTTTGAAAAAAGTTCATCAAATATGGAAAAAAATCATCAAACTTGATAAAAGCTCACAAATTTTAAAAAAGTTCATGCAATTTGGAAAAGTTCATCAAATATTTGATATAAAGTTCATTCAATATGAAAACAGTTCACTGAATTTGAAAAAAAGTTCATCAAGTTTGACAGAGGTTCATCGAAATTTGAGCAAAAGTTCATCAAAAATGGAGTAAAGTTTATTTGCAGAAAAAATTATGAAGAAAGAAAATTTCTCGAATTTGGAAAAATAAAATTAAAAAGGGCGGAAAATAGGAAAAAAGGCAGCAGAAAGAAGAAAACAAAACAAAACATGGAAGGAATCACAACAAGTGAATTGGTAGGGATGGTTGTCATGTCTTACACTAGCCCCGCTTGTCATGGGACCGAATCCTAGCTCTCACGTAGTTTTTTGCAGTTTAGGAATAGAAAATAAAAATAAAAATGGGCAAGCCCAGCGTGGCGGAGAGGGTGTGCGCCCGTTTGTGAGAGCGGAAGAAGCGAGTGCTTAAGGCGCCGAATAGCATTTGCCGAAGTGTAGGAGGTCTCAACGGGTGCATTTATATCTCGCCTTGTGCTAGTCAAACATGGCACTCGCCCACGGCACGTGGGGTGGGATGGCTAGTTTGATCTATAGGTATACCATTTTGTTTCACTAAAAAGTCATATACTCCTTCTGCCTCAAAATAAGTGTCTCCATTTTTATTTGCGGGAGAAATTTCCAATTTGTTCATTAATCATGACAGTAGAGAGAGCACAAAAGGTAATAGAAATGACAACCAGGTCTTTGAACCACCTAGCGACAACCACACGCACTGCAGCAAGCTGAAGACGTGCCACCATCATCGCCTCTCCCTCACTAGAGCCGGGCAAACCTTGTTGTAGTAGGCAGTCGGGAAGTCATCATGCTAAGGCCCCAAAGGACCAGCGCACCAGAGCAGCAACCATTGTTGGTTAAGAGAGATGTAGATCGGAAAGATCAAAAGTAGAACTACACAAACGAAGATGAACAGAAACTGGATCTAAATAGATCCATCGAAAAGCAGCACTGGCTGAATCCCATGAGTAAGTGCCTAACCTTTTCACTAAAGTTATACTAAAATTGAGATACTTATTTTGAAATAGAGAGAGTATGTTTTAGATGTTGTTTTTTTATTTTCACTTTTAGATAGATTATGAATTATGCTAAAACAATATATTTGTCAAATCATTTTTATTTTTCTATTTTACTAAAAATGTTAATCATATATTGAATTTTTTTATTTGGTATTTATAAGAAAACACATCGGGTACAAAAAAAATTCATTGTGCATTGTTCATCATGTATTTCAAACATGTTCATAGTGTGATTGAAAAGTTTATCATCTCAAACATTGTTGACAATTTATTTAGAAATGTTTATCATGTATTAAAAATGTGTGTCCATAGAAATGAGAGTTGCATTCTTCTTTAGCATCATGGACAGAAAATGTTTTTACCTTTGGCAAAGGAATGCAAGTGAGGAAATTACAAACAATACTTGTAATCAAGCCAAATGTCATCCTAGAATATGACAATATGACCATTATGTACCTCGGTTCATATCTTTGAAAACATCAATAAGAGCACAACAATCCTTCCACCAAAATGATCCATTTTTGAGTTAACATGTCGCTTAAAAAATATTAGTAATGTTTTTCAAATTTATTAATCATGAATTTGAAAAATTGTTCTTCGTGTATGTCAAACATGTTCATAGTGCAATTCAAAAAGTTTATTGTGTCTTAAAAATTGTTCATCGTGTAGCAAACACTACTCATAGTGTATTTTAAAAATGCGAAACCACATATTAAATTTTTTAAATCATGTTTCCATAGTTGATAAAGTAAATAAACAAACAAAGGAAAATGAAAAAAACTGGAACAATGAAAAAGAAAAAAGCAGAAACCAATAAACAAGAAAAACTGAAAATTAAATAGACAAAAAGAATAAAACCTGGCAATAAAAGGAAAAAACAAACAACAAGAAAGAAATGAAAAACCAAACACCAAATACAACATTCCACACAAAGAGAAACCAGCCACACAAAAACCCGAACGAACGGCCGGCATAAACCAAGCTGATAAAAAAGGGACGCACTAACCAACGCCCGCTCGCCAGAAATGTTACCGTGCCTCAGCCCATGCCAACACTCCTATGGGCGACCGCAATATAGGCAATTCCTATTTAGCGCTGCAGGCGCCGGTTTGTACTGTGTTTTGCTAACCGGCGCCTGGAGCAGCTACCCCACATCTTGGTCAGGCCGGCCCATATTGCATTTCCCCCTGTTTTCTAAACACAGGAGATAAACTGCAAAAAAAAGGCACGCATTCTGTGGTTCGATCCCGCATCTTGGTCCGGCGTGCAACGCAGGAGTTGTGATAACATACATGTGTTTCAAACATTTCTTTATTCCTCTTTTTTCTTTTTTCTTTTTTCTCTATCCTTTTCTACTTTGTTTTTCCAAATTCGTAATTGTTTTCTTCAAATAGATGAACTTCTTTTCTAAACCCATGAACTGATTTTTTCAAAACTCATGAACTCCTCTTCAAATTGAGGAACTTATTGTTCAAATTTGATGAGCCTTTTAATTTTGTTTGAACTTTTTCTCAAAATCGATGAGATCTTTTGAAAATCGATGAACTTTTTTAGAACCAATGAATTTTTTTCAAAATTGATGAACTTTCTTTGAAAATCAATGAATTTTTTTCAAAATCAATGAAATTTTCTCAAAATAGATGAGCCTTTTTTCAAAATCAATGAACTTTTTTTAAAATCAATGAACATTTTTCAAAATAGATGATTTTCTTTCAAAATTGGTGAACTTTTTTCAATTTAGATGAACTTTTTTCAAACTCAATGAATTTTTTGAAAATGGATGAACTTCTTTTGAATTCGTGATCTTTTTTGATTTGGTGAACTTTTTTTGCATGCTCATGAACTTTTTCTGTAATATGTGAACATTTTTTTCAAATAATTAGAGAAATATAAACGGTACAGTGTGATGCACAAGAAATTTCGCGTCTACGTTTCTATTCTTTAAAATCTTCACGCTATTACCATTCATAAGCAGTCAATTGGTCTAGTGGCCTATCGAGCGGCTGCTGCGGGCGCCAGATCCCTTGCGCGGCGCTGAAGGCGCGCAATAAGAAGTCCCCGCAATATATATAGCCTTTGCGAGCGCCCAAAGCTAATCTCGATAAAGAAATAGCTAGCGCCCAGGGCACAAGCTGACAATCCCACAACACGGGCTCAAGCTGGCAAGCCAACAACACTTGAATGATCCCTCGGTAATTCCTATTCCCCGCTTAGGTCAACGGATATCGACAGAATAGTTGTGCCGCTACATATAGTTCGGCCGACCTAACTAGAGCACAGAGACCCCCCCAAATCCAGAGCGGCCTTTCTCCTGTTTTATCATTCAATTCTCCCTGTAAACATTTAGTAAAATGATGAACATTTTCTGCAGTCAGAGAACATTTTTCAAGTTCTTGAATATTTTCTGAAATTTAGAACAATTTTAGAAATCTGGGAATAGTTTTCAAATTTATGATTGTTCGTTTTGAATTAGATTCTTTATCGAACTTGTGAATATTTTTAAAATTTCGATCATTTTTTAAATCTGAGAACATTTTTTCAGATCTGGGAACTTTTTTTCAAATTCATGAGTTTGTTTGTAAAATTTGGAATAATTTTCAAAGATAATTTGAATTCCAAACATTTTTTGTGAATTTCTGAACATTATTCTAAATTTGATGAACAATTTTCAATGTCAAAAGCATAGAAAGAGGCGCCCGTGCCTCCGCATTGCGAATTTAAGAACATTACTCATGAGTCATAGCCAACATGTATAGTAGTTATATACCGAAAAAGGGTTTCCCCCGCTTTATAAATAAAGCAACTTCCACCAATCACACGGTAACTGCTGGGGCGCACAGCACATCAAGCCCAAAAGAGAAAGAAGAAGAACAAAATGCCAACAACGGCAACTCGGCAAAGCTAAGATGATCCGCCTCCGCTGCGCCCTCCGGATTCGTCCCACCACACACCAAGGCTCCGAATCGCCGCGTAACCAAGCAGCACCTCCAAGAAGGGGTGCGACGTTGACGACGCTGCTACCCGGACATGTCCTACGGTTTCCCCCGGCACGCGGAGGGGAGTGGAGGATGGGTAACACCTACGCCCCTCAGGAAGGAAAGGCGACGCCCGCAGGCGACACCGCGTCGGCGCCGGAAGAACCGGCAGGGATTTCTCCCGCATCCCAACCACCACTATCCGTCCGATCCGAAGCCAACCAGCCAGCCAACCACCAACCAGCATACGCCACCACGGTCTTGAAGTCATCCATGCCGCCTCATTGAGACCGCCATCACGAGGCCTAGAGGATGGAGAGAGGAGCGCCAGAAATCGGGAGGGGGAGCACCGGAGCCGCGCCGGAGGGAACCACCTCCACCACCATTGTGCGGGAGGCCTGTGCCTCCAGCACCGTCGCGGGTGCCGACCGGACGTGGCCGCAGTGGCACACCAGGCCACCCCAGGCCCGGCCAGGCCCATCTCGGGCCCGCAAAGCCGCTGCCGCCCCGCTGCAGCAAGCCGGCGATGGTGCCGCCCCCACCCAGCCTTCCTATGCCCGAACTGCACCTCCAGGGGGCTCCGCCGTCGATGAGAAGCTGCCGGCCCGCCGCGGCCCAGATGGGCCCGAAGGGGCCCAGATCTGGGCCGAGCAGGCGCCGCCACCCCCCACCACCGCGAGCTCCGCCGCCAACGGCAGCGCCGCCGCGCAGCCAGCCTCCCACGCCTGCGCCAGGTTACCCCGCCGCCGCGCCGGACCG
>NC_041384.1:757509340-757541757 GCF_002162155.2 Triticum dicoccoides
GGGGGGGGGAAGGTGGCGGGGGAAGGCCTCTGGAGAAGGGGGACGGAAGCGCGGCCGGCCGCCCGCGGGGAGGCGGCGCGGTCGCGAGAGAGGAAAGGTGTGTCGTTGTGACTATTGATGCGATCCTTCAAAAGCGTCTTGAAGCCCGTACTACAGCCGGCTATAAATCTACAACCTGCTTCTCTTCTCTCTTCCAACTCAGCAAAAGCATAATATTTATATCCTTATAGCCCGCTTATATCACCTTATTATACTTCCTTTTAGTGGGTCGTCAGATCTCACTAGGGTGGATGGGTCGCCATGGTGTCTCCTAGCCCCATCCTCATACTCAACCTCGTCTCCGGTGTCGAGGTGGTGCTCTCGGTACAGAAAAGGAAGATCGACCCTAACGAACCCTCCAACAACCACTTGAGAGTCTCCAAAATCATCTTCTCCGAGGAACACACATCCGAGACTTGCATCCTCGCCGCCATCACCCATGGCTGCAGAGTCGCTCTTTGCGGTTGCACTGTTGCTGCCGCTGAAAAACAAGGGTGGACCATGGAAGGGCGTGGCATGGTGAAGCTCACGGATATAGCCTTATCCCATGGGGAGGACTATGCCTCTATGGGCTCGAGCTATAACATTGCCAGGACGTTCAAATGCTCAAGTTTGTTATCAACATCGCAAATATTAATGGACCTGCACCGGTCACAACCATCCAGATCGTGGACCATCCAAAGCCTTCTTTTCTTGTTGTAGGAGGACGAAGATTATGCGGCCGAGGATGGCGTCTACATCTTCAAGATGCACAACAAGCTGGTGATGGCAGTCAAGACCGGGGAGTATCCCTTCGGGCTATTTGAGCTAGTCGTTGATGTCAACATATACTGTAGGTGGAAAGAGATGACGAGCTTGAACGACTATGCTCTATTCTTGGGCACAACATGTTCCAAGGCCATGGAGGTGTGTGTGTGTGTGCAGGGCGTGGTGGTGTGCAAAGAAACCATGTCTAGCTATTACTCTAACAGAAGATATGGCCATCTTCCTTTCCATAAGAGGTATCTCACAAAAATGGCTGATGGTCATGCCGTATATTACGACAAAGACGAAATAGTTTGTTACGACGGGAAGGTGATTATATCAAGGGAATTTTATGGTGAGCATGGTATTCAGGCTGCGATGTGGTTTGGTGCACCAGACATATACTACCTCCGTTCTAAATTACTTGTCTTAGATTTGTAGATACGGATGTATCTAGACTCATTTTAGTGCTAGATACCTCCGTATCTAGACAAATCTAAGACAAGTAATTCGGAACGGAGGGAGTAATAAGTTTAGTACCATAATATGCTAATGCAATGGACTAGTGCTAGATACCTCCTCATGACTATGTGCATCCTCTGATTCAAAGGCTGGGGTAAGCCCTCCTTTCCGAAAGAAAAAATAATGTCACATCGCTCAACATTATTTCGTTTGCCCTTAAAGTGTCGGAGAGGCCAACCCTCCATGGAGCCCACTTAAGAAATACTGTGAGGGGTGGTTGTGTCGGTGCCACCAACCATTTTAGCCTAAGGTGTACGGGTCCAGGTAATTTTTCCATCGGCATTGCAGAGCAACAAACCTAGAACAGTATATGATCCTTAGTTAACAGACTGTATCCCAATGCAAAGTCCTCCGACCTCTTGAAACTGTAAAAATCATATTTTATAGAAAGAAGCCCACTTTATAACCCAGAACTACTCGGTTTGTCTAAGAATCAACCCTCAACTCTAGAACCGTCTAAGAATGGAACCAGACTCTATAAACCAGCAAGGATTTAACCCTCCCCTCCCTTGAGCCTTGTTTTGGCTAGTGCAGGCCGGGTTTGACACCATTGACTATCCAGCCAATATCCTAGTCAGAACACGGACTAAAATAATGGAAAAAAGAAATTTCAGGGTATTTTTAAATGTAATCTACCAAAACTTCTGAAACTTCCGTAGATTGATCAGAGAATTATTCTTGCTTTTAGATAACTATTTCAATTTTTCAGGGTATTTTAAAACTGTTACGAAACAATATCTGAAGCTTTCTCAGAATGATCATTGTAATATTCTTTATTTCATAGAATTTTTCAAATTTTCTGGAAAATTTTATTTTTGGACATTTTTGGACAAAACTAGAACAATGCCCGTGCGTTGCAACGGGATATAAATATTCTAATATGTTAGCTTGTGATTTACATGTCAATAATAATGCAATTGTGTAAATAAATGTTCATCAAATTCTAATTCTGAATACCTTATATTTTGATTAGAAGTTTGGTAAGTAAATTAAAGTGTTGGTTCAGAAGGTAAGTAAATTAAGGTGATTGATTATCATATACATGAAAGGTTGGACGAAGGGGTGATGGGAAGAAAGGTGAAATGGGAACCTTACATTCTTTTTATGTAGTAGAGATTTGGTCAAAAAGGGCATGAAATTGTTCAAGGTATTTTAAAACTTGTTGGAAAAATTATCACAAACTTTACCAGAATGATTAGTATATTACTTCAGAAATGATCAGGTATCGAGTTTGACCCAGAAAAGATTGGAGCCGATCATATATAGGGTGGCATGATCCAGAACTCAGAAGCTTGTGACAATGAGACACTTCATATGTTCACTGCAAGCCATAACCATCCGTGAGCTCAAAGCGCACACATCCCCTTGCTCACCACGTCAATCCAGGGGTGGCACTGAGCTCATGTATCAGGATGTTAGTTACCATATATAATTTGTCGTGAATAAGCACAACGGTATAAGCCATCTAGGCAATACCACGAGGTCGTGTTGTGTCGGTGATACCTTTCCTTGTCACCTAAGGTGTACGCGTCAAGGTAGGTTTCCATGGGCATTACGGAGCGAGAAACTCATAACAACTTATGCTCCTTGGTGCACAAACTATATGCCAAGGCAAAGAGATGCCCCCTGCAGCTAGCATCTCCACCAAACTCCCCAAAATGAAAAGCCCTCCAGTCTCTTAAAACTGCACATTTATTATTAATTTATGTCCTCTCTAGTAGACTCCCTATGTGAGCCCACACCCCTAGAAAAAATAGAGAGTGAAAGTACATCGAGCATCATGGTTAGTTTTGATGGTAGTTAATGACAACTCATCTGGCGATCTAACAATTCATTGAGTGCAGACATGGTGATAGGTTTTTAGGGTGAATATTTCAACACAGACGTACTACTTTGAAAAGAGCGGGAACTTGGATAAAAATTCTTGTGCCTCTTTTACTTTCTTGTAGTGCTTTCTTTCCTACTTTATGATATGTTTGCATGCTTGAACAGTCGTTTGATTGCAATGTTAGTGGAATTTATTTGTTATTTACTTATCTGTGGTAGATTCAAATATATTTGTGCTAGCTTTTTTTTACATCCAGGCTAAACTTTTCTTTAAGGGAATCTATGTTAGACTTTATCACAGTGCTATACGTTCTGCGTTATAGATCTCTCTGGTTGTTGCAATGACACATTTTTTCTAGTTATCTATTTGTGTTAGAGTTTATGTGTTACATCTATTGCTGTCTCCAACCCACAAAGGTTTAGAACATAAGTGCCCCGTATCCATTTGGTAACCTGGGGTGACGTCCCACTGTCATACAAGTTACCATTGACTTCCGCGATGTTGTCGGGTACATCACAAAACACACATCGACAATTAGTGGCGGGCAAGGATGCTCATCATTGATGGGCTTTTTGAGCCCGTCACTGGTATACATTTTGGCAGTAGTATATATGTGATAATATGCAATGTATGTCATGTTCCTCTGTATATGTGTATTGAGGCCGTGCAACCGATAGTGTGTGTGATATGTCCTAAACGTATCTAAATTTGTTGTTGATGCCTTATTATCATCAAATCAGATTTTTTTTGCATTTTATGTGGACTAACATATTAATAAAGTGCCAAGTGCCAATTCTTCTTTTCTAGTGTTTTTGTTTGTTTTTAGGGATTTTAATATTTTGTACTATCGAGAAACATTCAGAAAAATACGATGATACGTCTCATGTCAGAGGAGACCAAAGGGACCAAAGCAGGGGACCTGGAGTGGCCTAAGAGGCCCAGGCGCCTACACATTTGCATAAACCCTAGAACGCCTAGTGGGGTGCCTGGGCCACCTGGTCACCTCTCGGGTATCCCTGGCTTATAATAATGATAATAACACATTGTTGCTCCCTCTACTTTTATTATTACCAATCTCAAACACCGCCAACAACAAATTCTCGCTGAATTAAGTGCATGTGCTTATGTTGATCGAATTCTTGCTGAAGGAAGTCACGTGCTTATGTTGAAGGCTGATCCTAAGCATGATAAC
This sequence comes from Triticum dicoccoides, assembly GCF_002162155.2. NCBI lineage: Eukaryota > Viridiplantae > Streptophyta > Magnoliopsida > Poales > Poaceae > Triticum > Triticum dicoccoides. The sequence continues at coordinate 757,513,666 of NC_041384.1, forward strand.
ATCTCCTTGTATAATCTTCACAAGGGATCAATGCAATAGGAAATAAATGAATCAAGGAGGCAAGAAAACTGGCTAACTCAAAAATACACAAGCAAAGCAACATTAGTGGCAATCCTTTTTGCGATGTTTACCTTCACCACTCTCTTGACATATTTGGCGGTTTTCCCCCCATCTACCAAAAATATTTTGACATAATTTTGGACACAAGAGAGATTAAATTCTATATTTTTGAGTGTCCATCGTAAGTTCACACTCGCCTGATCTAGGAGATCCAATCAAAAAAAGATAGATCTAGGAGGTGACAAAATCTAAATCTGGGAAAAGGAAATACTGAATACATACATGATATGTGATAAATCAGCACAATTATGCATGCAACCCCCACTATTTTTATTAACTACTTGATAAATCCAATTTCTGAAATATAGATAATTTGCTAGCTAATCAACGCATCTTTGTTTCAAGACCCATAAGGTTGAGATTTATTTGAACAAAAGGAGAGACAACAAAACTACTGTGTAACTGGTGGGGATGGGCAATCAATCTTGCACGGACAGTTTGTGAAGCATACTCCAAGATCTGACCAACACAACTTATCCTTTTTACAACAGAATTTATTGCCTATAACCATGTGCGTGTCCCTATAACAAGGGGGGTCTATGTAGCCTTCTTGGATGCTCTGGACCTTGTTGCTCCCATGGTCGTTTATGCTTTCACCTAACACGCACAGAATAAAGAATAGACTTATCTTCTCAACAAATATACAAAAGGGAGCATAGCATATATATGTACATGTAGACTTTATTTTATGGTTAAACCCAATTTAGTCGATAACAAACGACATAAAAATCAAAGTCAACAATCTATTTCCAAAAAAACAACTTTGGTTTATTAATCATTTACCGTTTGAGTATCCAAGACAAGCAAGACACACCACAAAAACAAAAGAAAGTAGCACAACTCCTTGGATACGATTCCTCATGTGCTTGGCCATCGTTACTCAGAAGCAATGTGTGGTAGTATTCTTGTAAGTAGTACTGATGAGTGTGTGTCCATCAAATGCTTGCTCAAGGTTAATATATATAGAAAATGCCTTGTTGATCTTGGCATGTACACTTACGGAAAATATTAATGTTTAGAATTCCACTTCTAAAGTTGGTTTACCTTCTATTTAAAGCATCCTTATCATAATTTCTTAGTTTAGTGCCACTTCTAAGAATTGACCTCTTATAAAATGTCATGTTTAATGACTAGCTAAATATCATGTTTAAGGCATAGATAATGATTATTTATTAAATTATTACGGGTATATATATAATTCCTTCCAATTTTTAGGTTTCTTCTTGCATAACATTATTTCTCTCTTTCTATAAGAGAAGGAATCAAAAATCTTCCCAACATTGGTTGTTTGGGATAATCACTATGCATGGCCTTCTCCCACATGCATGCTGACGTCGCAGAAAACAGTATGCAAATCATCCATTTTGTTTCTAGGCTATCCTTTTTGTTGTAATGTATAACTCAACAGAGCCAGGCTAAGTGACATATCCTTAGCTTTTGAGGTGCTTGCGACCTGTACATCATTAGAGATTCGGCTAGTGCTCTTATATTAACCTTGCAAATTGATGTTGCAATTTCATGAAGGGCATCATTATGCTGGTGAAAATAAAATAGCAATTGCATATCCTACGAGTTAGTTTCTTTGATGGTATCATCATGATTTTAAAAATGCATGGTGAGCACAACAACTAAGATTAAGATCCCAATACAAACGTCTTGCTCAAATGGTTACCAAGGTCAAAAGCAAATGGAGAGCATAACAAGGAGAGGATTGATAAATCAAATTAGTGAATAAGATTAAAACACTAAAAGAAGCTTGCAGCCTTGCTGCTTGTACAAGCTCAGAGGACAACACTAAGAGTGAAAGCACATTTACTCCCTTGGTGGTTTTGGTAATTAATGTCAACATACATGTTGTTGGACTAATGTTTTTATCTAGTGTATTTCAGATAAGTTCAACAGTGGCTGGCAGTGGACCCCTTCAAAATGTTAAGGACAAGAATAGACTATCCCAAGAATCTTCATTTCTCGTTTAGTGATCCAAGATCACATTGAGTCCCTTAGGAAAGCCAATACTATTAAAAGGGATAAGGTATTGATGATGAGGTTGTTGCTCAAGTGCTTAGTAATGTTGCTCCCAAAACACTCAGTCATTTTCTCAAACACATCCAAATCCTAATTCCAAATCTTGGTCTGGTACCCTGTTGAGAATGTGAATGGCGGGTTTAAGCGCCTCCATCCATAATCCCAATGGCAAGGTGGAGTAACTCATCATGCTACGCACCATATCCATAGGGGTATGATTGCGCCTTTCCGCTACTCCATTTTGCTGAGGCTCGCCTGACATTGAATACTAGGCTACTATGCCAGTCTCCTGCAAGAACTTTGCAAAAGGTCCAGGGACTTGGCCATATGGAGTGTGCCGACCGTAGTACTCTCCCACACGGTCGGATCTAACTATCTTTATTCTTTTATTCGTTGGATGAAATTTGAGTAGAAAACTATTTAAAATCTGCCCAAAACCGGACAAAAAACAAAAAAACTAAATGATAAAAGACCGCAGCGCAGCCTAGCGCCTGTGGCTGCGACCTCGGCCCAGCGCGCGCAGCTACTGGCCTAGCGCTGCGCAAGCCAGCCTGGCCCCACCTCTACTTTCGGCCCAAGAAGCCCGTTGTGCGTTAGGGTTTGGATCTCGACTGTCCATCGCAATCCGAGGTTCAGCGCCAATTTTGCCCGATCAAAACTCCCAGCCGGCCTCACCGCTCGAACCCTAGCCTCATTGCCGCTCGTGCCGCTCTCGGCCGCTCGCTCCTCTCTCGCCCACTCGCTCGGTGAGGCTCCTTGAGCCACGCCGGCGCAGCGATCCAGGGCAGCACCCCGACGAGCCAGCCCCTTCCCCCTCCCTTCTCCGTTTCTAAGAGAGATAGAGAGGATCCCTCTTTTTCCTCCCGCTCTCGCCTGCACGCGGCTGTCTCAGTCCAGGTTGCCGGGCCACCACGCCGCGCGCACTTGCCGGCGACGGCCACCACGCAAGCTTGCCTTTCCCTCCTCTTTTCTGTGCGTCTTTCCACCGCAGAAAGAGAGCGCGAGCCAAGCCCACTTCTGCACCCCTGTGGGCAACGACGGCGATCCGTGGCGCCGTTGCCTCTCCTTTGTCGGTGACACGTTTCCCTTAGTAGAAGCACGCCGCCATCGAACGGAGTGGCTGTGGTGCCCCTTTGCCCTTTGCAGGGGGTGTTCTTCTTCCGAATGGCTCGGCTTGCCGATGCCCGTCCTGATCAAGAGGAACGGTGCAACCGGTGCGGCGGCGCAACTCTTCTTTGCCCTTCTTTTCCCCACTTTTCGTTTTTGGCTTAGGGTTCTTGGGGGGATCTTTCTTTCTCTGTATATACTTTGTACTGAAAATCTTAGCCTAACATGATTTGATACTATTGTTGGATCCTCTGGATCAGAGTAGGCTAGTGATTCCGGTAAACCTACCTTCTGCCTGGGTTGAAGAGCTTGAGCCGGTGCCGGCCATGGTGAAGTATTAGCCGGTGATGGCAGAGAGATGGTGGCGGTGGTGTGCTTCTCGTGAGCACCGCGCTAACCCTAGATCGGTAGGGAGTGTTGGTGGGGTTTGTGGCAGCGGTGAACCTCGTATCGCGTGCCCCGGCCCCCACCTCTGTTTATATAACGCGGGTCACATGGGGCCACCAACCATGGTTTGGTTGGGCACCCTCGATCAGGGCGCGAGTCAGGGGCCCGTTTAACCCGTTGGGTTCGAACGGGAGAGAGATCATCCTAACAGCAGGGAGATGGGGTTTTACTAATCCGTTTGTGAGGTTGAAGGAGGAGACCTGGGCGATGTGTAGATGTTGCATTTATGGCCCCGACCAAGCCCTTAAAAGTAATGCCTCTTGAAATTTGTATTTTGTATTCAAGAATAGTGATTTTACCTTTTAAAGGTAAAAAATATTATTTGCACCATGGGTACTTATTGCATGCTATATAGTGATGTTTTTTTCTTCTTCTGAGTACTTTTTACATTTGTCTGGTTTTGGAAATTATGGTTTATACAATAATATTACATTCTGTGTACATCTTGAAGATGCTAATGCATGATAACACCCGTTGTCCAGATTAATTTTATATAGACTGACAAATTGATCATGCATAACAGGTAGTTGGTGAAAAAGCGATGACAGAAAATACCTCCTTTGTTTCTTGAGCTCACAGAAGGCTTATTTTAACGATTGGGATTTTCTTTGAAATTACTACACATAACATACATTTTGTTCAACGTTCATACGACCAGGAATCCAACAACGTGTTGCAATATGTGGATGGTTTGATTTTGAACATCATAAAGACACTGGACAAAAATCTTGTCTGTGTAGCATTGTTGTCTTTCTTTTTCTTTTGAGTTGTTTAACGACTATGTTGATTCAATGTTCCATTCCTGTTCTGACAGTGAAGCTTTCAGCCGCTTGAGCGTATAGTGATTCGAGCTCAAGCAGTTCGTTGGCTCCAAGCTTTATTGATAGGTTTACCTACTAGGAGGTAAATAATGCCTCTTTTATTCATAAAATCAAATATTTTGATTAATGTTTATTTACTGCATTTTTATGCATTCTTCAAAACACAGTTATTGTTTCAAATTAATGTATTCATCTAAGGATATTTAAAAATATATTCTTCTCGTTGCAACGCACGGGCCCTTTTGCTAGTATTTACCAATGTTTACCAGCAATTAATGTTGTCGAGGCATGCCGACATTATGTCGGGGTTGAGGAAGATGTGACCAACATTGTGTCCATCAAAGTTTTATTCACCCAGATCAATTCACTATGACATGTCCTAAACTAGCGCGCCAAAAAGAAGTTGTTGCAAATAATATGAAAAACTGACCGGTGCTTGGATCATTGCTGCATGTTCATGCATCAATCATTTTTCTAATCCAATATTTTATGGAAAACGCAAGCGCGTTAATTGTGCAGTTTTGAGAATGTGATTTTCATTCTCTTCAATCACTATCTACCTTATTTATGAGATTTCTGATATAGGCCTGACAAACCCGAAGGGAGAGACTAGATTTCAGGGTTATGAAAAGAATAAGTGTTCCTTATTATCAGTGTTTAGGGTCCTTTCATCATGACTAATGTGCATTTGATAATGTTTTTCTTCTAAATCTTAGCATGCGCTTTTTTGCCACCGCTGGGTGTCGCTTTCTTTTTTATGAATACACATCAATTTTCTTCCCGTTGCAACGCACGAGCATGTGTGCTAGTAATTACTTATAACAAGACTTCTCTCATGTCCTCAGGAACAAAAGTAACTACTAACAAAGCATGTTCATGTTCATGATCAGAGGGGTATTAAATATCATTAAGGATCTGAACATATGATCTTCCAACAAATAAATCAACTAGCATCAACTACAAGGAGTAATCAACACTACTAGCAACCCACAGGTACCAGTGTGAAGTTTTGAGATAAAGATTGAATACAAGAGATGAACTAGGGTTTGAGAGAAGATGGTGTTGGTGAAAATGTTGATGAAGATTGGTCCTCCCACAATGAGAGGATCATTGGTGATTACAATGGCTTCGATTTCCCCCTCCCGGAGACGGTGGCGCTTCGTCCTAGGAAAAATAAGACAAAGGTTTTCAGGACCAATCGCCCCGCAAGCATCTGCAACTACGAGAAAAGTATTAAGAATAAATTCTAACCATAACATTATACTTTTGGATCCAATAGGTCCCTTACGGAATAGCGCATAAACTGGGGTTTAAGCTTCTATCACTCTCGCAACCCATCATCTAATTGCTACTCCACAATGCATTCCCTTAGGCCCAAATATGATGAAGTGTCATGTAGTCGACGTTCACATGACACCACTAACGGAATCACAACATACATACTATCAAAATATCAAACACATATCAAGTTCACATGATTACTTGCAACATGATTTCTCCCATGACCTCAAGAACAAAAGTAACTACTAACTAATGATAAACATGCTCATATCAGAGGAGTATTAAATAGCATATTGGATCTGAAAAAATAACCTTCCACCAAATAAACCATATAGTAATCAACTACAAGATGTAATCAACAATACTAGTCACCCACAAGTACCAATGTATAGTTCCGGTAACAAAATTGAACACAAGAGATGAATTAGGATTTGAGAGGAGATGGTGTTGTTGAAGATGTTGATGGATATTGCCCTCCCCAATATGGGAGAGTTGTTGGTGATTTTGATGACGACGATTTCCCCCTCCAGGAGGGAAGTTTCCCCGGCGGAATCGCTTCGCCGGAGGGCAAAAGGGCTCCTGCCCAAGTTCCGCCTCGAGGTGGTGGCGCTTCGTCCAGAAAGTTCTCGTCTTATTTTTTCAAGGTCAAAATGACTTATATAGCAAAAAATGGGCACCAGAGGTGTGCCAAGGGGAGCACAACCCACCAGGGTGAGCCTAGGCTCCCTGGCATGCCCAGGTGGGTTGTGCCCACCTGGTGGCCCCCCTCGGGTACTTATTGGCTCCAATATTCCTCATATGTTCCATAAAAAGTCCTCGTGAAGTTTCAGCTCGTTTGGAGTTGTGAAGAATAGGTAGCCTGGCATAGCTTTTCCAGGTCTAGATTTCCAACTGCCGGAATTCTCCCTCTTTGTGTAAACCTTGCATATTACGAGAGAAAAGACATTAGAATTACTCCAAAAAGCTTTATTATGGATAAAAACATCATAAATAGCAGTAAGAAAACATGATGCAAAATGGATGTATCAACTCCCCCAAGCTTAGTCCTCGCTTGTCCTCAAGCGAAAACCGAAATCAAAAAACATGTCCACATGCTTTGAGAGAGATGTATGGCGGACACTTGAAAATTAGATTTGGGTTTAAGGGTTTTTTGGATGCACAAGTAGTATCTCTACTTAGTGAGGAATTTTTGGCTAGCAAAGACAGGGGCAAGCATCACATGTTAAAGGATCTATGATAATATGACTTCTATGTGAATATAAACAAACACAAACCATTAAGTTGCCTTCCTTGTCCAACGTCAACAATTTTGGCATATAATATTTTGATGAGGGCTCACAATCACAAAAGATTTCTAGGATAGTATATTTATATGTGAATCTTCTCTTCCCTTATTAATTTTTTCATGAGTTGCATCATTGACTAATGCTATGTTTGTCAATCTCTAATATAATTTTCTACTTATACTTTTCCTTATGTGGTGCTATCACCTACCATAGGATTAGTACTAGCAGAAGAGCCCGTACGTTGCAACGAGAGAGAAAACATAACACACGCTCTTAACTCAACAACCATCACTCAAGACCACAATAGGTCCATCTCCTTTATTTTTGCGAGGCATCATATTTGTGTTGCCGCTTATCCTCCTTCTCACCCTCACCGGTGATGACCTCGGTGTTCACACAAAACAACAAAAAGAATATGGTTAATCTTAAGGCGTCTCTCTCCCTCTCTCCTCCCTCTCCCTCTCTCTCTCCCGCTCGCTTTCTCTCACTCTCGCGATGAGAAATCTGTTGTTTTCCCCTGCGACATTTTTCAGAGGTATGCACGTGTAGTTATAGATGTTTTCTTTTCCATATATGGTTATAGTGTGGTGTTTATTTGCAATTCGGATCGCCGCCGGTATAAAAAACGAATCTTGCACTATAAATTATAAGTTTTCTTCCATAAAAATATTTAACAGGTAAAATTAACATCATATTCAGATTCCATACATTTTTCTAATAAAATTTTATATATAATATGTTAAAATCGAAGTTACGGTTTAAAAGATACAGATAATTTAGAAAATCTTTTTGTTTGACTCAAATGTATTCCAAAATAATATTTAAAAGTACTTAACAGGTAAAAATAATCTCATATTATATTCTACATAGTTACGGTTTAAAAGATACAGATAATTTAGAAAATCTTTTTGTTTGACTCAAATATATTCCAAAATAATATTTAAAAGTACTTAACAGGTAAAAATAATCTCATATTATATTCTACATATTTTTCTAATCAAATTTCATATATAACATGTTCAAATCGGAGTTACGGTTTAAAAGATATGGATGATTTTAAAAAGCATTTGTTTGACTTAAATATGATCTGCGGATGAATTATCTAAAACATCAGGGGGTTTTCAAAAAATGTAAAATAACGGTTCGGGTGTGACTTAAATCCGGATGGCGGGTTGATTTCAATAAAAGACAGGGACTTTTGTGTAAAATACGAAAATAATGATTTGTTTTAACTTAAAACAGGACTGCGGGTTGAATTCTTTGAAATAGAGGAACTTTTCTGAAAAATGCCATGACGGACGAAAGAACCCAATTTGCTTTATTATTAGGTAAAGATATAATATTTTCATTATTTCTATCCTTTCTTTTTATTTATTTCCTTTCTTTTTTGTTTTATTTTTTTGCAACATGAGAGTAGAGAAAGCAAAAACCCATACTAAACTTTATTATATAACTTGCACACGGTTACAAGGATAGATCACTAAGCAAACTCTCAAAGAAGAAAGGATCGAATAAACTTTTATTCATCTAAAGAAAAAGATCGAACTAAAATAAGTAAAATCAAAAAGATAGTGGGATGATACGATACTGGGGCTCCTCCCCCAATCTTGGCGGAAGCCAAGGGGAGTGCCCATACCTGCTACCTCTTGAGCACTGCGTTGGTTTTTCCCCGAAGAGGAAGGGATGATGCAACAAAGTAGCGTAAGTATTTCCCTTAGTTTTTGAGAACCAAGGTATCAATCCAGTAGGAGGCTACGCGCGAGTCCCTCGTACCTGCACAAAACAAATAAATCCTCGCAACCAACACGATAAGGGGTTGTCAATCCCTACACGGCCACTTACGAGAGTGAGATCTGATAGATATGTTATGATAATATTTTTGGTATTTTTATGATAAAGATGCAAAGTAAAATAAAAGCAAAGTAAAAAAGCAAAGGAAATAACTAAGTATTGGAAGATTAATATGATGAAGATAGATCCGGGGGCCATAGGTTTCACTAGTGGCTTCTCTCGAGAGCATAAGTATTTTACGGTGGGTGAACGAATTATTGTTGAGCAATTGACAGAATTGGGAATAGTTATGAGAATATCTAGGTATGATCATGTATATAGGCATCACGTCCGAGACAAGTAGACCGACTCCTGCCTGCATCTACTACTATTACTCCACTCATCGACCGCTATCCAGCATGCATCTAGAGTATTAAGTTAATGAAAACAGAGTAACGCCTTAAGCAAGATGACATGATGTAGAGGGATAAACTCATGCAATATGATGAAAACCCCATCTTGTTATCCTCGATGGCAACAATACAATACGTGCCTTGCTGCCCCTACTGTCACTGGGAAAGGACACCGCAAGATTGAACCCAAAGCTAAGCACTTCTCCCATTGCAAGAAAGATCAATCTAGTAGGCCAAACCAAACTGATAATTCGAAGAGACTTGCAAAGATAACCAATCATACATAAAAGAATTCAGAGAATATTCAAATATTGTTCATAGATAGACTTGATCATAAACCCACAATTCATCGGTCTCAACAAACACACCGCAAAAAGAAGATTACATCGAGTAGATCTCCACAGGAGAGGGGGAGAACATTGTATTGAGATCCAAAAAGAGAGAAGAAGCCATCTAGCTAATAACTATGTACCCGTAGGTCTGAGGTGAGAACTACTCACACTTCATCGGAGGGGCTATGGTGATGATGTAGAAGCCCTCCGTGATGGATACCCCCTCCGGCGAAGCTCCGGAACAGGCCCCAAGATGGGATCTCATGGATACAGAAAGTTGCGGCGATGGAATTAGGGTTTTGGCTCCGTAGCTGATCGTTTGGGGGTACGTAGGTATATATAGGAGGAAGGAGTACGTCGGTGGAGCAACAGGGGGCCCATGAGGGTGGAGTGCACGCCTGGGGGGGGGGGGTAGGCGCGCCCCCTACCTCATGGCCTCCTCCCTTGTTTCTTGACGTAGGGTCCAAGTCTCCTGGATCATGTTCAGTGAGAAAATCACGTTCCCGAAGGTTTCATTCCGTTTGGACTCCGTTTGATATTCCTTTTCTTCGAAACCCTAAAATAGGCAAAAAACAACAATTCTGGGCCGGGCCTCCGGTTAATAGGTTAGTCACAAAAATAATATAAAAGTAGATAATAAAGCCCAATAATGTCCAAAACAGTAGATAATATAGCATGGAGCAATAAAAAATTATAGATACATTGGAGATGTATCAAGCATCCCAAAGCTTAATTCCTGCTCGTCCTCGAGTAGGTAAATGATAAAAACAAATTTTTTGATGCAGAGTGCTACTTGGCATAATTTTAATGTAATTCTTCTTAATTGTGGTATGAATATTCAGATCCTTAAGATTCAAGATAAAAGTTCATATTGACATAAAAATAATAATACTTCAAGCATACTAACTAAGCAGTTATGTCCTCTCAAAATAACATGGCCAAAGAAAGTTCATCCCTACAAAATCATATAGTTTAGTCATGCTCCATTTTCATCACACAAGAATGCTCTCATCATGCACAACCCCGATGACAAGCCAAGCAATTGTTTCATACTTTAGTAATCTCAAACCTATAAACTTTCACGCAATATATGAGCGTGAGCCATGGATATAGCACTATGGGTGGAATAGAATATGATGATGGGGGTTATGTGGAGAAGACAAAAAAGGAGATAGTCTCACATCAACGAGGCTAATCAATGGGCTATGGAGATGCCCATCAATTGATGTTAATGCAAGGAGTAGGGATTTCCATGCAACAGATGCACTAGAGCTATAAATGTATGAAAGCTCAACAAAAGAAACTAAGTGGGTGTGCATCCAACTTGCTTGCTCACGAAGACCTAGGGCACTTGAGGAGGCCCATTGTTGGAATATACAAGCCAAGTTCTATAATGAAAAATTCCCACTAGTATATGAAAGTGACAAAACAAAAGACTCTCTATCATGAAGATTATGGTGCTACTTTGAAGCACAAGTGTGGAAAAAGGATAGTAGCATTGTCCCTTCTTTTTTTAATTTTTTATTTGGCCTTTATTGTTCTTTTTTTATTTGGACAATGCTCTATGAATGATGGTCATCACACTTCTATTTACTTACAACTCAAGAATTACAACTCGATACTTAGAACAAGATATGACTCTATATGAATGCCTCCGGCGGTGTACCGGGATATGCAATGAACCAAGAGTGACATGTATGAAGTAATTATGAACGGTGGCTTTGCCACAAATACTATGTCAACTACATGATCATGCTAAGCAATATGACAATGATGAATGTGTCATGGTAAACGGAATGGTGGAAAGTTGCATGGCAATATATCTCGGAATGGCTATGGAAATGCCATAATAGGTAGGTATGGTGGCTGTTTTGAGGAAGATATAAGGAGGTTTATCTGTGAAAGAGCGTATCATATCATGGGGTTTGGATGCACTGGCGAAGTTTGCACCAACTCTCAATGTGAGAAAGGGCAATGCATGGTACCGAAGAGGCTAGCAATGATGGAAGGGTGAGAGTGCGTATAATCCATGGACTCAACATTAGTCATAAAGAACTCACATACTTATTGCAAAAATCTACAAGTCATCAAAAACCAAGCACTATGCGCATGCTCCTAGGGGGATAGATTGGTAGGAAAAGACCATCGCTCGTCCCCGACCGCCACTCATAAGGAAGACAATCAAATAACACCTCATGTTTCAAATTTGTTACATAACGTTTACCATACGTGCATGCTACAGGACTTGCAAACTTCAACACAAGAATTTCTCAAATTCACAACCACTCAACTAGCACAAATTTGATATTATTACCTCCATATCTCAAAACAATCATCAAGCATCAAACTTCTCTTAGTATTCAAAACACTCATAAGAAATTTTTTATTAATCTTGAACACCTAGCATATTAGGATTATTTAAGCAAATTATCATGCTATTTAAGACTCTCAAAATAATCTAAGTGAAGAATGAGAGATCAATAGTTTATATAAAACAAATCCACCACCGTGCTCTAAAATATATAAGTGAAGTACTAGAGCAAAACTATATAACTCAAATGATATAAGCGAAGCACATAGAGTATTGTAACAAATTCCAAATCATGTATGGCTCTCTAAAAAGGTGTGTACAGCAAGGATGATTGTGGTAAACTAAAAAGCAAAGACTCAAATCATACAAGACGCTCTAAGCAAAACACATATCATGTGGTGAATAAAAATATAGCTCCAAGTAAAGTTATCGATAGAAGTAGACGAAAAGAGGGGATGCCTTTTGGGGCATCCCCAAGCTTTTGCTTTTAGGTTTCCTTAGATTATCTTGGGGGTGCCATGGGAATCCCCAATCTTAGTCTCTTGCCACTCCTTGTTCCATAATCCATCAAATCTTTACCCAAAACTTGAAAACTTCACAACACAAAACTTAAAGTAGAAAATCTCGTGAGCTCCGTTAGCGAAAGAAAACAAAAGACCACTTCAAGGTACTGTAATGAACTCATTATTTATTTATATTTGTGTTAAACCAACTGTATTCCAACTTCTCTATGGTTTTTAAACTATTTTACTAGCCATAGATTCATCAAAATAAGCAAACAACACACGAAAAACAGAATCTGTCAAAAACAGAACATTCTGTAGTAATCTGTAGCTAGCACAAGATCTGGAACCCCAAAAATTATAAAATAAATTGCTAGACGTGAGGAATGTATCTATTAATCATTTTCAAAAAGAATTAACTAAATATCACCTTCCAAATAAAAATGGCAGCAGTTCTCGTGAGCGCTAAAGTTTCTGTTTTTCACAGCAAGATATCAAGACTTTCCCCAAGTCTTCCCAACGGTTCTACCTGGCACAAACAATAATTAAACACAAAAAACACAACCTAAACATAGGCTAGATGAATTATTTATTACTAAACAGGAGCAAAAATCAAGGAATAAAAATAAGTTGGGTTGCCTCCCAACAAGCGCTATCGTTTAAAGCCCCTAGCTAGGCATAAAAAGCAAGGATAGATATAGGTATCGCCAGCTTTGGTAGGAAATCCATAAGTGGCTCTCATAATAGATTCATAAGGTAATTTAATTTTCTTTCTAGGGAAGTATTCCATGTCGTTACTTAACGGAAATTGGAATCTAATATCCCCTTCCTTCATATCAATAATTGCACCATCGTTCTAAGGAAAGGTCTACCAAGAATAATAGGACATGAAGGATTGCAATCTATGTCAAGAACAATAAAATCTATGGGCACATAATTCCTATTTGCAACAATAAGAACATCATTAATTCTTCCCATAGGTTTCTTAATAGTGGAATCCGCAAGATGCAAGTTTAGAGAGCAATCATCAAAATCACGGAAACCTAACAAATCGCACAAAGTCTTTGGAATCGTGGAAACACTAGCACCCAAATCACATAAAGCATAGAACTTATGATCTTTAACTTTAATTTTAATAGTTGGTTCCCACTCATCATAAAGTTTTGTAGGGATAGAAACTCCCAATTCAAGTTTTTCTTCATAAGATTGCATCAAGGCATCAACGATATGTTTAGTGAACGCTTTATTTTGACTATAAGCGTGAGGAGAATTTAGCATGGATTGCAACAAGGAAATACAATCAATCAAAGAGCAATTTTCATAATTAAATTCCTTGAAATCCAAAATAGTGGGTTTAGAAACATCTAGGGTTTTAATTTCTTCAATCCCACTTTCATCAATTTTGGCATCAAGATCTAAAAACTCCGAATTCTTGGAACACCTTCTAGGTAAAGGTGGATCATATTCAGTCCCATCATTATTATGATTCATATTGCAAAAGAAAGATTTAATAGGGGACACATCAATAACTTTTAGATTTTCATCTTTATTTTCATAGGGATCCAGTTTGGTGGCCATCCTATTAAGTAAAGTAGCCTGCTTATCCGAAATTTCAGCAGTCAATTTCTCAAGACGAGCAATTTGGGATCTTAAACCATCAAATTCTTTAGACATATCATCGAGATGTTTATTCATAAAACTCATAAAACTTTTTTGTTCCTTAAGCTCGTTTCTAAAGAAACTATTATGCTCGAATTGCAAGACCATAAAACTCCTATCGTTGTTTTCGATTTCTTCTAACCTTTTAAGGTGAAGATCACCAAATCGGGGTAGAGCCATTGAGACAAGCAAGGAATCCAACACACAAGCAAACAGAAAGCAAGCGGGCAAAAAGAGGCAAATAGAGAAAGAGAGGAAGGATAGAGAGAGAGGGGGCGAATAAAACGGCAAGGGTGAAGTGGGGGAGAGGAAAACGAGAGGCAATGGCAAATAATGTAATGCAGGAGATAAGGATTGTGATGGGTACTTGGTATATTGACTTTTGCGTAGACTCCCCGGCAACGGCGCCAGAAATCCTTCTTGGTACCTCTTGAGCACTGCGCTGGTTTTTCCCCGAAGAGGAAGGGATGATGCAGCAAAGTAGCGTAAGTATTTCCCTCAGTTTTGAGAACCAAGGTATCAATCCAGTAGGAGGCTACACGCGAGTCCCTTGTACCTGCACAAAACAAATAAATCCTCGCAACCAACGCGATAAGGGGTTGTCAATCCCTACACGGCCACTTACGAGAGTGAGATCTGATAGATATGATAAGATAATATTTTTGGTATTTTTATGATAAAGATGCAAAGTAAAATAAAAGCAAAGTAAAAAGCAAAGGAAATAACTAAGTATTGGAAGATTTATATGATGAAGATAGACCCGGGGCCATAGGTTTCACTAGTGGCTTCTCTCGAGAGCATAAGTATTTTACGGTGGGTGAACGAATTAGTGTTGAGAAATTGACAGAATTGAGCATAGTTATGAGAATATCTACGTATGATCATGTATATAGGCATCACGTCCGAGACAAGTAGACCGACTCTTGCCTGCATCTACTACTATTACTCCACTCATCGACCGCTATCCAGCATGCATCTAGAGTATTAAGTTAATGAAAACAGAATAACACCTTAAGCAAGATGACACGATGTAGAGGGATAAACTCATGCAATATGATGAAAACCCCATCTTGTTATCCTCGATGGCAACAATACAATACGTGTCTTGCTGCCCCTACTGTCACTGGGAAAGGACACCGCAAGATTGAACCTAAAGCTAAGCACTTCTCCCATTGCAAGAAAGATCAATCTAGTAGGCCAAACCAAACTGATAATTCATAGAGACTTGCAAAGATAACCAATCATACATAAAAGAATTCAGAGAAGATTTAAATATTGTTCATAGATAGACTTGATCATAAACCCACAATTCATCGATCTCAACAAACACACCACAAAAAGAAGATTACGTCGAATAGATCTCCACAAGAGAGGGGGAGAACATTGTATTGAGATCCAAAAAGAGAGAAGAAGCCATCTAGCTAATAACTATGGACCCGTAGGTCTGAGGTGAACTACTCACACTTCATCGGAGGGGCTATGGTGATGATGTAGAAGCCCCCCGTGATGGATACCCCCTCCTGCGGAGCTCCGGAACAGGCCCCAAGATGGGATCTCGTGGATACAGAAAGTTGCAGCAGTGGAATTACGGTTTTGGCTCCGTATCTGATCGTTTGGGGGTACGTAGGTATATATAGGAGGATGGAGTACGTCGGTGGAGCAACAGGGGGCCCACGAGGGTGGAGGGCGCGCCTAGGGGGTAGGCGTGCCCCCTACCTCGTGGCCTCCTCCCTTGTTTCTTGACGTAGGGTCCAAGTCTCCTGGATCGTATTCGGTGAGAAAATCACGTTCCCGAAGGTTTCATTCCGTTTGGACTCCATTTGATATTCCTTTTCTTCTAAACCCTAAAATATGCAAAAAAACAACAATTCGGGGCTGGGCCTCCGGTTAATAGGTTAGTCCCCAAAATAATATAAAACAGTAGATAATATAGCATGGAGCAATCAAAAATTATAGATATGCTGGAGACGTATCAATACCCGATACTCAATTCTCTTTTGGTGGTGAAGAAGGTGATGTTGGTGAAGAAGAAGAGATCTTGTCCTAGGATTTCCATGGCAGTGGTTGATGTCTACTACACAACCTTCTTCTTGTAGACGCTGTTGGGCCTCCAAGTGCAGAGGTTTGTAGGACAGTAGCAAATTTCCCGCAAATGGATGACCTAAGGTTTATCAATCCGTAGGAGGCATAGGATGAAGATGGTCTCTCTCAAGCAACCCTGCAATCAAATAACAAAGAGTCTCTTGTGTCCCAAACACATCCAATACAATGGTAAATTGTATAGGTGCACTAGTTCGGCGAAGAGATGGTGATACAAGTGCAATGTGGATAGTAGATAATGGTTTTTGTAATCTGAAAATATAAAAACAACAAGGTAACTAATGATAAAAGTGAGCGTAAACGGTATTGCAATGTGTTGAAACAAGTCCTAGGGTTCATACTTTCACTAGTGTAAGTTCCCTCAACAATAATAACATAATTGGATCACGTAACTATCCCTCAACATGCAACAAAGAGTCACTCCAAAGTCACTAATAGCGGAGAACGAACGAAGAGATTATGGTAGGGTACGAAACCACCTCAAAGTTATTCTTTCCAATCAATCCGTTGGGCTATTCCTATAGGTGTCACAAACAGCCTAGAGTTTGTACTAGAATAAGACGTTAAGACACAAATAAACCAAAACCCTAATGTCACCTAGATACTCCAATGTCACATCAAGTATCCGTGGGTATGATTATACAATATGCATCACACAATCTCAGATTCATCTGTTCAACCAACACATAGAACCTCAAAGAGTGCCCCAAAATTTCTACCGAAGAATCACGACGAAAACATGTGCCAACCCCTATTCATAGGTTCATGGGCAGAACCCGCAAGTTGATCACCAAAACATACATCAAGTGAATCACGTGATATCCCATTGTCAGCACAGATACGCACGGCAAGACATACATCAAGTGTTCTCAAATCTTTAAAGACTCAATCCGATAAGATAACTTCAAAGGGGAAACTCAATCCATTACAAGAGAGTAGAGGGGGAGAAACACCATAGGATCCAAGTATAATAGCAAAGCTCACGATACATCAAGATCGTATCACCTCAAGAATACGAGAGAGAGATCAAACACATAGCTACTGGTACATACCCTCAGCCCCGAGGGAGAACTACTCCCTCCTCATCATGGAGAGCACCGGGATGATGAAGATGGCCACCGGAGAGGGATTCCCCCCTCCGGCAGGGTGCCAGAACGGGTCTAGATTGGTTTTCGGTGGCTACGGAGGCTTCTGGCGGCGGAACTCCCGATCTATTGTGCTGTCTGATGTTTTTAGGGTATATGGAGATATATAGGCGGAAGAAGTATGTTAGGGGGGCCACGAGGGGCCCACGAGGGTGGAGGGCGCGCCCTAGGGGGGTGGGCGCGCCCCCTACCTCGTGGCCTCCTCGAAGCTTCCCTTACGTGCACTTCAAGTCTTCTAGGCTTCTTTCTTTCCAAATATGAGTTTTGTGAAGTTTTAGGTCAATTGGACTCCATTTGATTTTCCTTTTCTTCGAAACCCTAAAACAAGGTAAAAACAGAAACTGGCACTGGGCTCTAGGTTAATAGGTTAGTCCCAAAAATGATATAAAAGTGTATAATAAAGCCCATAAACATCCAAAACAGTAGATAATATAGCATGGAGCAATCAAAAATTATAGATACGTTGGAGACGTATCAGCATACTCCAGCTTAATTCCTGCTCGTCCTCGAGTAGGTAAATGATAAAAACGGATTTTTTGATGCGGAATGCTATTTGGCATAATTTCAATGTAATTCTTCTTAATTGTGGCATGAATATTTAGATCCGAAAGATTCAAGATAAAAGTTCATATTGACATAAAAATAATAATACTTCAAGCATACTAACTAAGCAATCATGTCTTCTCAAAATAACATGGCCAAAGAAAGCTATCCCTACAAAATCATATAGTCTGGCTATGCTCTATCTTCACCACACAAAATATTTAAATCATGCACAACCCCTATGACAAGCCAAGCAATTGTTTCATACTTTTGATGTTCTCAAACTTTTTCAATCTTCATGCAATACATGAGCGTGAGCCATGGATATAGCACTATAGGTGGAATAGAGTGGTGGTTGTGGAGAAGACAAAAAGGGAGAAGATAGTCCCACATCAACTAGGCGTATCAATGGGTGATGGAGATGCCCATCAATAGATGTCAATGTGAGTGAGTAGGGATTGCCATGCAACAAATGCACTAGAGCTATAAGTATATAAAAGCTCAAAAAGAAACTAAGTGGGTGTGCATCCAACTTGCTTGCTCATGAAGACCTAGGGCAATTTGAGAAGCCCATCATTGGAATATACAAGGCAAGTTCTATAATGAAAAATTCCCACTAGTATATGAAAGTGATAACATGAGAGACTCTCTACTATGAAGATCATGGTGCTACTTTGAAGCACAAGTGTGGTAAAAGGATAGTAACATTGTCCCTTCTCTCATTTTCTCCCATTTTTTTTCTTTTTTTCCTTTTTTTATTTGTCCCTTTTCTCCTTTTTATGGCCTCTTTTCTTTCTCTTTTTTTTCGTCCGGAGTCTCATCCCGACTTGTGGGGGAATCATAGTCTCCATCATCCTTTCCTCACTGGGACAATGCTCTAATAATGATGAGCATCACACTTTTATTTTTCTTACAACTCAAGAATTACAACTCGATACCTAGAACAAGATATGACTCTATATGAATGCCTCCGGAGGTGTACCGGGATGTGCAATGATGCATGAGTGACATGTATGAAAGAATTATGAACGGTGGCCTTGCCAAAAATACGATGTCAACTACATGATCATGCAAAGCAATATGACAATGATGAAGCATGTCATAATAATGGAACAGTGGAAAGTTGCATGGCAATATATCTCGGAATGGCTATGGAAATGCCATAATAGGTAGCTATGGTGGCTGTTTTGAGGAAGGTATATGGTGGGTTTATGGTACCAGCGAAAGTTGCACGGTACTAGAGAGGCTAGCAATGGTGGAAGGGTGAGAGTGCGTATAATCCATGGACTCAACATTAGTCATAAAGAACTCACATACTTATTGCAAAAATCTATTAGTTATCGAAACAAAGTACTACGCGCATGCTCGTAGGGGGATAGATTGGTAGGAAAAGACCATCGCTCGTCCCCAACCGCCACTCATAAGGAAGACAATCAATAAAGAAATCATGCTCCGAATTCATCACATAACGGTTCACCATACGTGCATGCTACGGGAATCACAAACTTTAACACAAGTATCTCTCAAATCCACAACTACTCAACTAGCATGACTCTAATATCACCATCTCCATATCTCAAAACAATTATCAAGTATCAAACTTCTCATAGTATTCAACACACTCATAAGAGAATTTTATTATTGTTGAATACCTAGCATATTTGGATTTTAAGCAAATTACCATGCTATTTAAGACTCTCAAAATAATCTAAGTGAAGCATGAGAGTTCATCTATTTATTCAAAAACTACCACCATGCTCTAAAAGATATAAGTGAAGCACTAGAGCAAATGACAAACTACTCCGAAAGATATAATTGAAGATCAATGAGTAGTCGAATAATTATGCAACTATGTGAAGACTCTCTAACATTTAATAATTTCAGATCTTGGTATTTTATTCAAACAGCAAGCAAAACAAAATGAAATAAAATGACGCTCCAAGCAAAACACATATCATGTGGCGAATAAAAATATAGCTCCAAGTAAAGTTACCGATGAATGAAGACGAAAGAGGGGATGCCTTCCGGGGCATCCCCAAGCTTAGGCTTTTGGTTGTACTTTAATATTACCTTGGGGTGCCTTGGGCATCCCCAAGCTTAGGCTCTTGCCACTCCTTATTCCATAGTCCATCGAATCCTTACCCAAAACTTTAAAACTTCACAAGACAAAACTTAACAGAAAACTCGTAAGCTCCGTTAGTATAAGAAAATAAATCACCACTTCAAGATACTGCAATGAACTCATTCTTTATTTATATTGGTGTTAAACCTACTGTATTCCAACTTCTCTATGGTTTATAAACTATTTTACTAGCCATAGATTCATCAAAATAAGTAAACAACACAATGAAAACAGAATCTGTCAAAAACAGAACAATCTATAGTAATGTGGATCAAACGTATACTTCTGGAACTCATAAAATTCTCAAATAAATTGATGGACCTGAGGAATTTATATATTAATCATCTGCAAAAATAATTAACTAAATATTACTCTCCAAATAAAAATGGCAGCAATTCTCGTGAGTGCTAAAGTTTCTGTTTTTTACAGCATGATCACAAAGACTTCCCCCAAGTCTTCCCAAAGGTTGTACTTGGCACAAACACTAATGAAAAGCATAAAACCACATCTAAACAGAGGCTAGATGAATTATTTATTACTAAACAGGAAAAAAAGCAAGGAACAAAAATAAAGTTGGGTTGCCTCCCAATAAGCGCTATCGTTTAACGCCCCTAGCTAGACAAGATGATTTCAATTCTGCTCACATGAAGGATAAGAATTGTAACATAAAGAGAGCATCATGACGAATATGACTAGCACATTTAAGTATAACCCACTTCCTATGCATAGGGATTTTGTGAGCAAATAACTTATGGGAACGAGAATCAACTTGCATAGGAAGGTAAAACAAACATAACTTCAAAATTTTAAGCACATAGAGGGGAAACTTGATATTATTGAAATTCCTACAAGCATATGTTCCTCCCTCATAATAATTTTCAGTAGAATCATGAATGAATTAAACAATATAACTAGCACCTAAAGCATTCTTTTCATGATCTACAAGCACAAAAATTTTATTACTCTCCACATAAGCAAAATTCTTCTCATTTGGAATAGTGGGAGTATCATAGGAAACTCGAATACTATAAATTGTTTCCACATTAAAAGAGTAATGTTCAGAGAAGGGGTAATCATAATCATGACAAGTTTTATAAATATAATCACTACTTTTTTTAGCATAAGTGTTATCACAATAATCATCCTAAGTAGGAGGCATGCTATCATCATTATAAATTTGCATATCAAAACTTGGGAGACTAAAAATATCATCTTCATTAATCACAGCTTCCCCAAGCTTGGGACAAACATTAATTGCAGCAAATATATTCTCAAAAACATCATCTACATCAAACATAGCATCCCCAAGCTTGGGCCTTTTCATATCGTAAGCATAATCACTCTCATAATTAATATATGGATAGCACCAATAGTATAGCAATTATCATATTCTTCCAAGCAAGTGCCAAAAAGATTTTCAAGATCATAAGAAGTATCATTATTTTCCACAATTATATTTTCATGAGGCACAATAGTAATAGGAGCAGCATTATTTGGGAGAGATATCTTTTTACCTCCCTTCCCTTTTCTTTTCTTCTTCTTCACCACATCGTGTGTGGGTTCAATCCTCTTTTTGGAGCTCCTTATTAATGAGATTGGTTGAATAGGAGGCTCCTCCTCGTTACCTGATTCATCATAAGAAATAATAGGAGGATATTGGGAAGTGTCTTCCCTTTCATTAGTATTCTCTTCATCTTCTATTTGTTTTCTTTTCTTTATGTAGTTGGCAATATAAGGATTTTCAATACAATTCACCGCACAATATATATAAATTTCCTCTAGATCAAAATGAAGAGCTCTATCAAGGGCAAATTTTGGAATATCCTTAGTTATACGTTTCATTTCTTCATAACCCAAGAGCAAACTAAGTTCATTATGATGTGCAAGGGTAATCAAGTCATCACAATTTTTGGACACGATACAATCATGAAGCAATTTGCATTGAGTATTGAGATGATCATGCTCACTTCAAAGTTCACAAGTACGACTAAGAAAATATAAATTTTCAGCACAATCATCTAGCCTTTCTTGCAACCATTTAGTTTCTAAATGCTTATGCCTCTTGCAATATCTATCTTCCCTATTTGGTGTGTTCGTACAAACCTAATGTACTCCACAAAAGTTGACATGTTTATAGGAGACATCATAACTAGTGCAATCATCATTAGTATCATGGATATTCAAAGAATTCGTACTAACAACTTTGCAATCATGCTCATCATTCAAAGATTTAGTGCCAAACATTTTATAGATTTCTTCTTCTAGCACTTGAGCACAATTTTCCTTTCCATCATACTTACGAAACATATTAAAAAGGTGAAGCGTATGAGACAAACTCAATTCCATTTTTTTATTTTATAGTTTTCTTTTATAAACTAAACTAGTGATAAAACAAGAAACTAAAAGACTCAATTGCAAGATCTAAAGATATACCTTCAAGCACTTACCTCCCCGGCAACGGCGCCAGAAAAGAGCTTGATGTCTACAACACAACCTTCTTCGTGTAGACGTTGTTGGGCCTCCAAGTGCAGAGGTTTGTAGGACAGTAGAAAATTTCCGTCAAGTGGATGACCTAAGGTTTATCAATCCGTAGGAGGCGTAGGATGAAGATGGTCTCTCTCAAGCAACCCTGCAACCAAATAACAAAGAGTCTCTTGTGTCCCCAACACACTCACACTAGTAGAAAACATGGCTTTGGTCCAGGCCGGGTCAGCCCATTAGTCCCGGTTCAGTCCAGAACTGGGACCAATGTGGGCATTGGTCCCGGTTCGTGAGCCCAGGGGGCCGGCCGGGCCACGTGGGCCATTGGTCCCGGTTCATCTGGACCTTTTGGTCCCGGTTTTTGGGACGAACCGGGACCAATGGGCCTCGCTCCTGGCCCACCACCATTGGTCCCGGTTGGTGGCTTGAACCGGGACCAAAGGCTCCCCTTTAGTCCCGGTTCATATCACCAACCGGGACCAATGAGGTGCCTATATATACCCCTCGCTCGCGAGCAGAGCACCCCAGTGCTCTGTTTTTCTCTGGCTGAGGGGGAGAGGGCTTGGTGGTGCTTTAGCTCACCTCCTATGCACACAAGGTGTTCGATGGAATGCCCGAGCCACACTACTTAAGCTTTCTCCTCTCCAAGCTCGACCTCCAAGCTCCATTTTCCATAATATTTGTCTAGGTTTAGCGGTCCGTCACGCCCCGTCCCCGTCTTCACCGCCGTCGATCACCCGCGTCGAGCTCATCGCCGGCACCACCGTGGTGAGCCTCTTGTTTTATCTTCTTTCTGAAAGGAAAAATATTCTTACTTGTATGTTTACATAGATACTTGTATTATTTTCTTACTTTTATTATTGCATCTTATACAGTGCGATGGTTTTGGTATCCGGCCCCGTCGGCCCTCGTCCTGTCTATGATTCGGATGTGGTATATATATTATCTTTAT
Source organism: Triticum dicoccoides (assembly GCF_002162155.2). NCBI lineage: Eukaryota > Viridiplantae > Streptophyta > Magnoliopsida > Poales > Poaceae > Triticum > Triticum dicoccoides. The sequence continues at coordinate 757,537,084 of NC_041384.1, forward strand.
AACTATTGGTTCATTTATTTTTTATGAAAATTATGCCGACCAACGTGACATAGATTTTATTTATGTAGGATTTATGTGAATCGGAAATGCCAACCGACTCTGTTGTCGAGAGGTTAAATTTAGTTGAAGAAGAAAACAATTTGTTGAAGGAAAAAATAAAAAAAATTGAGGAGGAGAAGATGATATTGGAGTTGCATGTTGCGGATGTTGTTGATGATCACAAGATCAAGATGGATGCAATGCGCTTGAAGATTAGAAAGATTAGAAAATATGCCATTCATACCAAGGCTTGGTATCATTATGCCGTTGGATCAATTGTTACCTTGGTTGCGAATATGATCGCATTTGTTTTCACATTGAAATGTTTTACATAGTTTCAATGTATGGTTTAATTAATTAGATGCTCTGGAGAGCTATATGTTGTTAGATGAGAACTATGTATGCACTTTGGTTTTAATGTGATGATGAACTTCTATTAATTTGGACACTTAATTATATATAATGCACGCAGATGAACTGGCAATGGATGTACGGTGACAGACACACCCGCGAGTACATTAAGGGCGTGCATGAGTTTCTCGATGCGGCTGAGGCAAACAAGCAGAATGGTTTTATGTGTTGTCCATGCACTGAATGTGGGAATACGAGGTATTACTCTAACCGGGAAATCCTTCACTCCCACCTGCTTTACAAGGGTTTCATGCCACACTATAATGTTTGGACAAGGCACGGAGAAATAGGGGTTATGATGGAAGACGACGAAGAAGAAGAGTACGATGACAACTATGTGCCCCCTGAATACGGTGATGCTGCAACGGGGGGAGCTGGTGAAGATCAAGAGGAACCAGACGATGTGCCCAATGATGCTGCAACGGGTGAAGCTGTTGAAGATCAAGAGGAACCAGACGATGTGCCCGATGATGATGATCTCCGCCGGGTCATTATCGATGCAAGGACGCAATGCGAAAGACAAAAAGGAGAAGCTGAAGTTCGATCGCATGTTAGAGGATCACAAAAAAGGGTTATACCCCAATTGCGAAGATGGCAACACGAAGCTCGGTACCGTACTGGAATTGCTGCAGTGGAAGGAAGAGAATGCTGTGGCTGACAAAGGATTTGAGAAGCTACTGAAAATATTGAAGAAGAAGCTTCCAAAGGATAACGAATTTCCCGATAGTACATACGCAACAAAGAAGGTCGTATGCCCTCTAATATTGGAGGTGGAGAAGATACATGCATGCCCTAATGACTGCATCCTCTACCGCAGTGCATACAAGGATCTGAACGCATGCCCGGTATGCGGTGCATTGCGGTATAAGATCAGACGAGATGACCCTGGTGATGTTGATGGCGAGCCCCCCAGGAAGAGGGTTCCTGCGAAGGTGATGTGGTATGCTCCTATAATACCACGGTTGAAACGTCTGTTCAAAAACGAAGAGCATGCCAAGTTGATGCGATGGCACAGTGAGAACCAAAAGAAAGATGGGAAGTTGAGAGCACCCGCTGACGGGTTGCAGTGGAGAAAAATCAAGAGAAAGTACTGGGATGAGTTTGCAAAGGACCCAAGGAATGTATGGTTTGCTTTAAGCGCGGATGGCATTAATCCTTTCGGGGAGCAGAGCAGCAATCACAGCACCTGGCCGTGACTCTATGTATGTATAACCTTCCTCCTTGGATGTGCATGAAGCGAAAGTTCATTATGATGCCAGTTCTCATCCAAGGCCCTAAGCAACCCGGCAACGAAATTGATGTGTACCTAAGACCATTAGTTGAAGAACTTTTACAGCTGTGGAATGGAAATGGTGTACGTATGTGGGATGAGCACAGACAGGAGGAATTTAACCTTAAGGCGTTGCTATTCGTGACCATCAACGATTGGCCCGCTCTTAGTAACGTTTCAGGACAGACAAACAAAGGATACCACGCATGCACGCACTGTTTAGATGGCACTGAAAGTATATACCTGGACAAATGCAGGAAGAATGTGTACCTGGGCCATCGTCGATTTCTTCCGACCAACCATTAATGTCGAAAGAAAGGCAAGCATTTCAAAGGCGAGGCAGATCACCGGAAGAAGTTCGCCATGCGCACCGGTGATCACGTGCTTGCTATGGTCAATGATTTACACTACGTAATCTTTGGAAAGGGTCCCGGTGGACTAGCTGTTCCGAATGACGCTGAGGGACACGCACCCATGTGGAAGAAGAAATCTATATTTTGGGACCTACCCTACTAGAAAGACCTAGAGGTCCGCTCCTCAATCGACGTGATGCACGTGACAAAGAACCTTTGCGTGAACCTGCTAGGCTTCTTGGGCAGGTATGGGAAGACAAAAGATACACCTGAGGCACGGGAGGACCTGCAACGTTTGCACGAAAAAGACGGCATGCCTCCGAAGCAGTATAAAGGTCCTGCCAGCTACGCTCTTACGAAAGAAGAGAAAGAAATCTTCTTTGAATGCCTGCTCAGTATGAAGGTCACGACTGGCTTCTCGTCGAATATAAAGGGAATAATAAATATGCCAAAGAAAAAGTTTCAGAACCTAAAGTCTCATGACTGCCACGTGATTATGACGCAACTGCTTCCGGTTGCATTGAGGGGGCTTCTACCGGAAAACGTCCGATTAGCCATTTTGAAGCTATGTGCATTCCTCAATGCAATCTCTCAGAAGGTGATCGATCCATAAATCGTACCAAGGCTAAGGAGTGATGTGGCGCAATGTCTTGTCAGTTTCGAGATGGTGTTCCCACCATCCTTCTTCAATATCATGACACACGTCCTAGTTCATCTAGTCGACGAGATTGTCATCCTAGGGCCCGTATTTCTACACAATATGTTCCCCTTTGAGAGGTTCATGGGAGTCCTAAAGAAATATGTCCGTAACCGCGCTAGGCCAGAAGGAAGAATCTCCATGGGCCATCAAACAGAGGATGTTATCGGGTTTTGTGTTGACTTCATTCCTGGCCTTAAGAAGATAGGTCTCCCTAAATCGCGGTATGAGGGGAGACTGACTGGAAAAGGCACTCTTCGAAGAGACTCAATAATATGCAGGGACGGATATTCTTGGTCTCAAGCAAACTACACAGTTCTACAGAACTCTACCTTGGTGACCCCGTATGTCGATGAACACAAGAACAGTCTGCGCTCCAAACACCCGGAGCAGTGCGACGACTGTATTACATGTGAACACATCAGGACTTTCAGCAGTTGGTTGGAAACATGTCTCAGAGGTGACAACACTGTTTGTGATGAGTTGTACTTGTTGTCCAGGGGACCATCTTTGACTGTATTGACTTACAAAGGATACGAGATAAATGGGAATACATTTTAAACGATCGCCCAAGATCAAAAGAGCACCAACCAAAACAGCGGTGTCCGCTTTGATGCAGCAACCGAGAGTGGAAAGGACACATATTATGGTTACATAGTGGACATATGGGAACTTGACTACGGACCTGATTTTAAGGTCCCTTTGTTTAAGTGCAAATGGGTCAATCTGTTAGGCGGCGGGGTACAGGTAGACCCACAGTACGGAATGACAACAGTGGATCTGAAAAATCTTGGGTACACTGACGAACCGTTCGTCCTAGCCAATGATGTGGCACAGGTTATCTATGTGAAGGACATGTCTACCAAACCGAGAAAAAGAAAAGATAAGGAAGCGAATACATCATACGATGAGCCAAAGCGCCACATAGTTCTTTCAGGAAAAAGGGACATCCTGGGAGTGGACGGCAAGACAGACATGTCTGAAGATTATGAAAAGTTTCATGAAATTCCTCCCTTCAATGTCAAGGCTGCCCAAGCATCCTGATAAACAATGAAGATTATCCATGGTTACGGCGCAATAAGCAAATGACACAAGCGAAGAAAAAGTGAAGACTTTCTCCCGCAACTATTATGATGATACCATGCCAACTTTGTAACACATGAACATGCTACCATTGTCCGTTTTGTACATGCACATGCTATGTGGGTGAAATTATGATACCACGCCAACTTTCAACTTTTTCAGAGTTCATTTGAAATGCTTTCATGTCTTATGGTTCGGCCCTCGTAATACCATGACCATTAGTCCCTGGCCCATGCCAACTTTCAACTTTAAACTTTCTAAAACTAATGGCACTAACAGAAAGTTTATAATTTTGCTCCTCGCCCCTGGCCCATGACCATTAGTCCCGGTTTGTGCCACAAACCGGGACTAAAGGGTTGGTCCTCGTTGCGGGCAGAGTTTAGTCCCACCTGGCCAACCGAAGGGGGCTCACACCGGTTTATAAGCCCTTCCCTCTCTGCCTTGTTGAGCTCCTCTCAAAGTGAAAATAGATGCCCTAATAGAGAAAAGTTTAACCTAAATTCATAGTGAATTTCTCTGAAATTCATAGAAATTTACGAGGAATTTAGGTTGAATTTTCTCTATAAGCGCATCTATTCTCATTTTTTAGTAAGTTAATCACAAACTTGTGATTCAAACAATTTTCAAAGAATTCAAATTAAAAGCAAAAAGTTTATAATCGCACTAACAGAAAGTTCATAATTTTTCTAAAACCAAAAGCAAAAAGAATAAAAAAATAAAGCAAAAAACAAAAGAAAATAAATAATGCAGAAAACAAAACAAAAAAACTGGAAAAATAGCAACAATAAGTATTTTGTTGTAAGTAGAAACAAAATAAAATA
>NC_041384.1:757541992-757560197 GCF_002162155.2 Triticum dicoccoides
TAAATATTTTGTTGTAAGTAGAAACAAAATAAAATAAATAAAGCAACAAAGAAAACAAAAAAAAACAAAAAAAGTGTTTTCAAATTTGAAAACTAATGGCACTAACAGAAAGTTTATAATTTTTCTAAAACTAAAAGAAAAAAGAATTAAAAAATAAAGCAAAAAACAAAAGAAAATAAATAATGCAGAAAACAAAACAAAAAAACTGGGAAAAAAAAATAAATATAGCAACAATAAGTATTTTGTTGTAAGTAGAAACAAAAAAAACAAATAAACAAAAAAGTGCCACCTACTGGGCACCCACGGCCTGAATACGACTAGAAACCCTACCATGGGCCAGTTTCAGGCCCGCGGGAGGCCTAGTAGGCCCACAGGCACAGATTGCACGGTTAGGCCCGAAAGCCTGCTTTAGAGAGGAGCTCGAGAGGGAAGGCGCACCGCACCTTATAAATAGGTGCGGCTCCCTCTCAACTAGCGAGGTGGGACTAAATATTTCGGCGCGGGGCAGCACAAGGCCTTTGGTCCCGGTTGGTGGCACCAACCGGGACTAAAGGGGGCATTGGTCACAGTTCGTGGAACCAACCGTGACCAATGCCCCCCTTTAGTCCCGGTTGGTGCCACCAACCGGGACCAAAGGCCGCCGCTTCCCGCCCTTTGGGCTGCTGAAAAGAAGCCTTTGGTCCCGGTTGGTAGCACCAACCGGGACTAAAGGGGAGCATTGGTCACGGTTTGTGCCACGAACCGTGACCAATGCCTTAGCTATATAAGCAACACTTAGGAAATTTTCACCATTTCCCTCGCCAGTTGCCCCGACGCCGCCAGGCTGCCCCGACGCTGTCCGCCGCCCTGCCGTCGCCCGTGCCTCTCCGTCGCGTCTCCGTCGCCGTCGCTGAGCCCGCGCGCCCCTGCCCCTGAGCGGGCCTCCGCCGTCCCCGAGCCTAGCTTCTTCCTCGTCGCCGACGCCACCTCGTAGTGAGCGCCGCCCCGTTCCCCTGCTCCTCCCCTATACTGGCTGCCGTCGCCGCCCCGCACTGCCATCGCGCCGCCGCCCCTGCCCTTCGCTGCCGCCGCGCGCCGCCCCTGCCCTTCGCTGCCGCCGCGCGCCGCCCCTGCCCTTCATTTTTTTAAGTTTAATTTTTTTATTCTATATATAATGTATATGTGTATGTACGTATGTGGCTATGTGTACGTATATGTTCATAGAAAATTTTGTATAATGTATATGTGTATGTTTATGTGTATGTATAATGTTCATATACAATGTATAATGTATATGTGTATGTTAGTTTAATTTTTTGTTCATAGAATTTTTTTTCATATATATATAGAAAGTTTTTTGTTCATATATAGAAAGTTAGAAGAAAATTTAGAATATGCTAAAATTTATAAGAAAAAGAAGGATAGGAAAGAAGAAAATAAGAAGAGGAAAGAAAGAAGAAGAGGAGAGGAAAAGAAGAGGAGAAATAAATAAGAAGAAGAAAAAAGAAGGAAAAGGAGAGGAGAAGAAGAAAGGAATAGTGGAGAAGAAGAGAAAATAGAACTTCTCTTCTTCTCCACTATTCCTTTCTTCTTCTCCTCTTTTTTTTCTTCTTTTTTTCTTTCGATCTTCTCCTCTAGCTATTCCTTTCTTCGAGGGTTCTATAGGGTCGAGGGATCGAGGGTCGAGGGTTCCAGGGTCGTCTAGGGGTCGAGGGTTCCAGGGTCGTCGAGGGTTCGAGGGGTCGAGGATCGCCGAGGGGTCGAGAGAGGTTTCCTAGTGTCAAAGTATTGAAGAAATCCATGGCTTCATCATTAGCCGGAAGTAACCAGGGTATGACGAAGTCCTCCAAAGTTATTTTGGAATGGTGTCCCGGATAGGATAATTTGCCTTTTTGTACGAATTTCAGCAAAGGCCTTCCAAATAACGATATTTGGAAGGTTCTTGCTGAACTTTGTACCAAAAAGCGAATTATCTTATCTGGGACTCCGTTCCAAAATAACTTTGGAGAGCTTCGTACCATCATGCACCTGTTACTTTCGCTTAATGATGAAGACATGGTTTTTTTGAATACTTTGACACTAGGCAACCTCCCGACCCCTCGGCGATCCTATCATCATTATAAATTTGCATATGAAAACTTGGGAGACTAAAAATATCATCTTCATTAATCATAGCTTCCCCAAGCTTGGGAGAAACATTAATTGCAGCAAATATATTCTCAAAAACATCATCTTCATCAAACATAGCATCCCCAAGCTTGGGCCTTTTCATATCGTAAGCATAATCACTCTCATAATTAATATATGGATAGCACCAATAGTATAGCAATTATCATATTCTTCCAAGCAAGTGCCAAAAAGATTTTCAAGATCATAAGAAGTATCATTATTTTCCACAATTATATTTTCATGAGGCACAATAGTAATAGGAGCAGCATTATTTGGGAGAGATATCTTTTTACCTCTCTTCCCTTTTCTTTTCTTCTTCTTCACCATATCATGTGTGGGTTCAATCCTCTTTTTGGAGCTCCTTATTAATGAGATTGGTTGAATAGGAGGCTCCTCCTCGTTACCTGATTCATCATAAGAAATAATAGGAGGATATTGGGAAGTCTCTTCCCTTTCATTAGTATTCTCTTCATCTTCTATTTCTTTTCTTTTCTTTATGTAGTTGGCAATATAAGGATTTTCAATACAATTCACCGCACAATACATATAAATTTCCTCTAGATCAAAATGAAGAACTCTATCAAGGGCAAATTTTGGAATATCCTTAGTTATACATTTCATTTCTTCATAACCCAAGAGCAAACTAAGTTCATTATGATGTGCAAGGGTAATCAAGTCATCACAATTTTTGGACACGATACGATCATGAAGCAATTTGCATTGAGTATTGAAATGATCATGCTCACTTCAAAGTTCACAAGTACGACTAAGAAAATATAAATTTTCAGCACAATCATCTAGCCTTTCTTGCAACCATTTAGTTTCTAAATGCTTATGCCTCTTGCAATATCTATCTTCCCTATTTGGTGTGTTCGTACAAACCTAATGTACTCCACAAAAGTTGACATGTTTATAGGAGACATCATAACTAGTGCAATCATCATTAGTATCATGGATATTCAAAGAATTCGTACTAACAACATTGCAAGCATGCTCATCATTCAAAGATTTAGTGCCAAACATTTTATAGATTTCTTCTTCTAGCACTTGAGCACAATTTTCCTTTCCATCATACTTATGAAACATATTAAAAAGGTGAAGCGTATGAGACAAACTCAATTCCATTTTTTTATTTTATAGTTTTCTTTTATAAACTAAACTAGTGATAAAACAAGAAACTAAAAGACTCGGTTGCAAGATCTAAAGATATACCTTCAAGCACTCACCTCCCCAGCAACGGCGCCAGAAAAGAGCTTGATGTCTACAACACAACCTTCTTCGTGTAGACGTTGTTGGGCCTCCAAGTGTAGAGGTTTGTAGGACAGTAGCAAATTTCTGTCAAGTGGATGACCTAAGGTTTATCAATCCGTAGGAGGCGTAGGATGAAGATGGTCTCTCTCAAGCAACCCTGCAACCAAATAACGAAGACTCTCTTGTGTCCCCAACACACCCAATACAATGGTAAATTGTATAGGTGCACTAGTTCGGCGAAGAGATGGGGATACAAGTGGTATATGGATAGTAGATAATGGTTTTTGTAATATGAAAATATAAAAACAGCAAGGTAACTAATGATAAAAGTGAGCGTAAACGGTATTGCAATGTGTTGAAACAAGGCCTAGGGTTCATACATTCACTAGTGTAAGTTCCCTCAACAATAATAACATAATTGGATCACATAACTATCCCTCAACATGCAACAAAGATTCACTCCAAAGTCACTAATAGCGGAGAACGAACGAAGAGATTATGGTAGGGTACGAAACCACCTCAAAGTTATTCTTTCCAATCAATCCGTTGGGCTATTCCTATAGGTGTCACAAACAGCCCTAGAGTTCGTACTAGAATAACACCTTAAGACGCATCGTCACCTCGTTCTTAGCCAATCTTCGCTTAATCTGTAGTCCCTGTTTCGAGTTGCAAATATTAGCAACAGAACCAGTATCAAATACCCAGGTGCTACTGCGAGCATTAGTAAGGTACACATCAATAACATGTATATCACATATACCTTTGTTCACCTTGCCATCCTTCTTATCCGCCAAATACTTGGGGCAGTTCCGCTTCCAGTGACCAGTCTGCTTGCAGTAGAAGCACTCAGTTTGAGGCTTAGGTCCAGATTTGGGTTTCTTCTCCTGAGCAGCAACTTGCTTGTTGTTCTTTTTGAAGTTCCCCTTCTTCTTCCCTTTGCCCTTTTTCTTGAAACTAGTGGTCTTGTTAACCATCAACACTTGATGCTCCTTTTTGATTTCTACCTCCGCAGCTTTCAGCATTGCAAAGAGCTCGGGAATTGTCTTATTCATCCCTTGCATATTATAGTTCATCACGAAGCTCTTGTAGCTAGGTGGAAGTGATTGGAGAATTCTGTCAATGACGCAATCATATGGAAGATTAACTCCCAATTGAATCAAGTGATTATTATACCCAGACATTTTGAGTATGTGCTCACTGACAGAACTGTTCTCCTCCATCTTGCAGCTATAGAACTTATTGGAGACTTCATATCTCTCAATCCGGGCATTTGCTTGAAATATTAACTTCAACTCCTAGAACATCTCATATGCTCCATGACGTTCAAAACGTTGTTGAAGTCCCGATTCTAAGCCATAAAGCATGGCACACTGAACTATCGAGTAGTCTTCAGCTTTGCTCTGCCAGACGTTCATAACATCTGGTGTTGCTCCAGCAGCAGGCCTGGCACCCAGTGGTGCTTCCAGGACGTAATTCTTCTGTGCAGCAATGAGGATAATCCTCAAGTTACAGACCCAGTCCGTGTAATTGCTACCATCATCTTTCAACTTTGCTTTCTCAAGGAACGCATTAAAATTCAACGGAACAACAACACGGGCAATCTATCTACAATCAAACATAAACAAGCAAGATACTATCAGGTACTAAGTTCATGATAAATTTAAGTTCAATTAATCATATTACTAAAGAACTCCCACTTAGATAGACATCCCTCTAATCCTCTAAGTGATCACGCGATCCAAATCAACTAAACCATGTCCAATCATCACGTGAGATGGAGTAGTTTCATTGGTGAACATCACTATGTTGATCATATCTACTATATGATTCACGCTCGACCTTTCGGTCTCCGTGTTCCGAGGCCATATCTGTATATGCTTGGATCGTCAAGTATAACCTGAGTATTCCGCGTGTGCAACTGTTTTGCACCCGTTGTATTTGAACATAGAGCCTATCACACCCGATCATCATGTGGTGTCTCAGCACGAAGAACTTTCGCAATGGTGCATACTCAGGGAGAACACTTCTTGATAATTAGTGAGAGATCATCTGAAAATGCTACCGTCAATCAAAGCAAGATAAGATGCATAAAGGATAAACATCACATGCAATCAATACAAGTGATATGATATGGCCATCATCATCATCTTGTGCTTGTGATCTCCATCTTCGAAGCACTGTCATGATCACCATCGTCACTGGCGCGAGACCTTGATTACCATCGTAGCATTGTTGTCGTCTCGCCAATCTTATGCTTCCACGAATATCGCTACCGCTTAGTGACAAAGTAAAGCATTACAGTGCAATTGCATTGCATACAATAAAGCGACAACCATATGGCTCCTGCCAGTTGCCGATAACTCGGTTACAAAACATGATCATCTCATACAATAAAATTCAGCATCATGTCTTGACCATATCACATCACAACATGCCCTGCAAAAACAAGTTAGACGTCCTCTACTTTGTTGTTGCAAGTTTTACGTGGCTGCTACGGGCTTAAGCAAGAACCGATCTTACCTACGCATTAAAACCACAACGATAGTTTGTCAAGTTGGTGCCGTTTTAACCTTCGCAAGGACCGGGTGTAGCCACACTCGGTTCAATTAAAGTTGGAGAAACTGACACCCGCCAGCCACCTATGTGCAAAGCACGTCGGTAGAACCAGTCTCGCGTAAGCGTACGCGTAATGTCGGTCCGGGCCGCTTCATCCAACAATACCGCCGAACCAAAGTATGACATGCTGGTAAGCAGTATGACTTATATCGCCCACAACTCACTTGTGTTCTACTCGTGCATATAACATCAACACATAAAAACTAGGCTCGGATGCCACTGTTGGGGAACGTAGTAATTTCAAAAAAATTCCTACGCACACACAAGATCATGGTGATGCATAGCAACGAGAGGGGAGAGTGTTGTCTACGTACCCTCGTAGACCGACAGCGGAAGTGTTATGACAACGCGGTTGATGTAGTCATACGTCTTCACGGCCCGACCGATCAAGCACGGAAACTACGACACCTCCGAGTTTTAGCACACGTTCAGCTCGATGACGATCCCCGGACTCCGATCCAGCAAAGTGTCGTGGAAGAGTTCCGTCAGCACGACGGCGTGGTGACGATCTTGATGTTCTACTGTCGTAGGGCTTCGCCTAAGCACCGCTACAATATTATCGAGGAGTATGGTGGAAGGGGGCATCGCACACGGCTAAGAAAACGATCACGAGGATCAACTTGTGTGTCTAGAGGTGCCCCCTTGCCCCCGTATATAAAGGAGAAAGGGGGGTGCGGCCGGCCCTAGGAGGAGGCGCGCCGGAGGAGTCCTACTCCTACCGGGAGTAGGACTCCCCCCTTTCCCTAGTTGGATTAGGACTTGGGGGGAAGGAGGAGAGGGAAGAAAGGAAAAGGGGGGCGCCGCCCCCCTCCTTGTCCAATTCAGACTTGGGGGGGAGGGGCGCGCGGCAGCCCCTATACCTCCTCTCCTCTTCCTCCACTAGGCCCATTAGGTTACCGGGGGGTTCCGGTAACCTCCCGATACTCTCGTAAAATGCCAATTTCACCCGGAAGACTTCCGATGTCCAAACATAGGCTTCCAATATATCAATCTTTATATCTCGACCATTTCGAGACTCCTCGTCATGTCCGTGATCACATCCGGGACTCCGAACAAACTTCGGTACATCAAAATATATAAACTCATAATGAAACTGTCATCGTAACGTTAAGCGTGCGGACCGTACGGGTTCGAGAACAATGTAGACATGACCGAGACATGTCTCCAGTCAATAACCAATAGCGGAACCTGGATGCTCATATTGGCTCCCACATATTGTATGAAGATCTTTATCGGTCAGACTGCATAACAACATACTTTGTTCCCTTTGTCATCGGTATGTTACTTGCCCGAGATTCGATCGTCGGTATCTCAATACCTAGTTCAATCTCGTTACTGGCAAGTCTCTTTACTCGTTTCGTAATACATCATCTTGCAACTAACTCATTAGTTGCAATGCTTGCAAGGCTTATGTGATGTGCATTACCGAGAGGGCCCAGAGATACATCTCCGACAATCGGAGTGACAAATCCTAATCTCGAAATACGCCAACCCAACATGTACCTTTGGAGACACCTGTAGATCTCCTTTATAATCACCGAGTTACGTTGTGATGTTTGGTAGCACACAAAGTGTTCCTCCGGCAAACGGGAGTTGCATAATCTCATAGTCATAGGAACATGTATAAGTCATGAAGAAAGCAATAGCAACATACTAAATGATCGGGTGCTAACCTAATGGAATGGGTCATGTCAATCACATCATTCTCCTAATGATGTGATCCCGTTAATCAAATGACAACACATGTCTATGGTTAGGAAACATAACCATCTTTGATTAACGAGCTAGTCAAGTAGAGGCATACTAGTGACGTTTAGTTTGTCTATGTATTCACACAAGTATTATGTTTCCGGATAATACAATTCTAGCATGAATAATGAACATTTATCATGATATAAGGAAATAAAATAATAAGTGGAATCTAACACAAGTAGTTGATGCCTTGATGCAATCTTATGAAGAAAAACTTGAATTGGAAGTTTCTATCCCTAGGAAACTTTATGATGAGTGGGAACTAACTATTAAGATTAAAATTAAAAATTATGAGTTTTATGCTTCGTGTGATTTGGGTGCTAGTGTCTCTACTATTCCCAAAACTTTGTGTGCTTTACTAGATTTCCGTGATTTTGATGATTGCTCTCTAAACTTGCATCTTGTGGATTCCACTATTAAGAAACCTATGGGAAGAATTAATGATGTTCTTATTGTTGCTAATAGGAATTATGTGCCCATAGATTTTATCGTTCTTGATATAGATTGCAATCCTTCTTGCCCTATTATTCTTGGTAGACCTTTCCTTAGACCGGTTGGTGCAATTATTGATATGAAGGAAGGGAATATTAGATTTCAATTTCCATTAAAAACGGGCATGGAACACTTTCCTAGACAGAAAATAAAATTACCATATGAATCTATCATGAGAGCCACTTATGGATTTCCTACCGAAGATGGCAATACCTAGATCTATTCTTGCTTGTTATGCCTAGCTAGGGGCGTTAAACGATAGCGCTTGTTGGGAGGCAACCCAATTTTATTTTATTTCTTGCCTTTTTCTACTGTTTAGTAATAAATAAATTATTTAACCTCTGTTTTGGTTGTGTTTTTTGTGTTTAATTAGTGTTTGTGCCAAGTAGAACCGTTGGGAAGACTTGGGGAAAGTCTTGTTGAACTTGCTGTAAAAAACAGAAACTTTAGCGCTCACGAGAACTGCTGTAATGTTTATTTGGAAAGTGCTATTTAGTTAATTATTTTTGCAGATAATTAATAGATAAATTCCTCACGTCCATCAGTTTATTTTAGAATTTTTGGGGTTCCAGATCTTGCGCTAGCTACATATTACTACAGACTGTTCTGTTTTTGACAGATTCTGTTTTTCGTGTGTTGTTTGCTTATTTTGATGAATCTATGGCTAGTAAAATTGTTTATAATCCATAGAGAAGTTAGAATACAGTAGGTATAACACCAATATAAATAAATAATGAGTTCATTACAGTACCTTGAAGTGGTATTTTGTTTTCTTTCGCTAACGGAGCTCACGAGATTTTCTACTTTAAGTTTTGTGTTGTGAAGTTTTCAAGTTTTGGGTAAAGATTTGATGGATTATGGAACAAGAAGTGGCAAGAACCTAAGCTTGGGGATGCCCATGGAACCCCCAAGATAATCTAAGGACACCTAAAAGCCAAAGCTTGGGGATGCCCCAGAAGGCATCCCCTTATTCGTCTACTTCTATCGGTAACTTTACTTGGAGCTATATTTTTATTCACCACATGATATGTGTTTTGCTTGGAGCGTCTTTTATGATTTGAGTCTTTGCTTATTAGTTTACCACAATCATCCTTGCTGTACACACCTTTTGAGAGGGCCATACATGATTTGGAATTTGATAGAATACTCTATGTGCTTCACTTATATCTTTTTAGCTTTATAGTTTTGCTCTAGTGCTTCACTTATATCTTTTAGAGCACGGCGGTGGATTTGTGCTTCACTTATAACTTTATGCAAACTAAAGAAGAGAGTCTCGCACAAGCTTGGGGGAGGCTTTGCCAGTTACTTAATGCTTTGCCTGATCATCCTCTTAAGAAAAATGAAATACTTGATATCTTATATAATGGACTAACTGATGCTTCTAGGGACTTCCTAGATAGTTGTGCTGGTTGTGTTTTCAGGGAACGAACTATTGCTCCAGCTGAAGAAATATTGAATAACATATTGAAAAACTATGATGATTGGACTATTCCTGAACCACCGCCTAATCCCACTCCGAAGAAGAGGGTATATTATATCTCAGTCCTGAAGATATGCAAGAGGCAAAGAAATCTATGAAGGAAAAGGGTATTAAAGCTGAGGATGTTAAAAATTTACCTTCTATTGAAGAAATACATGGGCTTAATACACCACCAATGCCTAAGGTGGTAGAGGTAAATTCTGTTATGAAGTTTAATGATAATGATAATCCTCACAATATGCATCCTAGTCAATGCCTTTATGAGTTTGAAAACTACATTAGAAAACAAGATGACTTCAATGCAAATGTTATGGAACAATTGAAATATAATTCTGATATGATTGCTCGCTTGAGTGACTTGTTATTTAGAATATCAAATGATGTTAGAGGTGTTGGAAAACATGCTTCTATGGTTCAAACTCAATTAGAACAAGTTGCTAAATCTCAAAGAGAGTTACTAGATGAAATGAATCATAATATGCATGACTTTGCTGTTAGATTTGCAACTAGAGGAGGTAAGTCTCAGGAACCACTTTATCCTGACGGACATCCTAAAAGAATTGAACAAGATTCACAAAGGTCTAACACTAGTGCACCTAGTCCTTCTAGAAAGAAAAATAAAAAGAAGAATGATAGGACTTTGCATACTTCTAGTGAACCTGAAATAGAAAAACCTCCTGACAATGAAAATGAAACTTCTATCTCTGATGCTGAAACTCAGTCTAGTAATGAACACTCACCTAATGATAATGAAAAAGATAATGATGGGGTTCATGAAGACTCTCAACCAACAAATGATAAAGAACCAGATAATGATGTTGAGATAGAATCACCTATTGATCTTGATAATCCACAACCTAAAAATAAATTATATGATAAAAGAGACTTCATTGCTAAAAAACATGGTAAAGAAAGAGAACTGTGGGTTCAAAAACCTATGCCTTTTCCACCCAAGTCAACTAAAAAGAATGATGATGAAGAATTTGAACGCTTTGCTGAAATGCTGAGGCCAGTCTTTTTGTGCAATCGCTTGACTGATATCTTGAAAATGCCTCCTTATGCAAAGTATATGAAAGACACCATCACAACTAAGAGAAAAATACCAGAAGCTAAAATCTCCACTATGCTCGCTAATTATACTTTTAAAGATGGATTACCTAAAAATCTTGGAGATCCGGGAATACCAACTATACCTTGCTCTATCAAAAAGAATTATGTGAAAACTGCTTTGTGTGATTTAGGAGCTGGTGTTGGTGTTATGCCTTTCTCTTTATATAAAATACTTGAGTTAAATAAACTCACACCTACTGAAATATCTTTGCAAATGGCTACAAATCAACTGCCATGCCTATCGGTATCTGTGAGGATGTGCCCTTTGTTGTTGCTAATGTTACTATTTTGACTAACTTTGTTATACTTGAGATGCCCGAGGACGACAACATGTCGACTATCCTTGGTATCCCCTTCTTGAATACTGCAGGGGCTGTTATTGATTGCAATAAAAGCAAGGTCACTTTTCAAATCAATGGTAATGAGCATACAGTGCACTTTCCGAAGAAACAATTCCAAGTGAATGGTATTAATGTTATTGAAAAATCTCCGACAATCACTATTGGAAGTTTTCAAATACCTCTACCTACTGTCAAAAAGAAATATGAAATGCTTATTGTTGGGGAAATGCATATCCCCATCGGGGTAACTTACTGATTTACGAAAATTCTTCGGTTTCATGCTAATCGAAAGTGGTTGTTAATAAGACTTGATCAACCTTATTAAAACATTTTTGAACTGTATGAAGTCAATGAATTAAGTAAGCACTACTTTCTGTCCCTACTTTTTATACTCTATTTTTATTAGTTAAATAAGATAAATGCCCTGTTTTGTCTATTTTCTAAATTTCCCGTGGAATAAAAAATGACACAAAAATAAAAGTTCTCAGAATGCCCTGAAAATTTTAAAGATTTTTTTTCAGAATATTTAAGAATTTTTGGTGCAATAATAACCAGAGGGAGGTGCACCAGGTGAGCACAACCCACCTCGGCGCGTGCTACCTCTTGAGCACTGCGTTGGATTTCCTTGAAGAGGAAATGATGATGCAGCAAAGTAGCGTAAGTATTTCCCTCAGTTTTTGAGAACCAAGGTATCAATCCAGTAGGAGGTTGCGCGCGCATCCCTATTACCTGCACAAAACAAATAACTCCTCGCAACCAACGCGATAAGGGGTTGTCAATCCCTTCACGGTCACTTACGAGAGTGAGATCTGATAGATATGATAAGATAATATTTTTGGTATTTTTGTGATAAAGATGCAAAGTAAAATAAAGGCAAAGTATTGGAAGATTAATATGATGAAGATAGACCCGGGGGACATAGGTTTCACTAGTGGATTCTCTCAAGAGCATAAGTATTTTACGGTGGGTGAACGAATTACTGTTGAGCAATTGACAAAATTGAGCATAGTTATGAGAATATCTAGGTATGATCATGTATATAGGCATCATGTCCGAGACAAGTAGACCGACTCCTGCCTGCATCTACTACTATTACTCCACTCATCGACTGCTATCCAGCATGCACCTAGAGTATTAAGTTCATGAAAATAGAGTAACGCCTTAAGCAAGATGACATGATGTAGAGGGATAAATTCATGCAATATGATAAAAAAAACCATCTTGTTATTCTCGATGGCAACAATACAATTCATGCCTTGCTGCCCCTAATGTCACTAGGAAAGGACACCGCAAGATTGAACCCAAAGCTAAGCACTTCTCCCATTGCAAGAAAGATCAATCTAGTAGGCCAAACCAAACTGATAATTCGAAGAGACTTGCAAAGATAACCAATCATACATAAAAGAATTCAGAGAAGATTCAAATATTGTTCATAGATAATCTTGATCATAAACCCACAATTCATTGGTCTCAACAAACACACCGCAAAAATAGGATTACATTGAATAGATCTCCACAAGAGAGGGGGAGAACATTGTATTGAGGTCCAAAAAGAGAGAAGAAGCCATCTAGCTAATAACTATGGACCCGAAGGTCTGAGGTAAACTACTCACACTTCATCGGAGAGGCTATGGTGTTGATGTAGAAGCCCTCCGTGATGGATGCCCCCTCCGGCTGAGCTCCGGAACAGGCCCCAAGATGGGATCTCGTGGATACAGAAGGTTGCGGCGGTGGAATTAGGGTTTTGGATCCGTATCTGATCGTTTGGGCGTACGTAGGTATATATAGGAGGAAGGAGTACGTCGGTGGAGCAATAGGGGGCCCACGAGGGTGGAGGGCGCGCCTGGGGTGGGGGGGGGGTTGGCGCGCCCCCTACCTCATGGCCTCCTCCTTTTCTTCTTGACATAGGGTCCAAGTCTCCTGGATCATGTTCGGTGAGAAAATCATGTTCCCGAAGGTTTCATTCCGTTTGGACTCCGTTTGATATTCATTTTCTTCGAAACCCTAAATAGGCAAAAAACAGCAATTCTGGGCTGGGCCTCCGGTTAATCGGTTAGTCCCAAAAATAATATAAAAGTGGATAATAAAGCCCAATAATTTCCAAAATAGTAGATAATATAGCAAGGAGCAATCAAAAATTATAGATACATTGGAGACGTATCAAGTATCCCCAAGCTTAATTCCTGCTTGTCCTCGAGTAGGTAAATGATAAAAACAGAAAATTTGATGTGGAATGCTACTTGGCATAATTTTAATGTAATTGTTCTTAATTGTAGTACGAATATTCAGATCCGAAAGATTCAAGATAAAAGTTTAATATTGACATAAAAATAATAATACTCCAAGCATACTAAGAAAGCAATCATATCTTCTCAAAATAACATGGCCAAAGAAAGTTATCCCTACAAAATCATATAGTCTGGCTATGCTCTATCTTCACCACACAAAGTATTTAAATCATGCACAACCCCGATGACAAGCCAAGCAATTGTTTCATACTTTTGACGTTCTCAAACTTTTTCAATCTTCACGCAGTACATGAGCGTGAGCCATGGATATAGCACTATAGGTGGAATAGGATGGTGGTTGTGGAGAAGACAAAAAAGGGAGAAGATAGTCTCACATCAACTAGGCGTATCAACGGGCTATGGAGATGCCCATCAATAGATATCAATGTGAGTGAGTAGGGATTGCCATGCAACGGATGCACTAGAGCTATAAGTATATGAAAGCTCAAAAAGAAACTAAGTGGGTGTGCATCCAACTTGCTTGCTCATGAAGACCTAGGGCATTTTGAGGAAGCCCATCATTGGAATATACAAGCCAAGTTCTATAATGAAAAATTCCCACTAGTATATGAAAGTGACAACATAGGAGACTCTCTATTGAAGATCATGGTGCTACTTTGAAGCACAATTGTGGTAAAAGGATAGTAACATTGTCCCTTCTCTCTTTTGCTCTTTTTTTATTTGGGCATTTTCTCTTTTTTATGGCCTCTTTTCTTTCTCTTTTTTTAATTGTACGTCCGGATTCTCATCCCGACTTGTGGGGGAATCATAGTCTCCATCATCCTTTCCTCACTGGGACAATGCTCTAATAATGATGATCATCACACTTTTATTTTCTTACGATTCAACAATTACAACTAGATACTTAGAACAAAATATGACTCTATATGAATGCCTCTGGTGGTGTACCTGGATATGCAATGAATCAAGAGTGACATGTATGAAAGAATTATGAACGGTGGCTTTGCCACAAATACGATGTCAACTACATGATCATGCTAAGCAATATGACAATGATGGAGTGTGTCATAATAAACGGAACGATGGAAAGTTGCATGGCAATATATCTCAGAATGGCTATGGAAATGCCATAATAGGTAGGTATGGTGGCTGTTTTGAGGAAGGTATATGGTGGGAGTATGATACCGGCGAAAGGTGCACGGTATTAGAGAGGCTAGCAATGGTGGAAGGGTGAGAGTGCGTATGATCCATGGACTGAACATTAGTAATAAAGAACTCATATAATTATTGCAAAAATCTACAAGTTATCAAAGCAAAGTATTATGCGCATGCTCCTAGGGGTATAGATTTGTAGGAAAATACCATCGCTCGTCCCCGACCGCCACTCATAAGGAAGACAATCAATAAATAAATCATGCTCCGACTTCATCACATAACGGTTCACCATACGTGCATGCTACGGGAATCACAAACTTTAACACAAGTATTTCTTAAAGTCACAACTACTCAACTAGCACAACTTTAATATCACCATCTTCATATCTCAAAACAATTATCAAGCATCAAACTTCTCATAGCATTCAACACAATCATAAGAGAATTTTATTATTAATCTTGTATACCTAGCATATAAGGATTTTTAAGCAAATTACCATGCTATTTAGGACTCTCAAAATAATCTAAGTGAAGCATGAGAGATCAATAGTTTCTATAAAACAAATCCACCACCGTGCTCTAAAAGATATAAGTGAAGTACTAGAGCAAAACTATATAACTCAAAAGATATAAGTGAAGCACATAGAGTATTCTAACAAATTCAAGATCATGTATGGCTCTCTCAAAAGGTGTGTACAGCAAGGATGATTGTGGTAAACTAGCAAATAAAGACTCAAATAATACAAGACGCTCCAAGCAAAACATGTATCATGTGGTGAATAAAAATATAGCTCCAAGTAAAGTTACCGATAGAAGTATACGAAAGAGGGGATGCTTTCCGGGGCATCCGCAAGCTTAGGCTCTTGCAACTCCTTGTTCCATAATCCATCAAATCTTTACCCAAAACTTGAAAACTTCACAACACAAAACTTAAAGTAGAAAATCTCGTGAGCTTCGTTAGCAAAAGAAAACAAAATACCACTTCAAGGTACTGTAGTGAACTCATTCTTTATTTATATTGGTGTTAAACCTATTGTATTCCAACTTCTCTATGGTTTATAAACTATTTTACTAGCCATAGATTCATCAAAATAAGCGAACAACACACAAAAAACAGAATCTGTCAAAAACAGAACAGTCTGTAGTAATCTGTAGCTAGCGCAAGATCTGGAACCCCAAAAATTCTAAAATAAATTTCTGGACGTGAGGAATGTATCTATTAATCATCCTCAAAAATAATTAACTAAATAGAGCTTTCCAAATAAAATTGGCATCTGTTCTCGTGAGCGCTAAAGTTTCTGTTTTTTACAGCAAGATATTAAGACTTTCCCCAAGTCTTCCCAACGGTTCTACTTGGCACAAACACTAACTAAACACAAAAAACACAACCTAAACAGAGTCTAGGTAAATTATTTATTACTAAACAGGAGCAAAAAGCAAGTAATAAAAATAAAATTGGGTTGCCTCCCAACAAGCGCTATCGTTTAACGCCCCTAGCTAGGCATAAAAAGCAATGATAGATCTAAGTATTGCCATCTTTGGTATTAGGAAAGAAAAGAGCAAACTTGCTATCTATAGAATTAATCCTTATATTGTGATAACGCACATGGCTATTAATGGTAGATGAAAGATTAAGTATGTTACGGAAATTTGTATCTAGGCTATCCTTTATCTCTTTAATAGATTCGTTTTGGTAAGAGAGCAAAAGAGATGTAGATTCAACTTTCTCATTCATGGGGTGCCCAAATATGGTTTTTATTTTTTCATAAGTGTCTACGACATCCCCTTCAAGAAAACCTTCTTCAAATGTATAATCTAAGACATGCTTAAAAGAAGAAGGAAGGGCAATATAAAAGATTTTTAAGTAAACTTCAATTTGGTATTGAGGCACATAGCTAGCCCTGATCTTTAATAGTCTATACCAAGCATCTTTCAAAGATTCATCAAGTAAATAACGAAAAATTCCAGAATCATCTTCATCAAAATTATTAAGGTTCCCATTGATGACTTCGATAGGTTTTTCCATAGTATCCTTATTTATGAGCTTAGCGAGGATAGAAGGGTTGTCCAAAGTACTAAAACTCCGGAGAGAACTCCCAACCCTTTTTGATTAAGACATGGCGGAAGAAAGGCGAGCGGGAAGAGAGGGCAAATAAAACGGAAAGGGTGAAGTGGGGGAGAGGAAAACGAGAGGCAAACGGCAAATAATGTAATGCGGGAGATAAGAGTTGTGATGGGTACTTGGTATGTAGACTTTTGTGTAGACTCCCGGCAACGGCGCCAAAAATGGCTTGTTGTCGGGAGTCAAATCTTGACTTGAGCGAACCTCCCCGGCAATGGCGCAAGAAATTCTTCTTTCTACCTCTTGAGCACTGCGTTGGATTTCCTTGAAGAGGAAAGGATGATGCAGCAAAGTAGCGTAAGAATTTCCCTCAGTTTTTGAGAACCAAGGTATCAATCCAGTAGGAGGTTGCGCGCGTGTCCCTAGTACCTACACAAAACAAATAACTCCTCGCAACCAACGCGATAAGGGGTTGTCAATCCCTTCATGGTCACTTATGAGAGTGAGATCTGATAGATATGATAAGATAATATTTTTGGTATTTTTGTGATAAAGATGCAAAGTAAAATAAAGGCAAAGTAAAAAACAAAGGAAATAACTAAGTATTGGAAGATTAATATGATGAAGATAGACCCGGGGGCCATAGGTTTAACTAGTGGCTTCTCTCAAGAGCATAAGTATTTTACGGTGGGTGAACGAATTACTGTTGAGCAATTGACAAAATTGAGCATAGTTATGAGAATATCTAGGTATGATCATGTATATATGCATCATGTCCGAGACAAGTAGACCGACTCCTGCCTGCATCTACTACTATTACTCCACTCATCGACCGCTATCCAGCATGCATCTAGAGTATTAAGTTCATGAAAACAGAGTAACGCCTTAAGCAAGATGACATGATGTAGAGGGATAAATTCATGCAATATGATAAAAAAAACCATCTTGTTATTCTCGATGGCAACAATACAATTCGTGCCTTGCTGCCCCTACTGTCACTGGGAAAGGACACCGCAAGATTAAACCCAAAGCTAAGCACTTGTCCCATTGCAAGAAAGATCAATCTAGTAGGCCAAACCAAACTAATAATTCGAAGATACTTGCAAATATAACCAATCATACATAAAAGAATTCAGAGAAGATTCAAATATTGTTCATAGATAATCTTGATCATAAACCCACAATTCATCGGTCTCAACAAACACACCGCAAAAATAGGATTACATTGAGTAGATCTCCACAAGAGAGGGGGAGAACATTGTATTGAGGTCCAAAAAGAGAGAAGAAGCCATCTAGCTAATAACTATGGACCCGAAGGTCTGAGGTAAACTACTCACACTTCATCGGAGAGGCTATGGTGTTGATGTAGAAGCCCTCCGTGATGGATGCCCCCTCCGGCGGAGCTCCGGAACAGGCCCCAGGATGGGATCTCATGGATACAGAAGGTTGTGGTGGTGGAATTAGGGTTTTGACTCCATATCTGATCGTTTGGGGGTACGTAGGTATATATAGGAGGAAGGAGTACGTCGGTGGAGCAACAGGGGGCCCA
>NC_041384.1:757560389-757560715 GCF_002162155.2 Triticum dicoccoides
CGGTGGAATTAGGGTTTTGGCTCCGTATCTGATCGTTTGGGGGTACGTAGGTATATATAGGAGGAAGGAGTACGTCGGTGGAGCAACAGGGGGCCCACGAGGGTGGAGGGCGCGCCTGGGGGGGGGGGGGGGGGGGCGCGCCCTACCTCGTGGCCTCCTCCTTTGTTTCTTGACGTAGGGTCCAAGTCTCCCAGGGTCTTGCTCGTTGAGAAAATCATGTTCCCGAAGGTTTCATTCCGTTTGGACTCCCTTTGATATTCCTTTTCTTCGAAACCCTAAAATAGGCAAAAAACAGCAATTCTGGGCTGGGCCTCCGGTTAATAGGT
>NC_041384.1:757560781-757583391 GCF_002162155.2 Triticum dicoccoides
CCTTTGTTTCTTGACGTAGGGTCCAAGTCTCCTGGATCATGTTCGGTGAGAAAATCACGTTCCCGAAGGTTTCATTCCGTTTGGACTCCATTTGATATTCCTTTTCTTCGAAACCCTAAAATAGGCAAAAAAACAACAATTTTGGGCTGGGCCTCCGGTTAATAGGTTAGTCCCAAAAATAATATAAAAGTGGATAATAAAGCCCAATAATGTCCAAAACAGTAGATAATATAGCATGGAGCAATCAAAAATTATAGATACGTTGGAGACGTATCAGTGCGCCAGCACCCCCTGGCGCGCCCTAGAGGGTTGTGGTCCCCACATTCCCCCCTCACTTTTCTCTTTAGCCCACTTTGTCACCTACCTCCAGAAAAAATTACTCTTGCTCTCTCTCCCATGTTCTTGCTCATTTTGCTGCCATTTTTTATCTCTTTGCTCGAAGCTCCGTTTCCGGAACTATTTTGGGGGATTGTTGCTTAGTATGTGACTCCCACCATTTGTCCAATTAGTTTCTATTTTAGTGGTTTATACTTTGAATAATTAGCTACTCTTGGTTCTACTGTAAATGTGCTTGCATGTTGAATTCTTGGTGTTCTAAGTGGTTTGAATGCTTGCTATGGACTCTATGCATCCCTATGAGTAGTTGCTATCAATTTCATAAAGTTTTGTTGATAAATTTTTGTCACCCCAAAATTTTTATTTTTAGGAAATTGTACGCGGACATGATGAACCTATTTGGAAGGAGTTCTTCGAGGAGATGATCCTCAAGGGCTTCTTCTAGTGACAGTTCTGCTTGTCGGTCTTATGTTGAACCAAGTGAAAGTTCCACGAGAGATGTTGCCACCAAGACATGTTTATGGCCTAGCGATGAATATATGGTGCGTGTGGGCATCAAAGAGGAATTTGAGCAATATGTTCACAATGCAGGTATCGGTCCCTACTTCTCAGATAAGTGTGAACAGCGCCATCTTCTCACTGAATCATTTGTCAAAGGATTTAAATACTTTCCACGTGAGTCTAGGGTGTCGTTTATGCTTTATGATGAACCATTTACTATTCCACTAGAAAATTTTGCTTACCATTGCAAAATTCCATTTTGGGGTTCGCTTGATGAGCCAGCAAAGACTGAGTATAAGACCTTCTTGACTATCCTTTGTTACGGTGAAAATAGGGGAGTAAGGCAAGGAAGAATAAAGAGAATTCACTTTCCTGCAATTCAATACCTTGCATTATTTAACGGGTAATGCATAGTAGGCAAGCAAGACTGTAGCATACTTTGTTTGCCAGACTTGAGCCTCATTCACACCGCTCTCACTGGTGAAAGGAATTATAACCTTAGAGCAATTGTTGCACGTATACTTCAGCATAATGCCAAAAGTGGCTAGTTCTATGGCAGAATTTATGCCACACGTTTAGCATGAGGACTGGGTGTTTCACCTTTTCCCTTTGACCCTATCCTACCCACTCGATATTTAGATTTTGATACCTTAAAGGAGCATAAGATTCTCAAGGGAAGGGCTGCTAACTTCACTTATAATATTGTTGTTTAACCAATCACATGTTGTGGACACATATTTGCCTACACCTGCTCTCTTTGATTATCACAGCAATGAAAGATATTTTGTTCTTGAGAGCGAGGCCCGAGCTCACAACTAAATAGCGTTGGCGGCACGACGTGCTGAGGCCTCCGCACCGAGAGCCTCCGTGAGCTACCAGATACGTCTCCGTCGTATCTACTTTTCCAAACACTTTTGCCCTTGTTTTGGACTCTAAATTGTATGATTTGATTGGAACTAACCCAGACTGATGCTGTTTTCAGCAGAATTGCCATGATGTTGTTTTATGTGCAGAAAACAAAAGTTCTCGGAATGACCTGAAACTCCACGGAATATCTTACAATAAATAATAAAAAAATCCTTGCCAAAGATGAAGACCAGGGGCCCCACAACCGTGCCACGAGGGTGAGGGGCGCCCCCCCTAGGGCACGCCCCCCTACCTCGTGGGCCCCTGGAGACCTCCCGACTCCAACTCCAACTCTATATAACTGCTTTCGGGGAGAAAAAAATAGAGAGAAGATTTCATCGTGTTTTACGATACGGAGCCGCCGCCAAGCCCTAAAACCTCTCGGGAGGGCTGATCTGGAGTCCGTTCGGGGCTCCGGAGAGGGGGATTCGTCACCGTCGTCATCATCAACCATCCTCCATCACCAATTTCATGATGCTCACCGCCGTGCGTGAGTAATTCCATCGTAGGCTTGCTGGACGGTGATGGGTTGGATGAGATTTATCATGTAATCGAGTTTGTTTTGTTAGGGTTTGATCCCTAGTATCCACTATGTTCTAAGATTGATGTTGCTATGACTTTGCTATGCTTAACGCTTGTCACTAGGGCCCGAGTGCCATGATTTCAGATCTGAACCTATTATGTTTTCATCAATATATGAGAGTTCTAGATCCTATCTTGCAAGTCTATAGTCACCTATTATGTGTTATGATCTGTTAACCCCGAAGTGACAATACTCGGGATACTTACCGGTGATGACCGTAGTTTGAGGAGTTCATGTATTCACTACGTGCTAATACTTTGTTCCGGTTGTCTATTAAAAGGAGGCCTTAATATCCCTTAGTTTCCATTAGGACCCTGCTACCACGGGAGGGTAGGACAAAAGATGTCATGCAAGTTCTTTTCCATAAGCACGTATGACTATATTCGGAATACATGCGTACATTACATTGATGAATTCGAGCTAGTTTTGTGTCACCCTATGTTATGACTGTTACATGATGAACCACATCCAGCATAATTATCCATCACTGATCCGATGCCTACAAGCTTTCCATATATTTGTTTACGCTTATTTACTTTCCCGTTGCTATTGTTACAATCACTACATAATACCAAAAATACTACTTTGCTTTCATTACTCTTTTGTTACCGTTACCACCACTATCGTATTAATTTGCTACTAAACACTCTGCTGCAGATACTAAGTTTCCAGGTGTGGTTGAATTGACAACTCAGCTGCTAATACTTGAGAAGGCTCCCCTTGTGTCGAATCAATAAATTTGGGTTGAATACTCTACCCTCGAAAGCTGTTGCGATCCCCTATACTTGTGGGTTATCAAGACTAATTTCTGGTGCCGTTGCCGGGGAGCATAGCTCTATTCTTTGAGTCACTTGGGATTTATATCTGCTTATCATTATGAAGAATTTGAAAGATCCAAGAACCAAGATTTATCCCTCAACTATGAGGGGAGGTAAGGAACTGCCATCTAGCTCTGCACTTGATTCACCTTCTGTTATGAGTAAGCTTGTGACACCTAAACCTGCTCCTGTTGTTCGTTCTGATATGTCACATGTTATTGATGATGCTACTTCTGCTATACATGATAATTATGATGAAACTACTTCTATGCTTGATACTACTGTGCCACTTGGTGATTTTCTCGAGGAACGACTTGCTAGGTCTAGAGAGATTGAAAATATTGAATCTGATTTTGATGATGAAAGTGATGATGAAGAATCACTTGTTATTCCTGAGGGTTATTTATTTGATCAAGAAGCTTCTTTAGCTATTTTAGCTTGCAAAGATAGATATGAACTCAAAAGGTTATTGGCTAAATGGAATAAGCAATCTCTAAATGCTAGGATGAGACCTGACCCTGCTTTTGCTACTTCACCTATCTGTGTTACTCATAAGGATTATGAATTCTCTATTGATCCTGATATAATTACTTTGGTTGAATCCGATCCTTTTCATGGCTATGAATCTGAAACTGTTGTGGCACATCTTACTAAATTAAATGATATAGCCACCCTGTTCACTAATGATGAGAGATCTCGCTACTTTTATATCCTTAAAATATTTCCGTTCTCATTAAGGGGTGATGCTAAGATATGGTTTAATTCTCTTGATCCTGGTTGTGTGCATAGTCCCCAGGATATGATTTACTACTTCTCTTCTAAATATTTCCCTGCTCATAAGAAACAAGCTGCTTTAAAGGAAATATAGAACTTTGTGCAAATTAAAGAAGAGAGTCTCCCACAAGCTTGGGGGAGGCTTCTCAAGTTACTTAATGCTTTGCCTGATCATCCTCTTAAGAAAAATGAAATACTTGATATCTTTTACAATGGACTAACCGATGCTTCCAGAGATTACCTAGATAGTTGTGCTCGTTCTCTTTTCAGGGAAAGAACACTGGATGAAGCTGAGATCTTATTGAATAATATGTTGACAAATGAAAATAATTGGGCACCTACTGAGCCAGCTCCTGCTCCAATTAATGATCCTATTCCTAAACCAACTCCGTAGAAGAGAGGTGTTCTATTTCTCAGTCCCAAAGATATGCAAGAGGCAAACAAATCTATGAAAGAAAAAGGTATTAAAGCTGAAGATGTTAAGAATTTACCTCCTATTGAAGAAATGCATGGTCTTAATTTACCGCCTATTGAAGAAACATATGATCTTGATCCTTTATTTATTGAAGAACCTCCAGACCTCGATAACCCGACACAGGTAGTAAAGGTAAATTCTCTCTATAGATATGATAAAGCTGAAATCCCTCCTGCTAAAATTGCTAGTCAAGGCTTGGATGAGTTTGATAATTTTATGTTTAAGCAAGAAGACTTCAATGCTTATTTTGGTAGACAATTAAAACAAGATGCTGATATGATTAAATACTTGGGTGATTATATGGCTAATATTAGAGGTGAACTTAAACTTGTTAGCAAACATGCTTCTATGGTTACCACTCAAGTAGAACAAGTACTTAAAGCTCAAAAGGATTTGCTCAATGGGATGAATAGTAAGAAAAATGATTATGCAGTTAAAGTGGCTACTAGAACTGGTAGGATAACTCAGGAACCTTTGTATCCTGAAGGCCATCCTAAGAGAATTGAGCAAGATTCTCAGAGAAATAATATTGATGCACCTAGTTCTTCTAAAAGGAAGAAAAAGAAACATGATAGAATGTGCAAACTTCTAGTGAACCTATTGCTGAACCACCTGATAATCCAAATGATATCTCTATGTCTGATGCTGAAACATAATCTGGCAATGAACATGAACCTAATGAAAATATTAATGATTATGTTCATAATGATGCTCAATCTAGTAATGATAATGATGTAGAAATTGAACCTGATGTTGATCTTGATAACCCACAATCAAAGAATCAACATTATGATAAGAAAGACTTTGTTTCTAGGAAACATGGTAAAGAAAGAGAACCTTGGGTTTAGAAACCCATGCCTTTTCCTCCCAAACCATCCAAGAAAAAGGATGATGAGGATTTTGAGCGCTTTGCTGAAATGATTAGACCTATCTTTTTGCGTATGCGATTGACTGATATGCTCAAAATGAATCATTATGCTAAGTACATGAAAGATATTGTTACAAATAAAAGAAAGATACCAGAAGCTGAAATTTCCACCATGCTTGCTAATTATACTTTTAAGGGTGGAATACCAAAGAAACTTGGAGATCCAGGAGTACCTACTATACCATGCTCCATTAAAAGAAACTATGTTAAAACTGCTTTATGTGATCTTGGAGCCGGTGTTAGTGTTATGCCTCTCTCTTTATATCGTAGACTTGACTTGAATAAGTTGACACCTACTGAAATA
Source organism: Triticum dicoccoides (assembly GCF_002162155.2). NCBI lineage: Eukaryota > Viridiplantae > Streptophyta > Magnoliopsida > Poales > Poaceae > Triticum > Triticum dicoccoides. Next base: position 757,566,407 of record NC_041384.1, read on the forward strand.
TCTTTGCAAATGGCTGATAAATCAACTGCTATACCTGTCGGTATTTGTGAGGATGTGCCTGTTGGTTGCAAACGTTACTATTTTAACGGACTTTGTTATTCTTGATATTCCCGAGGACGATAGTATGTCTATTATTCTTGGAAGACCTTTTCTTAATACTGCAGGGGCTGTTATTGATTGCAACAAAGGCAATGTTACTTTTCAAGTTAATGGTAATGAGCATACGGTACACTTTCCGAGGAAACAACCTCAAGTTCATAGTATCAATTCTGTCAGAAAAAATCCATCAATTATATTTGGAGGTTTTGAATTTCCTCTTCCTACTGTCAAGAAGAAATATGATATACTTATTATTGGGGATGTGCATATCCCCGTTGAGGTAACCTAGTGTTATTCGAAATTTCTCCGGTTTCATGTTAATCGGAATGAGTTTGTTAACAAGACTTGATCAACCTTGTTAGTGGATTTCTTTTGACGAGCATGAGATGGATGAAACTAGAAGAACAACCTTCTGTACCCTCTCTATACTTTGTGTTATTTAGTTGAAATAAAGTAAATATAAATAATTTTCTATCTGTTATCTGATTATCCGTGCAATATAAATACCTTGAAAATAAAAGTTCTCCAAATGCCCTGAAAATTAAATATGATTTTTTCTAGAATATTTGAGGATTTATGGAACAAAGAACACACCAGGGGGGGGCAACCACCTTGCCACGAGGGTGGAGGGCGGGCCCACCCCTCTAGGGCGCGCCCCCTGCCTCGTGGGCCCATGGTGGCCCTCCTCCACTTATTCCTACACCCATCCTCTTCTTCTTCCTCCCACAAACACGAAAAACCAACTCAAGCACGAGTTCTAGCTCATCTTGCTACCATTTTGGATCTCCTTTTCCTCAAAGCACCTCTCACAAAACTGCTCGGGGAGATTGTTCCTTGGTATGTGACTCCTCCATTGGCCCAATTAGTTTTTGTTCTAGTGCTTTATTCATTGCAAATTTTTGCTTCTTAGGTGACCCTGTTCTTGAGCTTGCATGTCAAATTTATATGGTCAAAAGTAGTTTTGATGCATGATATAGGCCCTGGGCACTTGTAGGAGTAGTTGCTATCAATATTATTGAGTTTGGTTTACTTTTATTTTGAAGTTACTAAAAAATTTCAGAATTTTCAAAGGAAGAAAAATGCTTAGGAAAATGTTCCAAGGTGGTTCTTCAAGGAAGCAAGGACCCAGGCTTGCAATGCGCGATGCTGACAAAGAGCCACCAAGAGACGCTCCAGTGCATCCTTGTGAGTGGACTTATGAAAATTTTATGGATCGAGCGGGAATTAAAGAAGAATTTAACACATATTTGTGTAATGCCAGTCTTGACGACTTTGAGGCAGACAAATGCCCCCAGTATCATGATCTCACAAGCTCTTTTGTGAGGAGGTTTGAGTATTCATCTTCGCGTAATTCTCCTTCAGTCATGTTTGATCTTTATGAAAAATCTTATACCATCGACTTAGAGGATTTCACTTTTGCTTGCAAACTTCCACAATGGGGTAGTGTTAGGGATCCCCCTAAATCTGAATTTAGAAACTTTCTTGCTAGTATAACTGCAGGGGAATCTAGAGATATAACGCAAGCTACCATAGGGAGCATTCACTTTCCTGCTATACATTATTTTGCTCTTTTCATAGGTAGGTGCATAAATGCTAACGATGAAGCATGTCACATGTGTGTCCCTGACCTTAGCATTCTCAGGAGTGCTGTGTCAGGATACCAATCTTATCATATGGGAGCCATTGTAGCTCGTAGGTTGCATCATAATAGATATAATGGAGATTTCTTTGGAGGAATTTATGCAACTCGCTTAGCTAAATTTCTTGAGATATACGTTCATGAAGGAGACATGGAGTTGCCTCCTGCTTATTTAGATTTTGATTCTATGGTTTCTCACCATTTTGTCGAGAGGAACGAATCACCTTTCCAGTACCGACTAATCTTTGACAGACGCCATGTTATCCGTATTACTCTCCCTGCTCCTGCTTTCTTTGATTATCAGGCAAGAGGAGGATATAATATTACCAGAGAGGAGGCAGATGAGTACGAGAGAAGAGAAGAGGCTACTCGTCGCCATGCTGCAGCTCAGTAGGCGATAGCTGCTGCATCACAGTACGACCCCAACAACTATTACTATGGATATCAGCCAGGCCAGCCGTGGCCATAAACCAACTTAGGCCAAAAGCCTAAGCTTGGGGGAGTACGTATTTCTCACCGACATTACATTTATGTTCACACACACTCATTGCTAGATGTTGGTGCTCATACTTTTTCATTGTATCATCCATGCTAGTTTATTTACTTTTATGCTTTCTTCTTGTGTGTTTAATAAAACTTCAGAAAAAACCAAAAAAAATTAGTTGTAACTTTTAATCAGTTTAATTTCCATGCTTGTAGTAGTAATTAAAAAGAAAACCCAAAAAGATTTCCTGTTCTTCTTTTGCTTGTTGGGAGCTTCCCGTGTAAATAATTTTATTTCTTTTCTTTTCTTTGGGGGTCAGTAGGAGAAGACCATGATTAAATTGTTGAAGTGGCTCTTATATGCTTTATTGTTGATTTAACCAAGAGCCCATATTGCTTTGTCTTCTCCTGTTTATTGAATGCTCGCAGATTCCAGCTTAGTCCAATGCACGTGCACTCTTATTATTATCCACATCGTTCAGTCGTGCAAGTTAAAGGCAATTATGATGATATATGATGGACTGACTGAGATGAGAAAAGCTGGTACGAACTCGGCCTCTTTTGTTTTTGTAAATATGATGAGTTCATCGTTCTTGATTCAGCTTGTTATGAATAAACATGTTCGTAATGACAATTAGAGATCATAGTTGCTTATGCCATGCTTGATTAGCTATGAGTTATAATGGTTTACCTAGCATGCCAACATGCTATTAGAATGGTTATGATGTGGTATGATAGGGTGGTATCCTCCTCTGAATGATTTAAGTGACTTGACTTGGCACATGTTCACGCATGTAGTTGAAAAAAATCAACATAGCCTTCACGATATTTATGTTCATGGTGGATTATATCCTACTCATGTTTGCATCCAATGTTTATTAATTTTAATGCATGTACATGGCCGTTGTCGCTCTCTAGTTGGTCGCTTCCCAGTCTTTTGCTAGCCTTCACCTGTACTAAGTGGGAATACTGCTTGTGCATCCAATCCCTTAAACCCCAAAGTTATTCCAGATGAGTCCACTATACCTTCCTATATGCGGTATCTACCTGCCGTTCCAAGTAAATTTGTATGTGCCAAACTCTAAACCTTCAAATAATCATCCTGTTTTGTATGCTTGAATAGCTCATGTATCAACTAGGGTTGTCTGTATCTTTGATGCTAGGCGGGTTATTCCCAAGAGGAGTGGACTCCGCTCCTCACTTAGGAGAAAATGGCTGGTCACCAGGATGCCCAGTCCCATGCTTTATGAAAACTAAATCAAAATAACTGCAAAACAAAACTCCCCCTGGGACCTGATGTATGTTGGACGCACTTGTTGTTTCGAGCAAGCCATGGATTGATGTTTGTTGGTGGAGGGGGAGTATAAACTTTACCATTCTGTTTGGGAACCGCCTATAATGTGTGTAGCATGGAAGATATCGCCATCTCTTGGTTGTTATGTTGACAATGAAAGTATACTGATCAAAATATTATTCACCTCTATTTCAAAGCGAGCTCTGGCACCTCAACAAATCCATGCTTCCCTCTGCGAAGGGCCTATCCATTTACTTTTATGTTGGGTCATCACCCTCTTATTAAAAGCACTAGCTGGAGAGCACCACTGTCATTTGCATTCATTATTGTTAGTTTACATTGGGTGTGACTATGATTGGATCTCTTTTACCATGAATTACAATGTCTAGTCAGTCCTTGATCTTTAAAGGTGCTCTGCATTTATGTTTTGCGGTCTCAGAAAGGGCTAGCGAGATACCATCCTGTTATATCATATTATGATTGTTTTGAGAAACTGTTGTCATCCGAGATTTATTATTATGGCTTGCTAGTTGATTATGTTATTGATATGGGTAATCATGAGACCTGAGAATTATTGCAAATGTGGTTATTTTTAATCTTTGCTGAAAACTTGAATGCTAGCTTGACATATTTACAACAACAAGAGCAAACAGAGTTTGTAAAAGTTTTTCTTTGTTTCTTTCAGTTTGTCAACTGAATTGCTTGAGGACAAGCAAGGGTTTAAGATTGGGGGAGTTGGTACGTCCCCGTCATATCTACTTTTCCAAACATTTATGCCCTTGTTTTGGACTCTAAATTTTATGATTTGAATGGAACTAACCCGGACTGACGCTGTTTTCAGCAGAATTGCCATGATGTTGTTTTATGTGCAGAAAACAAAAGTTCTCGGAATGACCTGAAACTCCACGGAATATCTTACAATAAATAATAAAAAAATCCTTGCCAAAGATGAAGACCAGGGGCCCCACACCCTTGCCACGAGGGTGGGGGCGCCCCCCTAGGGCGTGCCCCCTATGTCGTGGGCCCCCTAGAGACCTCCCGACTTCAACTCCAACTCTATATAACTGCTTTCGGGGAGAAAAAAATAGAGAGAAGATTTCATCGCGTTTTACGATACGGAGCCGCCGCCAAGCCCTAAAACCTCTCGGGAGGGCTGATCTAGAGTCCGTTCGGGGTTCCGGAGAGGGGGATTCGTCACCGTCGTCATCATCAGCCATCCTCCATCACCAATTTCATGATGCTCACCGCCGTGCGTGAGTAATTCCATCGTAGGCTTGCTGGGAGGTGATGGGTTGGATGAGATTTATCATGTAATCGAGTTAGTTTTGGTAGGGTTTGATCCCTAGTATCCACTATGTTCTGAGATTGATGTTGTTATGACTTTGCTATGCTTAATGCTTGTCACTAGGGCCCGAGTGCCATGATTTCAGATCTGAACCTATTATGTTTTTCATCAATATATGAGAGTTCTAGATCCTATCTTTCAAGTCTATAGTCACCTATTATGTGTTATGATCTGTTAACCCCGAAGTGACAATAATCGGGATACTTACCGGTGATGACCGTAGTTTGAGGAGTTCATGTATTCACTATGTGCTAATGCTTTGTTTCGGTTCTCTATTAAAAAGAGGCCTTAATATCCCTTAGTTTCCATTAGGACCCCTCTGCCACGGGAGGGTAGGACAAAAGATGCCATGCAAGTTCTTTTCCATAAGCACGTATGACTATATTCGGAATACATGCCTAAATTACATTGACGAATTGGAGCTAGTTTTGTGTCACCCTATGTTATGACTGTTACATGATGAACCACATCCGGCATAATTATCCATCACTGATCCGATGCCTACGAGCTTTCCATATATTGGTTTATGCTTATTTACTTTCCCGTTGCTATTGTTACAATCACTACATAAAACCAAAAACATTACTTTGCTTTCATTACTCTTTTGTTACCGTTACCACCACTATCGTATTACTTTGCTACTAAACACTCTGCTGCAGATACTAAGTTTCCAGGTGTGGTTGAATTGACAACTCAGCTGCTAATACTTGAGAATATTCTTTGGCTCCCGTTGTGTCGAATCAATAAATTTGGGTTGAATACTCTACCCTTGAAAGCTGTTGCGATCCCCTATACTTGTGGGTTATCACTACCACCCTAACTACTACCCTCCAGGATACTGATTCACTACCATGTTATTCCAAAAGCCTAAGCTTGGGGGAGTACGTGTTTCTCACCGACATTATTATATTCATGTTCACATATCATCTCATTTGTCGGTGTTCACATTTGTTTATTGTATCATCCATGCTTAGATTTATTTTCTTGCTTTCTTCTTGTGTGTTTGAAAAACTTTAGAAAAACCAAAAATATATTTGTAGTTAATTTACTTTCTATGCATGCTTAGTAGTAGTACTAAAAAGAAAATACAAAAAGATTTCCTTATTCTTCTTTTTCTTGTTGGGAGCTTTCCCGTGTAAATAGTTTTTCTTGTTTTTGCTTTTTATTTACTTGCTAAAGAAAACCCAAAACTACAAAAATATTTCACTGTGTTTCTATGAATTTCTTTCTTTTATTCGAGTCTTACCGAGGAGAAGACCACGATGAAAATGTTGAGTGGCTCCCATATGAATAACTGTTGAACTAATAAGAGGCCATTTTACCTTGTCTTCTCCTGTTGAATAAAATGTTTGCAGATTCCAGCTTAGTCCATGGCACTCTTGCACTATTATTATTTTCATATCATTTGGTCTTGCAAGTGAAAGGCAATAATGACGACATCCGATGAACTGGCTGTGGCAAAGAGAACTGGTATGAACTCGACTTGTCTTGTTTGTGTAAATATGTTTAACCTAGTGCCCATGATTCAGCCCATTATAATTAAACATGTTTGCAATGACAATTAGAGATTATAGTTTCTCATGCCATGCATAAGTAGCTGGGAGTTGATAATGATTTATCTTAGATATCAACATAGCGTTAATATGATTGTGATGTAGTATGACGATATGGTATCCTCCTATTAATGTTCGAGTGGCTTGACTTGGTACATGTTCATGCATGTAGATGAATCAAAACCAACATAGCCTCTATAATATTTATGTTCATGGTGCTCATATCCTACTCATGCTATTGTCCAATGTTACTTATGCATAATGCCTGGTTAGGATCGTTGTTGCTCTCTAGCTGGCCGCTTCCCAATCTTAAATTGCTAGCCATCGCCTGTACTAAGTGGGGATTCTGCTTGTACATCAAAAACCTTGAACCCAAAGTTATTCCAGATGAGTCCACCATACCTACCTATATACGGTATTACCCTACCGTCCTAAGTAAATTTGCATGTGCCACCTCTAAAAAGAAACTTCTAAAAAATTATCCATTTTGTGTGCCTGGATCGTTCATGGAACAACAGGAGGTGGTCGATATCTTCCGTGCTAAGCATGTTATCCTCAGGTCGAGTGTTTATTCACTCGCCATCACATGAGGAAATGGGCGGTAATAGGGATGCCCAGTCCCAAACTGCAAAATACAAAAAGAGTTCATCTCTTAAATAATCAAACAAAAACTCCCAATGGAGTCAAAATCTTTACTTTCCTCTTGGGAACTGCCACCAGCGTGCTTAGCATGGAAGATGTTGATAACTGATGGTCGTGAAGTGAATAAGAAGGGTGCATGTCTCAAAATTTCATTTATCTCTATTTTAAGAATTGATCTCTGGCACCTCTACAAATCACTGCATCCCTGTGCGAAGGGAATTCCTATTTACTTTTATGTTGTGTCACCACCTTCTAAAAACAAGCGCCAGAAACTGAGTAGAGCACATCGGTCATGATTTGTGCATTGTGTATAGCTAATGTTGGGTGCATCATGATTGGATCTTTTCTACGATCAATTACAATGTTTAGTCGTTGCTTGAACTTCGGAGGTGCTCTGCATTTATGTTTTGCGGTCTTAGAAAGGGCTAGTGAGATACCGTTATTGTCATATTATATCATGGTTGTTTCGACATTGTGTTGCTGTTTGAGATATCTTATTATTGCTCTCTAGCCGATTATGTCATTGATATGAATCATTATAATCTTTAAGAGTTATTGTCGACATGGTTAGTTATAATGCTGGCTGAAAACCTGGGTGCTGTTTAAGCTTATGTATGCAAACAAGAGCAAAAGAGTTCATAAAAGTTTTTCTTTCTCAGTTTTAGTTTATCAACTGAATTGCTTGATGACAAGCAAAGGTTTAAGTTGGGGGGAGTTGATACGTCTCCAACGTATCTACCTTTTCTCACGCCGTTTCCTCTTGTTTTGGACTCTAATTTGCATGATTGGAATGAAACTAACCCTGGACTGACGCGGTTTTTAGCACAACTACCATGGTGTTGTTTTTGTGCAGAAATAAAAGTTCTCGGAATGTACGATTTTTTGAGGATTTTTTATACCAATAATAAGAATTCCTGGAGCCAAGACCCACCAGAGAGGGGCCCATGGGTGGGCACAACCCACCAGGGCACGCCCCCCTCTCCTGGCGCACCCAGGTGGGTTGTACCTACCTGGTGGCCCCGCTGATGACCCGCCTGATACTATAAAATCGCATTATTCCAAAAAAAATTAGGGAGAAAGAATTATCACGATCCACGAGACAGAGCCGCCGACAAGTCCTGTTCTTCTTCGAGAGGGCAGATCTGGAGTCCGTTTGGGGCTCTAGAGAGGGGGATCTTCATTCTTCGTCATCACCAACCCTTCTCCATCGCCAATTCCATAACGCTCCCCACCGGGAGTGAGTAATTCCTTCATAGGTTCGCTGGTCGGTGAAGAGTTGTATGAGATTCATCATGTAATCGAGTTAGTTTTGTTATGTCCTGATCCCTAGTATCCACTATGTTCTTAGATTGATGTTGCTATGACTTTGCCATGCTTAATGCTTGTCACTTTGGGCCCGGGTGCCATGATTTCAGATCTAAACCGTTTATGAATTCATCATTATATCCATGCTTTAGATCCGATCTTGCAAGTTATAGTCACCTACTATGGTTATGATCTGGCAACCCCGAAGTGACAACAACCGGGCCCACTCCCGATGATCACCATAGTTTGAGGAGTTCATGTATTCACTATGTGTTAATGCTTTGTTCTGGTTCTCTATTAAAAGGCGGCCTTAATATCCCTTAGTTTCCAATATGGACCCCTCTGCCACGGGAGAGTAGGACAAAAGATGTCATGCAAGTTCTTTTAATAAAGCACGTATGACTATTTATGGAGTACATGCCTACATTATATCAATGAACTGGAGCTAGTGACGTACCACCCTAGGTTATAACTATCACATGATGAATATCATCCAACAAGTCACTGATCCAATGCCTACGTATTTATCCTTATTGATCTTGTGGCGTTACTACTGCTATCATTACTGTTACACTTGCTACAAAGTACTACTATCACTATTTTTGTTACCATTGCTACTATCACTACTATCAAAACTATCAAACTACTTTGCTACAGATCATATTGCTGCAGATAATTAATCTCCAGGTGTGGTTGAATTGACAACTCAGCTGCTAATACCTTCAAATATTCTTTGGCTCCCCTTGTGTCGAATCTATAAATTTGGGTTAAATACTTTACCCTTGAAAACTGTCGCGATCCCCTATACTTGTGGGTTATCATAGCCATAGCAACACTAGGTTCTACTTTAATTTATTCATCAGGTTTTGGTGTTCTAATATAGCTTTTGTTAACCATAGGTGAACTTTAGCATGTTCCTTTATCCTAACAGGGAAAGGTGGTTTCTCCATATAAGCAGAAGGAACAACTGGATCAACATTATAAAGTATAGTTTGTTCTTTAACTGGTACCGGTTCTTTAATTTCTTCTTTAATAGGTGGGTGATATTTAGACCACTTCTCTTTAGGGAGTTCAACATGAGTAGCAAATGATTCGCAAAAGGAGGCTACTATCTCATAGTCAAGTCCATATTTAGTGCTAAAATTTTAAAAACCATCGGTATCCATAAAAGATTTAACACAATCACATTTAAGTTTAATACCTGACTCTTTACCTTTGTCGAGTTCCCAATCTTCAAAGTTGTGTTTAATTTTTTCCAAAAGATCCCACCGGAATTCAATAGTCTTCTTCATAAAAGAACCAACACAAGAAGTATCAAGCATGGTTTGATCATAATGAGAAAGCCGAGCATAAAAATTCTGGATAATAATTTCTCTTGAGAGCTCATGATTGGGGCATGAATATAACATTGACTTAAGCCTCCCCCAAGATATAGCGATACTTTCTCCTTCACGAGGCCAAAATTTATATATATAATTCCGATCACGATGAACTAGATGCATAGGATAATTTTTTTGGTGGAACTTCAATTTCAAACGATTCCAATTTCATGATCCAATATCTTCGATAGCCTATACCATGCCAATGCTTTTCCCTTCAAATAAAAAGGGAAAACCTTTTTGATAACTTTATCTCCGGGTAAACCTGCAAGCTTAAACAATCCACAAATTTGTTCCACATATATCAAGTGCATATCAGGATGTTCGGTTCCATCTCCTGCATAAGGATTAGCTAGCAGTTGTTCTATCATACCCAAAGGAAATTCATATTCAATATTTTCAGTAGGTGCAGTAGGTTGAGGGATAGCTAATTGTGGTTCAGGACGAGGTGAAGATACCCCAAACTAACCCCTCAAAGGATTGTTTTCCATAGTAACAAGTGACAATAAATTTCAGCACGCTATATAAATGTTTCCTTACCAAATTCAACTTACCAAAGGCGCTTCACTCCCCGAAAACGGCGCCAAAAAATAGCATTGACGACTCACAAGTATAGGGGATCAGTTGTAACTCTTTTTGATAAGTGAGAGTTCGAACCCAACGAGGAGCAGGAGGAAATGACAAGTGGTTTCCAGTAAGGTAATGTCTGCAAGTGCTCAAATTGTAAGTAGCGGAGTAGTTTGATAGCAAGGTAATTTTTAATGAGCTAGTAACGGTAGTAGTAACAAAAGTGCAGCAAGGTATCCCAATCCTTTTGAGGAAAAGGACAGGCCAAAACGGCCTCTTATGATAAGCAAAGCGTTCTTGAGGGTACATGGGAATTTCATTTAGTCACTTTCATCATGTTGGTTCGATTTGTGTTCGCTACTTTGATAATTTGATATGTGGGTGGACCGGTGCTTAGGTGATGTTCTTACTTGAACAAACCTCCTACTTATGATTAACCCCCCCCCCCCCGCAAGCATCCGCAACTACGAGAAAAGTATTAAGAATAAATTCTAACAGTAGCATTAAACTTTTGGATCCAATCGGTCCCTTACGGAATAACGCATAAACTGGGGTTTAAGTTTCTGTCACTCTCGCAACCCATCATCTAATTGCTACTCCACAATGCATTCCCTTAGGCCCAAATATGGTGAAGTGTCATATAGTCGACGCTAACATGACACCACTAAGGGAATCACAACATACATACTATCAAAATATCGAACACATATCAAGTTCACATGATTACTTGCAACATGATTTCTCCGGTGACCACAAGAACAAAAGTAACTACTCACTAATGATAAACACGCTCATGATCAGAGGAGTATTAAATAGCATATTGGATCTGAACATATAATCTTCCACCAAATAAACCATATAGCAATCAACTACAAGATTTAATCAACACTACTAGTCATCCACAAGTACCAATCTATAGTTGATTGAACACAAGAGATGAACTAGGGTTTGAGAGGAGATGGTGTTGTTGAAGATGTTGATGGAGACTGCCCTCCCCAAGATGGGAGAGTTGTTGGTGACGATGATGGTGATGATTTCCCCCTCCGGGAGGAAAGTTTTCCCAGAGGGCAAAAGTGCTCCTGCCCAAGTTCCGCCTCGAGGCGGCGGCGCTTCGTCTAGAAAGTCTTCGTCTTATTTTTTCTAGGTAAAAATGACTTACATACCGAAAGATGGGCACCGGAGGTGGGCCAAGGGAGCACAACCTACCAGGGCGCACCTGGGCTCCCTGGCGCGCCCAGGTGGGTTGTACCCACCTGGTGGGCCCCCTTTGATACTTATTGGCTCCAATATTCCTCACATATTCCATAAAAAATCCTCGTGAAGTTTCAGCTCGTTTGGAGTTGTGCAGAATAGGTAGCCTGATGTAGCTTTTCCAGGTCCAGATTTCCAGCTATCGAAATTCTCCCTCTTTGTGTAAACCTTGCATATTATGAGTGAAAAGGCATTATAATTACTCCAAAAAGCTTTATTATGGGTAAAAACATCATAAATAATGGCAAGAAAACATGATGCAAAATAGACGTATCAACTCCCCAAGCTTAGACCTCGCTTGTCCTCAAGTGAAAACCGAAATCAAAAAACATGTCCACATGCTTTGAGAGAGAGGTGTGGATAAAAACAAAATACGGACATAGAAGCATCATGTTGATTATTATAACAACAACAAAATTAAACATAGGACTTCTATCATGAATCTTCAATCACATACTTCTCATGAATATATAAGTAATAGTTAATCACACAATCGAAATATAAATCAAAAAACTCTATTAGAAACCAACAAACTATGTTCTCAGTCAACTTTGCAACTATTCATCATCTTTTCAGGAAGGGTCACATGTCGGAGCCTTTTGGCAAGTCCACATACTCAACCATCATATAGTCTTCTATGATTGCTAACACTCCCCTCGTACCCATGAGCAAAACATTTCAACCGGACACATAAAAATATAGGGGCTTAAAGTTTCGCCTCTCAACATATTCACCTCAAGGGTGATGTCAACAATAATAACTCATGCTATCTATATTCAATTGGACATATGTGCCTAGATCTTTCCTCACCACATGATGCTTGCCAAAGGAGAAAAAATAAAAAAGGAATAGAAGAAAAACTTTGACTCTTTGCATAAAGGTAAATACATAAAAGTAAAAGATAGGCCCTTCGCAGAGGGAAGCACAGGTTGCCATGCGCTTATTTGTTTGTATGCTCAATCCCTTAGTGCAAAAGAACGTCATGTTGTATTGCCCCTTAAGATGACAACCTTTATTATGCAGTCTGTCATTCTTTGTCATCCAAGTTCGTACAACGCTCAATTTTCTCTTACACTAAATGATCTCACACTTTTCGAAGCAAATTTTATTGCATTTTTGCACCGATGACAACTTATTTGAGGGATCTTGCTCAATCCCTAAGTAGGTATGGTGGACACTTGAAAATTAGATTTTGGTTTAAGGGTTTTTTGGACGCACAAGTAGTATCTTTACTTAGTGCGGAATTGGGGCAAGCATCACATGTTAAAGGAATTATGACAATATGACTTCTATGTGAATATAAACAAATATAAACCATTAAGTTGTCTTCCTTGTCCAACGTCAACAATTTTGGCATATAATATTTTGATGAGGGGTCACAATCACAAGAGATTTCTAGGATAGTATATTTATAGGTGAATCTTCTCTTCCCTTATTAATTCTTTCATGAGTTGCATCATTGACTAATTCTATGTTTCTCAATCTCTAATAAAATTTTCTACTTATATTTTTCCTTATGTGGTGCTATCACCTACCATAGGATTAGTATATAATATTTTCATTATTTCTATCCTTTCTTTTATGTATTTCCTTTCTCTTTTCCTTTCTTATTTATTTTATTTATTTGCAACATGAGAGTAAAGAAAGCAAAAACCCATACTAAACTTTATTATATAACTTGCACACGATTACAAGGATAGATCACTAAGAAAACTCTCAAAGAAGAAAGGATTGAATAAAATTTTATTCATCTAAAGCAAAAGATCGAACTAAAATAAGTAAAAGCAAAAAGTTAGTGGGATGATACGATACCGGTGCTCCTCCCCCAAGCTTGGCGGAAGCCAAGGGGAGTGCCCATACCCGATACTCAATTCTCTTTTGGTGGTGAAGAAGGTGATGTTGGTGAAGAAGAAGAGATCTTGTCCTCGGATTTCCATGGCAGTGGTCCACCATCATAAGAGGAGTGAGTCTCATGGGTCCTGCAACTAGCAGCCAAACTCATACCTTTAAACCTCGCCTCATATTCAAAGACTTGGTTTTGAACATCATAGATCTGTGTTTGGAGAAAGTTGATTTGCTAATTGAGGGTGAAGATGATGTCCTTCATGGGTTTTCCATCCACCTTGAGATCACGGGTGAGATCCGTGATCATGAGGTGATTGGCATTGAGCCCACGCTCCACCATCCCCTTGCACCGGAAGACATCTTGCTCCATAGCTTCAAGTGTACACTACTAGGGAAAACCTTATACACAGAATCTTAGCAGCAGTGATGTTTAAAAACAAACGCTACTGCTAATTAGCAGTAGCGAGCTTCAGAAGGCCGCGCTACTAATAGACCAGTAGCAGTAGCGCTCTAGGTGAATCGAGCACTACTACTACAATTGCCACGGTGTTGCCTCCAGGCTAGATATAGTAGTAGCGCCCTTCTCCTAGACGTGCTACTGCTAAAGTACTTAGTAGCAGCATTTTTCTTTAAAACTCGTTGCTGCTAAGTATCATCCCCTCTTGCAACTAATTAAGTTTAGTCCCATACCGCTAAGCGAGAAAGGTGTTTACCACCTTAAATATGTTACTTCTCAAACTATCTCGAGCACTTGGTCTTCATTGAACTGTATGTGTAGGATTTGTGGCTGCAATATGAATCTTCACCTGTGCCTATATAGGTACGATGAGGATTCATGTTGACTACTTAGGTTCTACACAAAAAGATCAATGATGACCAATGTATATTTTCGATGTTTTTACATGCTTAGCCTTAGCAGTAGCGTTTTTTCAGGACAAAGCGCTACTGATATTGGGCTTAGCAGTAGCACGCACCCTGTACCCGCGCTACTGCTATAGCAAAACAAAACACGCGGCATGGCCCCCCGCACGCTCATACCTCAATCGTCCCCCTCCGCCCGACGCCGGCAGCAGCTGTTAGGGTTTCTCCTCCGCCACTGCGCGCCACCGCCACCGCAGGTAATGCTCCTCCCCCCTCTCGCCGCCCCTTTGCTAGCTGCTCCTCCACCCTCTCGCCGCCCACTCTATCGCCGCCTACGAGCTCTGGCCGGGCACCTTTGGCCGACCGCCCTCGATCCCCTCGTCGGCCGCTATCGTCGCCCCCTCTCGTAGGAAAGTCACTGGCCTTCCCCTCGTCAGCACCCCCGACCGAGGTCACCATGCCATCACCCCTACTTGTCAGCACCCCCCGAGGACTGCCCTACCTAGATGCAGCGAGGGCTTACGAATTTCATATGGATAACTAGATGCTTTTGTTTTTTGTAATAAGTTATTTTTTGCAAAATGTAGGTGCTAATTTAGTTGAAATGCTTTGGTACGTGGTACAAGTATTTAGTTTGCAAGTGCTAAGTTAATCCCAATTAAATTTGCCACTTTTCTTAACCAGTTATCTTAGGCAATAGGGGCCAAATTATATGAAATGTGTCTTGGTAGGTGGTACCTTGATTTGGTAGATAACTTATTACAGATCTTAGGATTATACCTTTGGTAGGGGCCAAATAGTTTTTTCGGCAATAGGTGCCCCTGACATGCTTTCGTAGGTGATACCTTGTCATCTTATATGTTACTAGATGTTAGGATTATAATTGTCCATCAAATTGCTTCTCACGGAAGAATCTCTTCATCTAGAGATATTCTAGAAGGTGTTAGTAAGCTAATTGAGAACTTATTGTCTGTGAGTCTTGTTGGGTGATTTGGCATTTGCCTTCTAGCTGTTGGTTTTATTATAGAAGGTGTTAGTAAGTTAATTGAGAGCTTGTTGTTTACTTTTTTGGATCGGGTTCCACTATGAAAATATAACTGAAGAAGAACCAAAAATATCACATGCTACTCTTTTTCTGTCCTGTAAAGTGGATCGTTAATCCTTTGCTCATATTGCTTTAGGAAAATGGCGCCACCACCACCACCACCATGTCAACTGTGCAAGTCAAGGTGCGCCAGCAGCCTTGCAACTGGCAAGTTGTTCGACATCTACTTCCAGCCGAGTTTTCGTCATGCGACGGTAAGAAATTATATGAAATCTAACAACTATTTTATTTTTAGTGTTGGCATTACTGCATTGTGTCATTTTGCTTTTTTACGCAGATCGTCCCATGCAATGTGAGGTTGAAATTCAACAAGCTGACGGGATACATTGTGACATTTGAGGCTCCTGGGGGGTGTACACTATGGAGGTCGAGAAAGGACGCAATATGTCACAGATTGGAGGAGATGGATGGGCCCGTTTCCTCGCCCGCATGCATCTTACTAGTGGTGAGTTGATCATCTTCTCCTTCAGAGCAGAAAGACCCAAGCTGGCTGTCATTTATATCAACCTGGTGGAAGATGATGAAGATGCTGAAGATAAGGATGACCCACTCGATGAAGATGATGAGGACCCACTTCATGAAGCCATTGTAGCTCAAAGAATGAGGCTGAGCGAGGAGGAGGTGTGCAACCTAAGGGACATAATTCCGCCACGTGATGACTTTGTCGGGGTGCCATTCGTGACCCGCCTTACAAGTACCAAGGTCGATCGGCATGATATGGTATGTTATACTTACAAATGCAAATTACCGATGATATGCTTAGTGTAGAGTCCAATGATATGCTGTGTGGAATCTGGTCGATGATATTCTTTAGTGTAGAGTCCGATCACATGCTTATTAATGTAGAATCCAAGGAACTATTAATAGTGTAGATAATCCATATATACTTATTAGTAGAATTCATGCTTAGTACAAATGTGTAGTACTGTGTCTTTTGATAGTGTAGAAATCTATACTTAATAGAAATATATTTGCAAAAGTATGTGCGAGGCTATTTATTAATTGATATGTTTTTCTTATTCAGAAATTGCCAAAGAGCCTATCTGTGAGTTGTGGTATTGAGCCTGATGAAGAAGGATCATCTGGACTACGCCTTACCGCAAGGGCCTCCGTCACCACCTGTACTTACCGCATGGACACGGACGGTCGCACACACTTAAACTCGGTTGGGTGGAAGAGATTCCTCGTTGGCAAGAATCTTTGTGTTGGACAGGCCATCCTAATTACTACCAGGAACACCCACCGCCCAGGCTTGCGGATGATGATCGTCGTTGATATCATCTAGAACTACATATGTGTGTGTGTGTGGCTATATCATCTAGAACTACATATGATGATCATCGTCGATATCATCTAGAACTACATATGATGATCGTCGTTGATATCACCTTGTACTGCTTGAGGATGCATGTTGAGTATATATGAAATTGTTCTCTAGTACTCCCTCCGTTCCAAATTACTCATCGTGGTTTTAGTTGAAATTTCAACTAAAACCACGGTGAGTAATTTGGAACAGAGGGAATACTACCCAATACCTATAATGCTTTATGAAATTCATATCTAGTAGTACGTAGTATCTGGAAATTACAGTTTATTGAAACTGAAACGGGGTAGCAA
>NC_041384.1:757583914-757611296 GCF_002162155.2 Triticum dicoccoides
GGGGGGATGATGAAAGATATAATAGTAGCGCGGGGCTAGGAAAGCGCTACAGCTAACTATTAGTAGCGCGTTCTGGAAAAGCACTATTGTTATCGTCAGTATTAGTAGGGCGGGTACAGACCGCGCTACTACTAACAGTTAGCTATAACACTGTAGTAGTACCACGGCTGCCCGCGCTGCGGATAGCCTCAAAACCCATGCTACTACTAGGAAAAACCCTTGTAGTGCTAGCCTCCATGTTCCCCGTCCCCTTGGGACATGGCACATCGCGAAGGTGAAGCACCCCCTCATGCATCTAGATAGTCTGAGGGTGCTGCACCACGTCCCGCGGATATGGGTTGATGACGTTCTTGAAGAACTTGTACATGGAGGAGCCTGAGGTGACCATGGTAGATGGGATCTGATAGAAAACAACAAGAAAAGAGACATAGGATTTATTGACGATACGGTGATCAATAGGTTCGGGAAGTATATATAGATTTTTTTATCTTGGAGGACAAGTATGTGGTAGAAAAACGGGGTACGGAAGGTGTCCCAGGTGGGCACAACCCACCTGGGCGCGCCATGCAAGCCTGGCGCGCCCTGGTGTCTTGTGCCCACCACGGGACGTTTCCTGAAAGTTTCTTTATTTCCAAAATTCTTAAATATTCCAAAACTGGTAAAAAATATTTTTGCGGATTTTTCGGAGTCCGTTTACTTACCGTATCACGTACCTCCTTATTTTCACGATTTTAGAGTGTTCCAGAAGGACTCTTTTATGTGTTCTTCTGGTGTTACAGTCTGGATAATATTACTTTCAACATTAATAGGCGTAACCTGAGATATAATGCTTTGTTTGTCGCCCATTGACAACCTTTGGGTTAGTACCTTCGGAGTTATTTATTTTGAAGGTTCCAGACTGATAAACCTCCTTGATGACATACGGGCCTTCCCATTTTGAGAGGAGTTTTCCTGAAAAGAATCTGAAACGAGAGTTGTACAAAAGAACATATTCTCCAACTTTAAACTCACGCTTTTGGATTCTTTTGTCATGCCATCTTTTAACTTTTTCTTTGAATAATTTTGCATTTTCATAAGCTTGGGTTCTTCATTCATCTAATGAGCTAATATCAAATAACCTCTTTTCACCGGCAAGTTTGAAGTCATAATTAAGTTCTTTGACTACCCAAAATGCTTTATGTTCTAACTCAAGAGGCAAATGACAAGCTTTTCCATAAACCATTTTATAAGGAGACATACCCATAGGATTTTCATATGTTGTTCTATAAGCCCAAAGTGCATCATTTAATTTCTTAGACCAATTCTTCCTGGACCTATTAACAGTCTTTTGCAAAATTAATTTTATTTCTCTATTGCTAAGTTCAACTTGCCCACTAGACAGAGGATGATAGGGTGATGCAATTCTATGGTTAACATCATACTTAGCAAGCATTTTACGGAAAGCACCATGCATAAAGTGTGAACCACCATCAGTCATTAAATATATAGGGACTCCAAACCTTGGGAAAATAACTTCCTTAAGCATTTTAATAGAGGTTTTGTGATTGACACTACATGTTGGAATAGCTTCTACCCATTTAGTAACATAATCAACAACAACTAAAATATGTGTATACCCATTAGAGGAAGGAAAATGTCCCATATAATCAAATCCCTAGACATCAAATGGTTCAACAGCAAGTGAATAATTCATAGGCATTTCTTGACGCTTACCGATATTACCTATTCTTTGGCATTCATCACAAGATAAGATGAACTTACGGGCATCCTTGAAGAGAGTAGGCCAATAACATCCAGACTGCAATACTTTAGGAGCAGTTCTATCTCCAGCATGATGCCCTCCACAAGCTTCGGAGTGACATTGCCGTAGGATTTGTCCCTGTTCATGCTCAGGTACACAACATCTAATAATACCATCTACTCCTTCTTTATAAAGATGTGGGTCATCCCAAAAGTAATGTATTAAATCATAGAAGAATTTCTTATTTTGTTGATATGTAAAGCTAGGTGGTAAATATTTAGCAACAATGTAATTAGCATAGTGAGCATACCAAGGAGTACTATGAGCAACATTTATTGCAGCTAACTGCTCATCAGGAAAACTATCATCAATAGGTAGTGGGTCATCAAGCACATTTTCAAGCATAGATAAATTATCAGCTACTGGATTTTAAGCTCCTTTTCTATCAGCGATATGTAAATCAAATTCTTGTAACAAGAGAACCCATCGAATAAGTCTAGGTTTAGCATCTTTCTTTTCCATAAGATATTTAATAACAGCATGGTTTGTGTGAACAGTTACTTTGGAATCAACAATATAATGTCTAAATTTATCACAAGTAAACACCACTACTAAGAATTATTTTTCAGTAGTAGCATAGCTTCTTTGAGCAAGGTAATTTGTAACGAGCAAGTAACGGTTGTAGTAACAAAAGTGCAGCAAGGTAGCCCAATCCTTTTGAGGCAAAGGACATGCCAAAACGGTCTCTTATGATAAGCAAAGCGTTCTTGAGGGTACACATGAATTTCATCTAGTCACTTTCATCATGTTGGTTTGATTTTTGTTCGCTACATTGATAATTTGATATGTGGGTGGACTGGTGCTTATGTGTTGTTCTTACTTGAAGAAACCTCCTACTTATGATTGACCCTCCCGCAAGCAGCCGTAACTACGAGAAAAGTATTAAGAATAAATTCTAACCATAGCATTAAACTTTTGGATCCAATCGGTCCCTTAGGGAATAGCGCATAAACTGGGGTTTAAGTTTCTGTCACTCTCGCAACCCATCATCTAATTGCTACTCCACAATGCATTCCCTTAGGCCCAAATATGGTGAAGTGTCATGTAGTCGACGTTCACATGACACCACTAAGGGAATCACAACATACATACTATCAAAATATCGAACACATCAAGTTCACATGATTTCTCCCCTGACCTTGAGAACAAAACTAACTACTCACTAATGATAAACATGCTCATGATCGGAGGAGTATTAAATAGCATATTGGATCTGAACATATAATCTTCCACCAAATAAACCATATAGTAATCAACTACAAGATGTAATCAACACTACTAGTCACCCACAAGTACCAATCTATATTTCCGGTAACAAGATTGAACACAAGAGATGAACTAAGATGGTGTTGTTGAAGATGTTGATGGAGATTGCCCTCCCCAAGATGGGAGATTTGTTGGTGATTTTGATGACGATGATTTCCCCCTCCGGGAGGGAAGTTCCCCCGACGGAATCGCTCCGCCGGAGGGCAAAAGTTCTCTTGCCCAAGTTCCGCCTCCAGGCGGCGGCGCTTCGTCCTGAAAGTCCTCCTCTTATTTTTTTCTTGGTCAAAATGACTTATATACCAAAAGATGGGCACCGGAGGTGGGCCTAGGGGAGCACAACCCACCAGGGCGGTGGGTTGTGCCCACCTGGTGGGCCCCCTCTGGTACTTATTGGCTCCAATATTCCTCATATATTCCATAAAAAATCCTCGTGAAGTTTCAGCTCGTTTGGAGTTGTGCAAGATAGGTAGCCTGGCGTTCAGGTCCAGATTTCCAGTTGCCAAAATTCTCCCTCTTTGTGTAAACCTTGCATATTATGAGAGAAAAGGCATTAGAATTACTCCAAAAGGCTTTATTATGGATAAAAACATCATAAATAACAATAAGAAAACATGATGCAAAATGGACGTATCAATAGCTCTTAGTGTCGATGTCGAGATAGCCAGAGAGTATGCTGGCGTAGCCGTGGTCGACGTAGTTGTGCGAGGGACGCCATGGCCAATGTCAAGTCGGGGGTGGTCGTTGTCAAGGTAGTCTTTGTGGAGCCACGGGCGCAAGGAGGTGCCGTCTTTGTCATGTGTGCAGTCGGGGTGAGGTATTGGTGCGCCGGGTAGAAGATGTTGTTGACGAGGCGTCGCCCCAGGTTTGCTAAGTCCGAGGACATGCCATGGATGAAGGCATGAGTCGGTGTTGCCAACACCAGGCATGCATAGATGGATGAAGTCAATGTTGATGAGGTGCCGCACCAACCTTGCCAGGCCTGGGGACACATCTTGTATGAAGGCACACATCGGTGTTGCCAGCATCGGGAATGCGTAGATGGGGACCAGCACGAGCTGTATGCCATGTAGAGGGGGCTAGCAGCAAAGAACTCGACGACGGTTGCAGAGCCAATCGGTGTGGGGTCGATGTTGTCGGCGTTTGTCGGAGTAGATGAAGTGGCCAGTGTAGATGATGGCGATGCTGGCGATGAGATGGTGCTGGACAAAGACGAAGAGGTGGACTTGCTGCGCGGCTCGGGTGAGCGAGCGACAGTAGCGTGAGGAAGAAGGGTGGCGGCTGCGATGGCTTGAGGAGGCGGCGGTGACATCTACGTTAGGAGTGTGGTAGCGGTGATTGAACTAGGCGTGGAAGAACCCGACAACATGGCGAAGACCGGCACAGACGATGACGTTCCTGTGCCTAGGTAGGAGGCGCGACACACACCATATAGAAGTCGACGCGCAGGGACGGAAGGAGTGGACCGCATGCCACAGTGCAAAAGCCCAGAGGGGTAACGCGGCGGCAGCGCGCGAATCAGGGCGACGACCGGGAAATCCTCATTGCGATGGCAGGCGCCGTGTGCCGCGGTGCTACAGCCTTGAGGGCGATGCAACGACAGCGCTGGTCGATGTAGCTGTGGGACGGCCTCGGGGCGACACAGTAGCCGTGGTAACGACCTCGAGACGGCGGCATGGACCGCGGGCCGCGGCGCTATGGCCCGAAGGGGCGACGTAGCTGCTACGTGTGGGTCGGTGCAACAGTAGGGACGCAACAGTAGGGACGACCTCTGGTTTGCGGCTTGGAGCGCGTGCTGCGGCGCTACTGAAGGAAATATGCCCTAGAGGCAATAACAAAATTATTATTTATTTCCTTATATCATGATAAATGTTTATTATTCATGCTAGAATTGTATTAACGGGAAACATAAGACATGTGTGAATACATAGACAAACAGAGTGTCACTAGTATGCCTCTACTTGACTAGCTCGTTGATCAAAGATGGTTATGTTTCCTAACCATAGACATGAGTTGTCATTTGATTAACGGGATCACATCATTAGGAGAATGATGTGATTGACTTGACCCATTCCGTTAGCTTAGCACTTGATCGTTTAGTTTGTTGCTATTGCTTTCTTCATGACTTATACATGTTCCTACAACTATGAGATTATGCAACTCCCGTTTACCGGAGGAACACTCTGTGTGCTACCAAACGTCACAACTTAACTGGGTGGTTATAAAGGTGCTCTACAGGTGTCTCCGAAGGTACTTGTTGGGTTGGCGTATTTCGAGATTAGGATTTGTCACTCCAATTGTCGGAGAGGTATATCTGGGCCCTCTCGGTAATGCACATCACCTAAGCCTTGCAAGCATTGCAACTAATGAGTTAGTTGTGAGATGATGTGTTACGGAACGAGTAAAGAGACTTTTCGGTAACGATATTAAACTAGGACTAGGTATTGAGATGCCGACGATCGAATCTCGGGCAAGTAACATACCGATGACAAAGGGAACAATGTATGTTGTTATGCGGTCTGACCGATAAAGATCTTCGTAGAATATGTAGGAGCCAATATGAGCATCCAGGTTCCGCTATTGGTTATTAACTGGAGATGTGTCTCGGTCATGTCTACATAGTTCTCGAACCCGTAGGGTCCGCACGCTTAACGCTACGATGACAGTTATATTATGAGTTTATATGTTTTGATGTACCGAAGGAGTTCGGAGTCCCGGATGAGATCGGGGACATGACGAGGAGTCTCGAAATGGTCGAGACGTTAAGATCGATATATTGGACGACTATATTCGGACTTCAGAAAGGTTCCGAGTGATTCGGGTATTTTTCGGAGTACCGGAGAGTTACGGGAATTCGCCGGGGAGTATATGGGCCTTATTGGGCTATACAGGAATAGAGGAGATAGGCCAAAAGGAAGGAGGCCTGCGCCCCCTTTCTGGTCCGAATTGGACAAGGGGTGCAACCCCCTTTTCCTTCTCCCTCTCCTCCTCTTTCCTTCTCTCCTACTCCAACAAGGAAAGGAGGAGTCCTACTCCCGGTAGGAGTAGGACTCCCCCCTTGGCGCGCCCTTCTCCTAGGCCGGCCGCCTCCCCCCTTGCTCCTTTATATACAGGGGCAAGGGGGCACCTCTAGACACAAAAGTTGATCAAGCTGATCGTCTCTTAGCCGTGTGCGGTGCCCCCCTCCATCATAGTCCACCTCGATAATACTGTAGCGGTGCTTAGGCGAAGCCCTGCGTCGGCAGAACATCAACATCGTCAACACGCCGTCGTGCTGACGAAACTCTCCCTCAATACTCGGCTGGATCGGAGTTAGAGGGATGTCATCGGGCTGAACGTGTGCTGAACTCGGAGGTGTCGTGCATTCGGTACTTGATCGGTCGGATCATGAAGACGTACGACTACATCAACCGCGTTGTGCTAACGCTTCCGTTTTCAGTCTATGAGGGTACGTGGACAACACTCTCCCCTCTCGTTACTATGCATCACCATGATCTTGCGTGTGCGTAGGAAATTTTTGAAATTACTACATTCCCCAACAGTGGCTTCCGAGCCAGGTTTTATGCGTAGATGTCATATGAACGAGTAGAACACAAGTGAGTTGTGGGCGATATAAGTCATACTACTTACCATCATGTCATACTTTGGTTCGGCGGTATTGTTGTATGAAGCGGCCCGGACCGACATTACGCGTACGCTTACGTGAGACTGGTTCAACCGACGTGCTTTGCACACAGGTGGCTAGCGGGTGTCAGTTTCTCCAACTTTAGTTGAACCGAGTGTGGCCACGCCCGGTCCTTGCGAAGGTTAAAACAACACCAACTTGACAAACTATCATTGTGGTTTTGATGCGTAGGTAAGAACGGTTCTTAATAAGCCCGTAGCAGCCACGTAAAACTTGCAACAACAAAGTAGAGGGCGTCTAACTTGTTTTTGCAGGGCATGTTGTGATGTGATATGGTCAAGACATGATGCTAAATTTTATTGTATGAGATGATCATGTTTTGTAACCGAGTTATCGGCAACTGGAAGGAGCCATATGGTTGTCGCTTTATTGTATGCAATGCAATCGCCTTGTAATGCTTTACTTTATCAATAAGCGGTAGCGATAGTCGTAGAAGCATAAGATTGGCGAGACGACAACAATGCTACGATGGAGATCAAGGTGTCGCGCTGGTGACGATGGTGATCATGACGGTGCTTCGGAGATGGAGATCAAAAGCCCAAGATGATGATGGCCATATCATATCACTTATATTAATTCCATGTGATGTTTATCTTTTATGCATCTTATCTTGCTTTGATTGACGGTAGCATCATAAGATGATCTCTCAATAAATTTCAAGATAAAAGTGTTCTCCCTGAGTATGCACCACTGCCAAAGTTCGTCATTCCCACACACCACGTGATGATCGGGTGTGATAAGCTCTACGTCCATCTACAACGGGTGCAAGCCAGTTTTGCACACGCAGAATACTCGGGTTAAACTTGACGAGCCTAGCATATGCAGATATGGCCTCGGAACACTGAGACCGAAAGGTCGAGCGTGAATCATATAGTAGATATGATCAACATATTGATGTTCACCATTGAAAGCTACTCCATTTCACGTGATGATCGGTTATGGTTTAGTTGATTTGGATCACGTGATCACTTAGAAGATTAGAGGGATGTCTTTCTAAGTGGGAGTTCTTAAGTAATATGATTAATTGAACTTTAATTTATCATGGACTTAGTCCTGGTAGTATTAGCATATCTATGTTGTAGATCAATAGCTCGCGTTATTGCTTCCCTATGTTTTATATGTGTTCCTAGAGAAAACTAAGTTGAAAGATGATAGTAGCAATGATGCGGACTGGGTCCGTGATCTGAGGTTTATCCTCATTGCTGCACAGAAGAATTATTTCCTTGATGCACCGCTAGGTGATAGACCTATTGCAGGAGCAGATGCAGACGTTATGAACGTTTGGCTAGCTCAATATGATGACTACTTGATAGTTTAGTGCACCATGCTTAACGGCTTAGAATCGGGACTTCAAAGACGTTTTGAACGTCATGGGCCATATGAGATGTTCTAGGAGTTGAAGTTAAATATTTCAAGCAAATACCCGAGTTGAGAGATATGAAGTCTCCAACAAGTTCTATAGCTAAAAGAAGGAGGAGAATAGCTCAAGCAGTGAGCATATGCTCAGATTGTCTGGGTACTACAATCGATTGAATCAAGTGGTTAATCTTACAGATAAGATAGTGATTGACAGAGTTCTCTATTCACCATCACCAAGTTACTAGAACATCGTGATGAACTATAGTATGCAAGGGATGACGAAAATGATTTCCGAGCTCTTCGTGATGTTGAAATCGACGAAGGTAGAAATCAAGAAAGAGCATCAAGTGTTGATGATTGACAAGAACATTAGTTTCAAGAAAAGGGCAAAGGGAAAGAAAGGGGACTTCAAGTAGAATGACAAGCAAGTTGTCACTCCCGTCAAGAAGCCCAAAGCTGGACCAAAGCCTGAAACTGAGTGCTTCTACTGCAAAGGAAATGATCACTGGAAGCGGTAATTCCCTGAATATTTGATGGATAAGAAAGATGGCAAAGTGAACAAAGGGTATATTTGATATACAGGTTATTGATGTGTGCCTTACTAGTATTTATAGTAGCCCCTGAGTATTTGATACTTGTTCGGTTGCTAAAATTAGGAACTCGAAACAGGAGTTACAGAATGAACAGAGACTAGTTAAGGGTGAAGTGACGATGCATGTTGGAATTGGTTCCAAGATTGATATGATCATCATCGCACACTCCCTATACTTTCGGAATTAGTGTTGAACCTAAATAAGTGTTATTTGGTGTTTACGTTGAGCATAAATATGATTTGATCATGTATATTGCAATACGGTTATTCATTTAAGTTAGAGAACAATGGTTGTTCTGTTTACATGAATAGAACCTTCGATGTTCATACACACCAACAAAAATGGTTTGTTGGATCTCGATCGTAGTGATACACATATTCATAATATTCAAGGCAAAAACATGCAAAGTTAATAATGATAGTGCAACTTATTTGTGGCACTGCCGTTTAGGTCATATTGGTGTAAAGCGCATGAAGAAAATCCATGCTGGTGGGCTATTGGAATCACTTGATTATGAATCAGTTGATGCTTGAGAACCATGCCTCATGGGCAAGATGACTAAGACTCCGTTCTCTGGAACAATGGAGCAAGCAACAGATTTGTTGGAAATCATACATACTGATGTATGTGGTCCGATAAATATTGAAGCTCACGACAGGTATCATTATTTTCTGATCTTCACAGATGATTTGAGCAGATATGAGTATATCTACTTGATGAAACAAAAGTCTGAAATATTTGAAAAGTTCATATAATTTTAGAGTGAAGTGGAAAATCATCATAACAAGAAAATAAAGTTTCTACGATCTGATCGTGGAGGAGAATATTTGAGTTGCGAGTTTGGCCTTCAGTTAAAACAATGTGAAATAGTTTCACTACTCACGCCACCTGGAACACCATAGTGTAATGGTGTATCCGAACATCGTAACCGTACTTTATTAGATATGGTGCGGTTTATGATGTCTCTTACCGATTTACCACTATCGTTTTGGGGTTATGCATTAGAGAGAGCTGCATTCACGTTAAATAGGGAACCATCTAAATCCGTTGAGATGACACATTATGAACTATGGTTTGGCAAGAAACCAAAGTTGTCGTTTCTTAAAGTTTGGAGTTGCGATGCTTATGTGAAAAAGTTTCATCTTGATAAGCTCAAACCCAAGTCGGAGAAGTGCGTCTTCGTAGGATACCCAAAAGTAACTGTTGGGTACACCTTCTATCACAGATCCGAAGGCAAGATATTCATCGATGAGAATGGATCCTTTCTAGAGAAGGAGTTTCTCTCGAAAGAAGTGAGTGGGAGGAAAGTAGAACTTGATGAGGTAACTGTAACTGCTCCCTTATTGGAAAGTAGTTCATCACAGAAATCTGTTCCTGTGACTACTACACCAATTAGTGAGGAAGCTAATGATGATGATAATGTAACTTCAGATCAAGTTACTACCGAACCTCGTAGGTAAACCAGAGTGATATCCGCACCATAGTGGTACGGTAATCCTGTTCTAGAGGTCATGTTACTTGACCATGACGAGCCTACGAACTATGAGGAAGCGATGATGATCCCAGATTCCGCGAAATGGCTTGAGGCCATGAAATCTGAGATGAGATCCATGTATGAGAACAAAGTATGGACTTTGATTGACTTGCCCATTGATCGGCGAGCCATTGATATTAAATGGATCTTCAAGAGGAAGACGGACGCTGATAGTAGTGTCACTATCTACAAAGCTAGAATTGTCGCAAAAAAGGTTTTCGACAAGTTCAATGTGTTGACTACGATGAGACTTTCTCACTCGTATCTATGCTTAACTCTGTCCGAATCATATTAGCAATTGTCGCATTTTATGAAATCTGGCAAGTGGATAAACAAAACTGCATTCCTTAATGGATTTATTAAAGAAGAGTTGTATATGATGCAACCAGAAGGTTTTGTCAATCCTAAAGGTACTAACAAAATATGCAAGCTCCAGTGATCCATCTATGGACTGGTGCAAGCATCTCGGAGTTGGAATATGCGCTTTGATAAGTTGATCAAAGCATATAGTTTTATACAGACTTGTGGTGAAGCCTGTATTTACAAGAAAGTGAGTGAGAGCATTATAACATTTCTGATAAGTATATGTGAATGACATATTATTGATCGGAGATAATGTAGAATTATTCTGCAAAGCATAAAGGAATGTTTGAAAGGAGCTTTTCAAAGAAAGACCTCGGTGAAGCTGCTTACATATTGAGCATCAAGATCTATAGAGATAGATCAAGACGCTTGATAAGTTTTTCAATGAGTACATACCTTGACAAGATTTTGAAGTAGTTCAAAATGGAACAGTCAAAAAGGAGTTCTTGCCTATGTTACAAGGTGTGAAGTTGAGTAAGACTCAAAACCCGACCATGGCAGAAGATAGAGAGAGAATGAAAGTCATTCCCCATGCCTCAGCCATAGGTTCTATAAAGTATGACATGCTGTGTACCAGACCTATTGTATACCCTGCCCTGAGTTTGGCAAGGGAGTACAATAGTGATCTAGGAGTAGATCACTGGACATTGGTCAAAATTATCCTTAGTGGAATAAGGATATGTTTCTCGATTATGGAGGTGACAAAAGGTTCGTCGTAAAGGGTTACGTCGACGCAAGTTTTGACACTGATCCAGATGACTCTAAGTCTCAATCTGGATACATATTGAAAGTGGGAGCAATAAGCTAGAGTAGCTCCGTGCAGAGCATTGTTGACATAGAAATTTGCAAAATACGTACGGATCTGAATGTGGCAGACCCGTTGACTAAACTTCTCTCACAAGCAAAACATGATCACACCTTAGTACTCTTTGCGTGTTAATCACATAGCGATGTGAACTAGATTATTGACTCCAGTAAACTCTTTGGGTGTTGGTCACATCTTGATGTGAACTATGGGTGTTAATCACATGGTGATGTGAACTATTGGTATTAAATCACATGGCGATGTGAGATTATTGACTCTAGTGCAAGTGGGAGACTCAAGGAAATATGCCCTAGAGGCAATAATAAAATTATTATTTATTTCCTTATATCATGATAAATGTTTATTATTCATGCTAGAATTGTATTAACCGGAAACATAATACATGTGTGAATACATAGACAAACAGAGTGTCACTAGTATGCCTCTACTTGACTAGCTCGTTGATCAAAGATGGTTATGTTTCCTAACCATAGACATGAGTTGTCATTTGATTAATGGGGTCACATCATTAGGAGAATGATGTGATTGACTTGACCCATTCTGTTAGCTTAGCACTTGATCGTTTAGTTTGTTGCTATTGCTTTCTTCATGACTTATACATGTTCCTATGACTACGAGATTATGCAACTCCCGTTTACCGAAGGAACACTTTGTGTGCTACCAAACGTCACAACGTAACTGGGTAATTATAAAGGTGCTCTATAGGTGTCTCCGAAGGTACTTGTTGGGTTGGCATATTTCGAGATTAGGATTTGTCACTCCGATTGTCGGAGAGGTATCTCTGGGCCCTCTCGGTAATGCACATCACCTAAGCCTTGCAAGCATTGCAACTAATGAGTTAGTTGTGAGATGATGTATTACGGAATGAGTAAAGAGACTTGCTGGTAACGAGATTGAACTAGGACTAGGTATTGAGATGCCGACGATCGAATCTCAGGCAAGTAACATACCGATGACAAAGGGAACAACGTGTGTTGTTATGCGGTCTGACCGATAAAGATCTTCGTAGAATATGTTGGAGGCAATATGAGCATCCAGGTTCCGATATTGGTTATTGACCGGAGACGTGTCTCGGTCATGTCTACATAGTTCTAGAACCCGTAGGGTCCGCACGCTTAACACTACGATGACAGTTATATTATGAGTTTATATGTTTTGATGTACCTAAGGAGTTTGGAGTCCTGGATGAGATCGGGGACATGACAAGGAGTCTCAAAATCGTCGAGACATAAAGATCGATATATTGGACGACTATATTCGGACTTCGGAAAGGTTCCGAGTGATTCGGGTATTTTTCGGAGTACTGGGGAGTTACGGGAATTCGCCGGGGAGTATATGGGCCTTATTGGGCTATACGGGAATAGAGGAGATAGGCAAGAAGGAAGGAGGCCTGCGCCCCCCTTCTGGTTTGAATTGGACAAGGGGTGCAGCCCCCTTTTCCTTCTCCCTCTCCTCCTCTTTCCTTCTCTCCTACTCCAACAAGGAAAGGAGGAGTCCTACTCCCGGTAGGAGTAGGACTCCCCCCTTGGCGCACCCTTCTCCTAGGCCGGCCGCTTCCCCCCTTGCTCCTTTATATACAGGGGCAAGGGGGCACCTCTAGACACACAAGTTTATCAAGTTGATCGTCTCTTAGCCATGTGCGGTGCCCCCCTCCACCATAGTCCACCTCGATAATACCATAGCGGTGCTTAGGCGAAGCCCTGCGTCGGTAGAACATCAACATCGTCAACACGCCGTCGTGCTGACGAAACTCTCCCTCAACGCTCGGCTGGATCGAAGTTAGAGGGACGTCATCGGGATGAACGTGTGCTGAACTCGGAGGTGCCGTGCGTTCGGTACTTGATCGCTTTCTGTCTACGAGGGTACGTGGACAACACTCTTCCCTCTCATTGCTATGCATCACCATGATCTTGCGTGTGCATAGGAAAATTTTGAAATTACTACGTTCCCCAACAGCTACGGCCCGAATGGGCGATGCAGCGGTGGCGCGCGGATCGGTGGAGGGGCGTGCCGTAGGGCTACGACACTGTGGCTCATGGGGTGACACAGTGGCAGCCCGTTGCTTGATCGGTGGAGGGGTGTGCCATACTCGGGGACAGTCTTAATGGGACCTGTGGAGACGCACACAACTAATGGGCCTGATTGGTCTTACGACGTATATGGAGGGGATCATGGGTGGGAGGGTGATCAATCCGATCATGCGCGAGGGAGTAAGGGAGGATCGAAGCGCATGATCTCTAGGGTGATAGGCCAAGGCCCCAACCAATGGGCTACATGCATGGTTATTACACATTAGGGAATCTCTTCCTATTGAACTAAGGCGAACCAAACAAAACAAAATATAAGAAATCAAACATTTTTTACCACTTACTCGATGGCATGAGGGTAAATATTTGCAACTTCAGGGGCAATCTAATGACAGACGGACAAAAGGACTAATGACTTTATAATTAACTAGTACATAATGCATGTGCGTTGCAACGGAAAAATAATTGATAAAAAATAAATAAAAATAATTAATGAAAATTATAGCGCCGGTGGTAAGAAAAAAAATCTTTCTTATTACCTTGTGTTTCGGTCATCGGCGCACATATGTACACTCCCTATGTCGGAATTATTTGGCCGGCAGCCCAGATGTTCCGGTCATCGGTTTTTTTTAGACAACCTCGTGAATATTTTATTCAACCATCACATTGTTTACATGGGCGAAGAAAATCCCTACCGACTGGCTGAACCAAACATGGCAACCAGGCCCTAACATCAATGCATGCTCCACTAAGTTACGAGCCTCAACATTTGAGCTTCTAAACTTATATACTATGTTACAAGCGATAAACAACGAAAAATTTAAAATAATTCATCGATGATTGCCCCGTAGACAGAGCCACTCCCACCTTTAATTTCTTCTACCACACCCTTGCAGTCCGAAGCCAAATGTACTCTGTGCATATTCAGATCAGAAGCTAATGCCATACGTTCCCTGATAGCTAGTGTGACCATCGGTGCTCATATGATACTCCCTCTGTTGGTATTATAGCGGCCATGGTTCTGGTCGTCGCGGCCGACGGGCCATTTATGCACCGTGCATGTCCACTATTTTCATAGAAAAATGATTGAATCTACCGTAAACAGACAATGCTTTGGTCGGTTGAAGCGGCCGCCAGGTAAACAACCAAGGATTAAAAAAAAGGCACACGTCGTGCTAGCGAGCCCACAATGATTAAAAAATCACAATACTATTATTTAAATTGAGAGAATTCACATGGTGATTCTCTTTTTAATAGATAAATACATCTTCCGAATATTATTAGAGAGCTAAGATAAATATTTTATTAATTTGAAATCACCCATAAACACACTTGCAATTTAAAACCCATGACATTTCTACCTCAAGCATGACTCCAATCTTTGCCCATAATTCCTTTTGCATTTATCCAAGATCCAGCAAAACTCTCATGATTTTTGGACGTTCCTAAAATCAAGTCCTAGTTCAAACTCATTCGAATTAAATTCAAATAAGTTTGAATTTAAACCATGCAATCATGTCCACTTCTATTTCTTTCCTCTCCTTTTCTTTCTTTGCTATTTTCTGTAAAGAAAACAATAGAAAAAACAGAAGGTGGAAGCCTAACACCTTCACCGGCCCAACCCGTACCGCCACCGTCCAACACCATCTCCTTTTTCACTCACTCTTCTTCCCTTCCGTGTGCCGTCATGGAGGGCGCCCCGCACGCACCACCCGATCCACGGCATCACCTCGCGCAACACCTCACGCCGCCCCTCTGCCCTGCATGTTGAATCCTCCCTTCTCTCCCGGTTTCTCTAGGGAGCCGTCGGTTGTCGCGGGACCACCCTTTACTTTCCTCCTAATTTCAGGGCCGTTTGTTGATTTCTTGTTCCCTTTCCTGATTTCTGAGGCTGCTTTATCAGTAGATGTAATTTCTTCATTTTCTTTTTTCCAGAGTAATTCCTTTGTTCATTTCCTGATGCCGCTTGTGGATTCTGTAGGTCGTAGGTATATACACTACTGAAAAGGGCTTATAGGTGAACCCAAATGAGTGATGGGCGAGGCGTGGCAGGGTGCCACAACTATTTTTAAAAACAAGCAGTGGCGGGTGTTAGAAAATGCTCGCCACTGCTACACAAGTAACGGTGGCGGGCACGACCAAGGACCCGCCACAACTATGCGATTTCTAATTCCTTCATGGCCGACAAGCAGCTGTGGTGGGCATAGGTTAGTGCCCGCCACAGATCCCTCACCCAGCTGTAACGGGCAGCTGCTAGTGCCCGTCACAGCTATATTTGGGTACCCATGTGCCAATCTTTTTCAAATATTTTCAGAGTGCGCAGTGGCGGGTTTTGACTGTTGCCCGCTACAGCTATATTTGGTCACATTGCCGCCTACCACGTATATATTACGGTGGCGGGCTCTGCCCTGCGCCCGTCACTGCTATACATGACCTTATCCACAGCATCCTCCACTCGTAGCAGGTAGATCTCATTCCAAATGCAAACATCTATTTCTCCCCTCTGTCTCGCCGTCGCCCGTGTCATGGCCTCATCCGTCGCGACCAGCGAGGTCATGGTCCACCAGCAAGATCGTGGTGATGCATAGCAACGAGAGGGGAGAGTGTTGTCCACGTACCCTCGTAGACCGAAAGCGGAAGCATTATGACAACACGGTTGATGTAGTCGTACGTCTTCATGATCCGACCGATCCAAGTACCGAACGTACGGCACCTCCGAGTTCTGCACACGTTCAGCCCGATGACGTCCCTCGAACTCCGATCCAGCTGAGTGTTGAGGGAGAGTTTCGTCAGCACGACGGCGTGGTAACGATGATGATGTTCTACCGATGCAGGGCTTCGCCTAAGCACCGTTACGATATTATCGAGGTGGATTATGGTGGAGGGGGGCACCGCACACAGCTAAGAGATCCAAGGGATCAATTGTTGTGTCTATGGGGTGCCCCCTGGCCACGTATATAAAGGAGTGGAGGAGGGGGGGGAGGGCCGGCCCCTATGGCGCGCCCTGGAGGAGTCCTACTCCCACTGAGAGTAGGATTCCCCCCCCCCCTCCAAGTAGTAGGAGTAGGAGTCAAGGCAAGGGAAGAGAGAAGAGAAGGAAGGAGGGGGCGCAGCCCCTCCCCCTAGTCCAATTCGGACTAGGCCTTGGGGGCGCCCAACCTCTCCTCTCTCTTTCCCCTAAAGCCCAATAAGGCCCATATACTCCCCGGCGAATTCCGGTAACTCTCTGGTACTCCAAAAAATACCCGAGTCACTCGGAACCTTTTCGATGTCCGAATATAGTCGTCCAATATATCGATCTTTACGTCTCAACCATTTCGAGACTCCTCATCATGTCCCCGATCTCATTCGGGACTCTGAACTACCTTCGGTACATCAATACACATAAACTCATAATATAACCGTAATCAAACTTTAAGCGTGCGGACCCTACGGATTCGAGAACTATGTAGACATGACCGAGACACGTCTCTGGTCAATAACCAATAGCGGAACCTGCATGCTCATATTGGCTCCCACATATTCTATGAAGATCTTTATCGGTCAAACCGCATAACAACATACGTTGTTCCCTTTGTCATCGATATGTTACTTGCCCGAGATTCGATCGTCGGTATCTCAATACCTAGTTCAATCTCGTTACCGGCAAGTCTCTCTACTCGTTCTGTAATACATCATCTCGCAACTAACTCATTAGTCATAATGCTTGCAAGGCTTATAGTGATGTGCATTACTGAGAGGGCCCAAAGATACCTCTCCGACAATCTGAGTGACAAATCCTAATCTCGAAATACGGCAACCCAATAAGTACCTTCGGAGGCACCTGTAGAGCACCTTTATAATCACCCAGTTATGTTGTGACGTTTGGTAGCACACAAAGTGGTCCTCCGGTAAACGGGAGTTGCATAATCTCATAGCCATAGGAACATGTATAAGTCATGAAGAAAGTAATAGCAACATACTAAACGATCAAGTGCTAAGCTAATGGAATGGGTCAAGTCAATCACATCATTCTCCTAATGATGTGATCCCGTTAATCAAATGACAACTCATGTCTATGGTTAGGAAACATAACCATCTTTGATTAATGAGCTAGTCAAGTAGAGGCATACTAGTGACACTCTGTTTTTCTATGTATTCACACATGTATTATGTTTCCGGTTAATACAATTCTAGCATGAATAATAAACATTTATCATGAAATTAGGAAATAAATAATAACTTTATTATTGCCTCTATGGCATATTTCCTTCACACGTACCGTCGTAGACCGAAAGCAGAAGCGTTTAGTAACGCGGTTGATGTAGTCGAACGTCTTCACAATCCAACCGATCCATGTACGGAACGTACGACACTTCCATGTTCAGCACACGTTCAGCACAATGACGTCCCACGGGCTCTTTATCCAGTAGAAGGACGAGGGTGAGTTCTGTCAGCACGACGGCGTGATGACGGTGTTGGTGATGTGATCCACGTGGGGCTTCGCCTAAGCACTATGATAATATGACCGAGGTGGTAAACTGTGGAGGGGGGCACCGCACACGGCTAAGAGAAATCTTGGTGTGTCTTTGGGGTGCCCCCCGCCCCCGTATATAAAGGGGGAAGGAGGAGGTGGCCGGCCCAAGGGGGGCGCGCCAAGGGATGAGTCCTACTTGGACTCCTAGTCCAAGTAGGATTCGGCCCCCTCCTTCCAACTAACGGAAAGGGGAAAGGGGAAAGGGGGAGAGGGAGAAGAAAGGGGGGCCGCGCCCCCCAACCCTAGTCCAATTCAGTTTGGGCTTGGGGGGGCGCCCCACCTCTTTTGGCAGCCTCCCTCTCTCCACTATGGCCCATTAGGCCCATTAACTTTCCCTGGGGGGTCCAGTAGCCTCCTAGTACTCCGAAAAATCCCCGAACCTTATCGGAACCATTCTGGTGTCGTATATAACCTTCTAATATATCAATCTTTACCTCTCGACCATTTCGAGACTCCTCGTCATGTCTGTGATCTCATCTGGGACTCTGAACAAACTTCGGTCACCAAAACACATAACTGATAATACAAATCATCATCGAACGTTAAGTGTGCGGACCCTATGGGTTCGAGAAATATGTAGACATGACTGAGACACATCTCCGGTCAATAACCAATAGCGGAACCTGGATGCTCATATTGGCTCCTACATATTCTACGAACAACTTTATCGGTCAAACCGCATAACAACATATGTCATTCCCTTTGTCATCGGTATGTAACTTGCCCGAGATTCGATCGTCGGTATCATCATACCCAGTTCAATCTCGTTACCAGAAAGTCTCTTTACTCGTTCCATAATGCATCATCCCATAACTAACTCATTAGTTACATTTCTTGCAAGGCTTAT
Source organism: Triticum dicoccoides (assembly GCF_002162155.2). Taxonomy (NCBI): domain Eukaryota; kingdom Viridiplantae; phylum Streptophyta; class Magnoliopsida; order Poales; family Poaceae; genus Triticum; species Triticum dicoccoides. The sequence goes on from NC_041384.1 coordinate 757,602,729, forward strand.
AGTGATGTGCATTACCAAGAGGGCCCAGAGATACCTCTCCGATACTCGGAGTGACAAATCCTAATCTTGATCTATGCCAACTCAACAAACACCATCGGAGACACCTGTAGAGCATATTTATAATCACCCAGTGACGGTGACGGTTGATAGCACACAAAGTGTTTCTCCGGTATTCGGGAGTTGCATGATCTCATAGTCAGAGGAACATGTATAAGTCATGTAGAAAGCAATAGCAATAAAACTAAACGATCATTATGCTAAGCTAACGGATGCGTCTTGTCCATCACATCATTCTCTAATGATGTGATCTCGTTCATCAAATGACAACACATGTCTATAGTTAGGAAACTTAACCATGTTTGATTAACGAGCTAGTCAAGTAGAGGCATATTAGGGACACTCTGTTTGTCTATGTATTCACACATGTACTAAGTTTCCGGTTAATACAATTCTAGCATGAATAATAAACATTTATCATGATATAAGGAAATATAAATAACAACTTTATTATTGCCTCTAGGGCATATTTCCTTCATGTGCTTCACAAAATGTACTACATATGGATGAACATATAGTACAACATTTTGATGCAGGGGTATTCATAGTGAGTGCCAATGTTTTTGCGAAGTGTGGATTAAGTTCCATTTCGCTTAGTTTCTGGCACTCAATATGTCCAATTTCTATCAAAGGTGATCCCATTTTTCCCATAAATTTATTAATTTTTTATGGACGAGCTACTTACAAAGACTTCTAAATGTTCTATCTAAATGTCAACTTGTTTAACGTGATTTTGATGGAGAAGTAGAGATTCCTCGTTAGGACTCCTATACCCATAGGTAGAATTCCTACTACCATAGACATCTGCACAACGGTGGCTCAGTACACGGAGGTCGTGCTCGCATATGTCAAGAGTACTCGAGCAGCCACCGAGAGTGCTCATGCATATTCCGAGAGCATTAGAGCAGCCTCTGAGAGTGCGCAAGTAGCCGCCGAGAGTGCACGAGCAGCCGCCGAAGCTGCGAGGACCACCCAAGCCAAGATCACGAAGATGATGGAAGGCGAGGATAGCTCATGATGGAGCTGAACTTTTACTTTTGAACAACTAGTGCACTGCCTTCATGTGATCTATATGATCGATGCGTGTCAACTTAATTTCTAAGTTTCTATGATGGAGCTAAACGTTTGCTTCCGAACTACTTGTGAACTGTGCAACGTGGTCATTTGTATTGTCTATGATGCTATGAAGATTATGATATGACTTTGCTCTATGTGATTGGATAACTATGAATTGACTTGTTAGCTTGTTTATTTATTTATGTAGATGAAGTGGAACTAGTACGTAGTGTACAACAGAAGGAATCCTAGAATTTATGATTCATGGGAGATATGCAAGGAACAAGTGGACAGTTACAAGAACAACTCCTATAAAGGATATAAGACTAAAAAAGAAGCTGATGATTGAAAGTGCTAGTCATCGACTAGACTAGGGGTGGGGGGTGGGGGCAAATAGGCGATTTTTATGAATGTCTTCGAAGATGTAGAAGCGAAATAGTGACTAAATAGGACATAGTGGAAGATAAGCTACACTAGGCATGCTGAAATGTCTAACAACAATAGAAGTGATACAAGAAGAACAAACATCAACTAGGTAGAACAAAGTAGTGTATGAAGATAGTGTGAAGAAAAAGATGTAATCAGAGGGAATGCCTTCACACAATATCTTCGAACAGAACATGCATGCAATGGCTTCACAAAACTAAACTGTAAGTAAATGAGTGAGGTGACAGAACTAGTATCTTGATGAGGACAATCGATTTGTTGGACCAATTCTAGTTGCTGTGAAAATTGTATGTCTGGTCAGGGAGGCTAAGATTGAACTCATAAGACCACGTCTTCACCTTATTGCCCTTGAGCTAAGACCCACAGATCTTGCCCAATCACTCAGGTAAGTCTTCAAGGTAGACTTCCAAACCTTCACAGACTTCATTCACCGGCAATCGACAATGACTCTTGGATGCTCAGAATGTGATGCCTAACCGACTAGAAGATCACAGTCTTCAAGTGCAACAAGTCTTCAGTTCACGCGAAACAGAAAGACTTTAGTGATGCTCAAAATAATTTGGGCTCTGGGTGTTTTGGATTTGCCTTCGCAAGGATTCTCTCTCAAAGGCTTTGAAGGTGGGTTGCTCTCAAACTACAAAAGTCGTGCACTAACTCGGAGCAGCCACCAACTTATGGTGGAGGGGTTGGGCTATTTATAGCCATGAAGCAACCCAACATGTTGTGTCCAAAATGACCCTGGGTCAATGGACAACCGACACGTGTCCAATGGTCGGATTTCAAACACACGCCACAGCTTGACTTGGGCTCCAAGTAAAGCTGACTCAACCAACTTTGCAAGAGATTTCCTCTCACTGTCTTCACTCAAAGACATAGAAATTTAGGTTGAGCATCACGTCAGTTTTCTAACTTTGTTTAACTCAACCCCACTGAATAGCTCGGTGGTTCCTATGACGCGGGAATGAAGAAAATGAAACAACCAAAAACTAAGTCTTCGTGCTCCATTGTCTTCAAGCAAATGTCTTCACGTGCCATTATTTTCAACACGAATGTCTTTGCAAATCACCATTTGTCTTCAATGTCTTCATACATTTTTAGGGGTCATCTTGGATGGGTAAACCGAATCAATAGGACTTCTACCTGTGTTCTCCTATGAATCTTACAAACACATTAGTCCCGCAACCAAGTTTGTCCACTAGTAGAAAATGGGTCAAATGTGAAGCACATTAGTGCCGGTTTGATTTTGAGCCGGCACTAATGTGTGCATTAGTGCCGGTTCCAACGACTAGCCGGCCGCTCTCATTAGTACCGGTTCGTGGTGATCCTTTAGCACCGGTTCGTGCCATGAACCGGTACTAAAGTGAGTGGTGGTAGGATGTTGTCAGTCTGGGGCCCCTCCAGCACCTTTAGTACCGGTTCATATCACGAATCGGTACAAAAGGTCGTCCTATAAAAACCCTTCATCCACCCAAGCTCGCTCTGTTCTTCCCCTTTCCCCTCTCCTCTCTGTTCTTCCCCTCTTCCTCTCGATCTCATCACACATTTTGGCCAAAATTTGTCAAGATTTGAAGGCCCCCATCCATTCAAATGATCACAAAGGTTAGCAACTTTGTCCTTTCATCTCTCATTGCTAGATTAGCTCTTGCAATGCTTTATATAGTGATTAATTTGTGAGTTTAGTAAATTGGGAGGAATTATATGTGCTAGTATTTGATTTATATGCAATTTGAGGTCAAAATAACACTTAGTTTGCATATGTAGGTGTGGTTTACTTAGTGCCTTCTAAATCTCCGTTGTAACCACCGTCGATCGCCCGCACTGTCCCGTCGCTGGCACCACCTTGCGCTGAGCCTCTTGTTCATGAATGTTTTATATAAAAAATTGATGTTTGTGTGATTTGGATATATAGTTACTCATATAATTATCTTACCCGTATGTTGTTTGTTATACATAGTGCCATGGTTTTGATGTCAGTCCCCGTCGGCCCTCGTCCTTGTTATGATTCAGATGTGGTATATTCTCTTTTAAAACTATTTGTTGCATTTCGTGTTTATGACAAATTATGCCCTTCAAGTTGACATAGATATTTGTATGTAGGAGGTATGTGAACCGGAAATTCCAACCGACCCTATTGTCGAGAGGTTGAATTTAGTTGAAAGAGAAAATGAGGATTTGATAGAAAAATTGAAAAGAACTGAGGGGGAGAAGATGGAATTGGAGTTGCATGTTGCCGATGTCGTCGATGATCACAAGATCAAGATGGAGAAAATGCGGTTGAATATTAGAAAGATTAGAAAATATGCCATTCATAGTGAGGCTTAATATCATTATGTTGTTGGATCAATTGTTACCATAGTTGCGATCTTGACCGCATTTGTTGTTGAATTTAAATTCTTTAGCTAGAGAGTTATTTGTTTGTTGCATTTAAGTGTTGTATGAACTTTATGTATGAGCTTTTATTAATTTGTTCTTTTTGGTGTTGTGTAATGAAGATGAGCCGACAATGGATGTACGATGACCGATGCTCTCCCGAGTTTATTAATCGCGTGCATACTTTTCTGCTTGTGGCCGAGGCAAACAAGCGGGCGGATGGTTTTATGCCTTGTCCATGTGCTGGCTGTAAGAATGATCACAATTACTGTACGTCAAGAACCATTCACGTCCACCTGTTTGAGTCCGGTTTCATGCCCCACTATAATGTTTGGACCAAGCACAGAGAAAGAGGGGTTATGATGGAAGAGAATGAAGAAGAAGAGGACGACGACAGCTACCCTGGCCATGGGTTCCCTGAATACTATGATACAACAATGGGGGAAGAAGCTGAGCCGGCAACACGGGAAGAAGCTGAAGAAGAGGCATCAGATGAGCCCGCTGAAGATCTAGGTCGGGCCATTGCCGATGCAAAGAGAAACTATGCAAGTGATTTGGAGAAGAAGAAGTTGCAGCGCATGTTAGAGGATCACAAGAAATTGTTGTACCCGAATTGCGAAGCTGACAAGAAAAAGTTGGGCACCACACTGGAATTTCTGCAATGGAAGGCAGAGAATGGTGTATCTGACAAGGGATTTGGAAAGTTGCTGGTAATGATAAAGAATATGCTTCCAAAGGACAACGAATTCCTGGAGAGTACGCATGAAGCAAAGAAGGATGTCTGCCCTCTAGGGTTAGAGGTGCAGAAGATACATGCATGCCCTAATGACTGCATCCTCCACCGCGGTGATCAGTACGAGGATTTGAACACTTGTCCGGTATGTGGTGCATTGCGCTATAAGATCAGCTGCGATGACCCTGGTGATGTCGACGGCGAGTGCCCCGGGAAGAAGATTCCTGCCAAGGTGATGTGGTATGCTCCTATAATACCACGGTTGAAATGTTTGTTCCAAAACAAAGTGCATGCCAAGGCGATGCGATGGCACAGAGAAGACCGTAAGAAAGACGCAAAGTTGAGAGTACCCGTTGACGGGTCGCAGTGGAGAAAAATCGAGAGAAAGTACAGGAAGGAGTTTGCAGGTGACGCAAGGAACATATGGTTTGGTCTAAGCACAGATGGCATGAATCCTTTTGGGTAGCAGAGCAGCAACCATAGCACCTGGACTGTGACTCTATATTTGTATAACCTTCCTCCTTGGTTGTGCATGAAGTGGAAGTTCATTATGATGACAGTGCTCATCCAAGGCCCTAAGCAACCCGGCAACGACATTGATGTGTACCTAAGGCCATTAGTTGAAGAACTCTTACAGCTGTGGAATGGAACATGTGCACGTGCATGGGATGAGCACATGGGGGAAGAATATGACCTAAAGGCATTGTTGTTCGTGACCATCAATAATTGGCCTGCTCTCAGTAACCTTTCAGGACAGACAAACAAGGGATACCGCAAATGCACGCACGGTTTGGATGATACCGACAGTATATATTTGGACAATTGTAGGAACAATGTATACCTGGGACATCGTTGATTTCTTCTGAGCAGGCATCCCATAAGAAAGAAAGGCAAGCATTAAAAAGGTGATGCAGATCACCGGACGAAGCCTCGCCACCGTACCGGTGCTGATGTACATGATATGGTCAAGGATTTGAAGATAGTCTTTGGAAAGGGTCCTGGCGGACAACCTGTTCCGAATGACACTGACAGACGCGCACCCATGTGGAAAAAGAAATCTATATTTTGGGACCTGCCCTATTGGAAAGACCTAGAGGCCCGCTCCGCAATCGACGTGATGCACGTGACGAAGAATCTTTGCGTGACCCTGCTTGGCTTCTTGGGCGCGTATGGGAAGACAAAAGATACACCTGAGGCACGGGAGGACTAGAAACGTACGCACGGAAAAGACGGCATACATCAGGGTCATGCCAGCTACACTCTTACCAAAGAAGAGAAGGAAATGTTCTTTCAATGCCTACTTAGTATTAAGGTACCGTCTGGCTTCTCGTCGAATATAAAGGGAATAATAAACATGGCAGAGAAAAAGTTCCATAACCTAAAGTCTCATGACTGCCACGTGATTATGACGCAACTGCTTCCGGTTGCATTGAGGGGGCTTCTACCAGATAACGTTCGATTAGCCATTGTGAAGCTATGTGCATTCCTCAATGCAATCTCTCAGAAGGTAATCGATCCAGAAATCATACCAAGGTTAGAGAATGATTTGGTGCAATGTCTTGTCAGTTTCGAGTTGGTGTTCCCACCATCCTTCTTCAACATCATGACGCACGTCCTAGTTAACCTATGCGAAGAGATTAACGTTTTGGGTCCTGTATTTCTACACAATATGTTCCCCTTTGAGAGGTTCATGGGAGTCTTAAAGAAATATGTTCATAACCGTGCTAGGCCAGAAAGAAGCATCTCCAAGGGCCATGAAAATGAGGAGGTCATTGAGTTTTGTATTGACTTTATTCCTGACCTTAAGCCGATTGGTGTTCCTGAATCGCGACATAAGTGCAGACTGGATGGAAAAGGCACACTAGGAGGGAATCAAATAATATGTATGGACGGATATTCTCTCACTGAAGCACACTACACAGTTCTACAGAATTCCGCCTTGGTGGCTCCGTATATGGACGAACACAAGAATTTTCTACGCTACAAACACCCGGAGCGGTCTGATGACTAGATTACACGTGAACAAACCAGGAGTTTCGCCGGCTGGTTGTAGACACGTACCATGCATGACGCCTCTATTGAAGATGACTTGTACTCGTTGTCCCAGTTACCATTTTCGAATATAATGACTTTCAAAGGGTACGAGATGAATGGTAATACATTTTACACGATCGCCCAAGATAAGAAGAGCACCAACCAAAACAGTGGGGTCCGCTTTGATGCAACAACCAAGATGGGAAAGGAAACATATTATGGTTACATAGAGGACATATGGGAAATTGACTATGGACGTGGTTTGAAGGTCCCTTTGTTTTGGTGCAAATGGGTCAATATGACACAAGGCGGGGTAACGGAAGACCCGCAGTACGGAATGGCAACAGTGGATCTCAACAATCTTGCGTATGCAGACGAACCATTTGTCCTAGCTAATGATGTGGCACGGGTTTTCTATGTGAATGACATGTCTACCAAGCCGAGAAAAAGAAAAGATAAGGAAGCGAATGCATCATACGATGAGCCAAAGCGCCACATAGTTCTTTCTGGGAAGAGAAACATCGTGGGAGTGGATGAGAAGACATACATGTCAAAAGATTATGAAAAGTTTGTTGAAATTGCTCCATTCACAGTGAATATTGACCCGAGCATCCAGTTAAATGATGAAGATTTTCCATGGCTACGGCGCAAAGGGACACACGCGAAGAAAAAGTTTCACACCCAAAGATCTGGGATGTGATCGCCTTCACTATCATCACTTTCTTCTGTGTTTCACACCCAGGAGGGAATCTCTGTAATAGTTAGGGTAGTTATGTGTTTTGGCATTTGAAATGCGAAGGAATTTTAAGTGCAAACAAACTCCGAGTGGGTTGAAAGTTGGCATGGTATCATAATTTCCCCCACATAGCATGTGCAAAAAAGTAGAGAGGGTTACCGCAAAAACTTGATGCACTTCATGTACAAAATGGACAATCTCTTTCGAAGTATCAGGGTTAAGGACAAAAACTCATCTGTTACAAAGGCATTTCATTTTTTTAAATAACGTAAGCATTACCAAATTGAATATAATGATAAAACACACTAGTATTAAACAAGAAAAAACAATCACTGAAAAATCTATTTTCAAAGTTAAGTTATTCACAAACTAGTGATTCACAAAAATTTCAAATAATTCAAAATTTAAACTTTTCAAATTTGAAAACTACCGGCACTAACAGAAATTTTGTAATTTTTTGTACCTAAAGCAAAAATATTCACAAAGAAACTCTAAATACAGCAAAAAAACAACTCAAATATAAATAAAGCAAAAAAATAAGAAAATAAAAAAGCCCGCCTACTCAGCCAGAGCGGCCTGCATACGACTAGAAACCCAACGTGTTATTGGGCCAGGATGCAGGCCCGCAAAGGCCCAATAGGCCCACAGGGCAGCAGTGAACGGATAGGCCCAGTAGGCCTGCTTTGGAGAGGAGCTCGAGGGAGCTGCCGCACTGGGGCTTATAAACCAGTGCAGATGCCCCTTGGCTAGCGAGGTGGGACTAAACTTGCCGCACCGCACCTGCGCCAGCGCACCCCCTTTAGTACCGGGTCGTAGCTCCAATCGGTACTACAGGGGGGGTCTTTAGTACCGGTTGGTGCCACCACCCGGTACTAAAGGGGGCGCTTCCCGCCGCTTGGCCTGACCAAAACAGACCTTTAGTACCGGTTGGCGGCTCCAACCAGTACTAAAGGGGTGTTCTATATAAGAAAGCACTTCAAAAAATTCAGTTTCTCATCTCCCCCTCTGCTTCTTTCTCCTCTGCCCCGCCGCCGCCGCCCCTCGTCGCCGGCCCCGTCGCCGTCGCTGCCCCTCGTCTCTGCCCCCGTCGTCGTCTGTCGCCGCCCCCGTCGCCGTCGCCGTCGCCGCCCCGGCC
>NC_041384.1:757611610-757627126 GCF_002162155.2 Triticum dicoccoides
GCCGCCCCATCCCCGTCCCCATCCCCGTCGTCACCGCCCGTCGCCGTCCCCGTCGCCGCTCACCGTCGCCGTGCCTCGCCGGTGAGCTCCTGCCCCGGCCGCCATGTCCACACACACACACACACATTGTTTTTTTTTAGTTTTTTAGTTATAAATTTTTGATATAGAAATTTTCTGTTTTTTAGTTATAGAAATATCTATAGAAATGTTAGAAATTTTTCTGTTTTTTAGTTATAAAAATATTAGAAATGTTAGTTATATAGAAATGTTATAAATTTTTCTGTTTTTAGTTATATAAATATTTATAGAATGTTAGCAATTTTTCTGTTTTTTAGTGATAGAAATATTAGAAATGTTAGTTATATATATAGAAATGTTAGAAATGTTAGAATTAGTTTTAGCTAGATGAATTAGTGTAATGTCAAATTGTTAGACGATGATCGATGTTTTTTTAGTTTCTTATAATTTTAGTTCTAGAAAAATTTAGAGTTTGCATATAGAATTTTACTTATCACAATCCAATCATTTCAAAAATGTTATTTTTGCGGGCATATAGTATTTGTTCTCGACGATGACCGACCCGCATCCTCGCCGTCGACCTGTTCACGACGATGTCCGGCTGACCCATGTCCGGGACTGGGCTCCGCCGGGCTGGCACGGGGAGGTGCTACCTGGAGGGGCGCGCCGCTTGGTGAGGAACCCGGCCTCGGGTCCTGTCGTCGACCCTGATCTCCTTTGGTGGCGTTCTCGTGGGCCACATTCTGTGCAGAGGGAGTTGACCCCGCCGGAGGTGGTGCGTCACCGTGTCAGGGAGGAGGACGAGCACATCCATCACTACATGGCTGCTATGGACGTCAGGTTCTCCAATACCTGGTAGGTTCTTTGGGCAGATGACCGGAGATATGATCCTGTGATGGTTCCTTCTCTTTGGGTGTCCACCGCTCGCGCCCTAGGAACCGCGAGTGGCCTAGATTCTTCTTTAGTATTTGATCTTTATTAGGTACCTAGCCAGTGGTGTATTCGATATATAATATTCGAGACGATGTATTCGAGATTATATATATTATTAGAGAAGATGTACTCGAGATTATATATTATTCGAGACGATGTATTCGAGATTATATATTATTTGAGATGATGCATATTGTGTACTATATATGATTCCGTTTTTTCTTATTGATCATCCATGCATTGTAATATGAATACTAAATTGTTTTATATTTCTTCTGTATTAGTTAAGTAAAAGCTATGGCGGATAATACCGACAGAGAGGGAGAAGAGGCCCTGTTCGAGATCATACGCAGTCGTACTAGGCCAGATGATCTGAATGAAGCAGATGACGGCTCCCAATATCTGAACAATACCGGGGAGGGTGATGATAAGATATTCGATGTCGACGACCGAGATGATGAAGTCATGAACTATGATTATGATTATGATGATGCAGACAGTGATTATGATGACATAGACAATGTTGATCTTGAAATAACAAAGACTACCGGCGAGGTATATTTATATAAGCAGGCATCTAGTGATCATCACATGTTTTTTTTATTTGAAGATATGTTAACGAATCGATCTTTCTTCTTTCAGACCTCCGGATCAAGCAAATCTACTTCTATAGACAGCAGGACAAAGCGAGGCCCGGGCAAAAAGTTGAAGGAGGGTTTAAAGTACAACATCGATTCCATCAAAGCTGGTGGCGAACCCCTCGCGCCTAAGAACATTGCGAACAAGTTCGTTCGTCAGTGTGGAGTTCTTGTGAAGGACCAACTCCCGATCTCCATTCAAGAATGGAAAGAGCCAAAAACTAAACATCCAGATGTTACATGGGTCGACAACAGAGCAAAACAAAAGCTTTGGGAATCTCTAATGGAACAATTCACCCTACCAGATTATTTCACTGATGCAGATGTGCAGAAAGTCAAGGACGCTGCTCTTAAGAAGATGGCAATTACATGCAACACCCACAAGAAAGCTGTATGGGCCAACTACCTCGTTGCAGAAAGGAAGACTCCAGAATTCAAGGGAACACTGGAGAAGCAAAGAGAACACTGGCCCGCTTTCATGAAATTCAAGGAATCAGAATTATCTAAGGAACGGTCGAGAAAAAACACTGCCAATGCTGCAAAAGAGATGCAGTTCCATAGGCTGGGGCCAGGTGGCTACGCGGTGGCAATGCCTAAGTGGGATAAGTCTGAGCAAGATATGCTGGATGCTTGGGTCACTCCAGTTACTAGGATCTGGCCTCCCAGGTGCAGAACATGGTTCTATGCGCATGGGGGGGCGTTGGACCCGGAGACAGGCCTGGTTTTGAAGAAGGCAAGTCAAAAAGGAGCCGAACAAAAGTTACTTGACGCAATAGAAGATCCTTGAAAGGGGGTGTTCACGCCCAACAGAGAGAACGACAAGCTTACACGCACCCTGGGAAATCCTGAACACCCGGGAAGAACACGAGGTAAGGGAGCTATTCCCTGGTATAAGGGCTTTTCGGAATGGAACGACGACTATAGGACCCGTGCAAGAAATAAGATGGAGGATGAGAAGAAGAGGAAGCAGGACGCAGAACGCCTTCAAGGCCTAGAAGCAAGGCACGCGGACTTGGCACTCAAATTCCAGTAGCAACAGCAGCAGATCGACTCACTTAGCCAGGAAAGGGGGTCTCAACAGCGGCAGCAGCAAGCGGATGATCGTCCAGCATTGGATAGCACTGTCCCATCCATGCCGAGAAGCAGTGTTGGTTCCGCCCCGGGCGACGCACTGCTGGATACATACCCTGTGGATGACATCATAGAGAACACTAACTGTGAGCTACACTTCAAAATGAAGAACATATCCATGAAGGTGGCGGACGCCCTTACTTTTACAAATACCCCCAAAGCGACCTTCCATTGCACCCCGATTCCAGCGGGCTATGCTCGTGTCTTAGTTGATGAGGTGGTGGACCAATATTCGGGGCTAGAGCTTGATATTCCTGGAGGTGACGACGAGCACACACTAGGAGAGGCCATACATCGTATGATCCTATGGGGAAAGGATTGCATCATCTTTCAAAGGCCACCGACACCGCGTGAGCCGACTCCTCCTCGAAGTCTGCCGCCGAGTCAGGGGACTCCCACTCCTCCGAGTCCACGAACACGTGAGCCAACTCCTCCTCGAAGTCCGCCACCGAGTCAGGGGACTCCCGCTCCTCCAAGTCCACGAACGAGTGAGCCGACTCCTCCTCGAAGTCCGCCACCGTGTCAGTAGACTCCAGCTCCTCCAAGTCCACGAACGCGTGAGCCGACTCCTCCTCGAAGTCCGCCACCGTGTCAGTAGACTCCCGCTCCTCCAAGTCCACCAGTGTGTGAGCAGACTCCTACTCCAACTCAGCCACGTCAGCCGTCTCCGCCGCCTCAGCAATCGTAGAAGAGACACGCCGCAGCTATGGTGCGTAGTGGTACGAGTCGAGATAGTACAGGAGGTACATGCGGAGGCAAGCAATATAAATAGGGTCCAAGCAGCCTCGCTCCTCTTCCTAAGAGGTCTTACGACATGACCGAGGAGCAAAACAAAGCCATAGTGAAGGCCCAAGTGGCAGCCCATTTTGGACCGAAACCGGCACCGCCGCCAAGGGAGAAAGTACCTGAGGAAAAGATTGACCACTTCATTCGTATGGCTAGACCACCAGCTCCCAAGCCTGTTGACTCAGACTATGAGCGCCAAATCAGGAAGGCACATCGAGCACGACTACAAAAGGAAGCGAGCTCGAGCTCGAGCCACCAAGCAGCTGCCAAAAAGTGCGGGAAAACCGTTCCCCAACTGGGAGAACAGGCGGCGCAATCGATCCCCCCGCTTGTTGTGCCAACAACACATGAGAGTATGCATGCCCTATATTATTGTGGGCAAACCTTTCCCTAGATGAACAATCTGGTAATAACCGAGGAGCATATAAGCGAGGCTAAAATGCTCGGTATTAGTGTTGGACAACTCCTCGACATCGAGCTCATGTCTCCGCTTAGAGAGGAGGAAATAAAATTGAAATATGCCCGCGGCCAACCTTTGATCGAGCCCGAGGAGGTCAAGAACCTCCCAACGAGAATGTATGAATTGCATCAATGGTACATGAACATTGCCAAGATTTCCAATCGAGAGTCCCTCATGGTGAATGTCAAGGAGGAGCATTACTTTCATGAGAAAGCTCTGGTCGTTGAGTATACAGAACTGTTTCAATTATTCAGTCAAGACGCACTCGACAAATCTCTCGTCAGTTGCTATTGTCTGTAAGTGATTTCTTTCTGTAATTTAAGTCTCAAGCTAGCTGTAGTGATCATTTTGATAAAATATTACCTGTAATTATCCTCACTATATTCTTTTCTGTGGTATTATGCAGGATGAAGATGTATGAAATGAAAAAATATGGACGCTATGGCATTGGGTCCATTGACCCAAATACCGTTAATGAGTACACATGGAAAATTCCAAGTTGTCGAGCAAGTTTAGAGGAAAGCATGCTAGAGTTCTTCAAGCGCCTCAATAGCAATGAAGATACACTACTTCCTTATAACTTCATGTGAGTCACACTATCTTGTACTACAAATTCTCTTTTTGCTTACTAGCTAGCTAGATGTTTATAATTAAGTGTATAGGGTTTAGGCTAGTTGATTAGTGTTGTGCACATGCCCGCTTAATTAAGACATGCAAACATGTGTGCATGCAGTTTTCACAGGATCTTGTTAATCATTAAAGTTGATAAAGAAACAGTTGAAGTACTGGACTCACTACTTAAGGAAGAAAGTGACTTCGCCATCGTGAAGGGGATAGTCGGCAGGTAATTTCAATCATTATTAACTATATCTCGGCCTATTTAATTAGTTCGTCATTTCCTGATATCAACTATTTAATAACCCCTTTCTTCATTTTTTTGCTGGCGGGCAGGGCTTGGGCAAAGTTCATCAAGGTGACTCCAGGCAAATGGCGACAAAAGTTGCTTTGGTTTCGACCCAAAGTAAGTAATTAAGTATTACTAGCTAGCTTACCATCTCTTTAATTCTTGTTTCAATACCATTAATTAATTATCATGCTTGATTAATTATTATCTGATTAAATTCCATTCTCGTAAAGGCCCTAAAGCAGGCTCCGGGGACTAATGTATGTGCATACTACGTTTGCGAGAACATTCACATGATGGCATTCGAAATGAGCAAATCTCAAAGACAGGAATGGGTACGTTTGCCAAAACACTATTCACAATTTTTACATGATTATCGATATCTAGTCACACAACTAATACACAAGCATATTGATCTCCTTCTTAACAGTTCAAAGAGGTGCGGGAGAAGCTCCTAGCAACGGAGCGCATACTGGCACTTCAAGATAGCAACGGAGCGCATACTGGCACTTCAAGAGGAAATAGTGGGATTTTTGCTCGACCAAGTCATAGATCCCAAAGGAGAATACTATTACCCGCTACCGCCCCCATGAACCACTTGTCATCATGCTCCGAAGGCACCAAGGCAATATGTAGGAGAAATTATATATATGTATATATATATATGTATATATATATATATATATATATATATATATATATATATGATTGATTCTACAAGAAAATCTATTTATATATATGCATAACGTGCACAATATGTAGTATTGTAAAATACCAGCAAACAAAAAAGAATTAAATGGAAAACACAAAATTAATGGAAAAATAAAAATAAAACCAACCCCCCCCCCCAAACATTTAGTACCGGTTGGTATTACCAACCGGTACTAATGATCTACCTGCACCCGGGGCCAGGCTCGTGCCATGTGGTGACACTTTAGCGCCGGTTCATGCCGAACCGGTACTAAGGGGGAGGGGCTTTAGTCCCCACTCTTTAGTGCCGGTTGTAGAACCGGCACTAAAGGCCCTTACGAACCGACTAAAGCGCAGTTTTGCACTAGTGGTCATCAATACTCCAAAACCAACAAGGGGTGTCACTAGGTGCACTTACAAGGATCATTATGCCAACTACGTCCGGGAAGAAGCTGAGGATCATTATGGCAACTACGTCTGCAAGACCGTGTGGACAAGTGGACGAGTAAAGAATTTGATTATATTTATCCAGGTCAATGCCATTATAGTATTGTTGTTATCATGATGTCTTCTATGTATGTGTACTAATGATGCGACATGAGTTGTTGTACTCTAATGCATACATCTACTTGTATGAAGTTTAGATTATTATTATATTAAATGTAATGTGTATGATCACTTAAATTATTTGTATGTTGTAATGTCGTTATTTGTATGCTGTAACGTGTATTGGCTATTGGAAGGGCCAGCGGTTGAAGAAGTAGTTGTGGCAGGTGCCATAGAAGGCCCGCCACAACTAATAATAAAATCAATGGCACGCAAAGAGGATTGCCCGCCACTGCAGAGACTCTCCCAATACGGGAGCGCGCGCGCCCGCCACTGATGCCATTATAGCAGTGGCAGGCACCTTAGAGAGCCTGGCCCGCCACTGCTGGCCTTTTGAAGCCCGCCACTGCTAGGCATTTCTATAGTAGTGTGAAACCAGAAAGATTAGTTGTAAAGACGCAAAGTGGAATTATTTTAATCGTAGAAAGTATCCTCCTCCAGCGCAGGTATAAGCTAGCACAATTGATTGCGACATAAGTGACGGATCACAAAGTTACACGTGGATAGGATAGACTAAAGCAGGCCCAATGAAGCGAGCAAAGCTACCAGGAAGGCAAAATTGAATTGTTTTGTTAGTACCACATCGACCAATTTATAATTTATAAAACGTGTTATCTTTACTAGCAAAAGAGCCCGTGCGTTGCAATGGGAGAAAACATAACACACGCTCTTAACTCAACAACCATCACTCAAGACCATAATAGGTCCATCTTCTTTATTTTTGCAAGACATCATATTTGTGTTGCCGCTTATCCTCCTTCTCACCCTCGCCGGTGATGACCTCAGTGTAAACACAAAACAACAAAAAACGTGCGTTGAATATGGTTAATCTTAAGGCGTCTCTCTCCCTCTCTCCTCCCTCTCCCTCTCTCTCTCGCTCGCTTTCTCTCACTCTCGCGATGAGAAATCTGTTGTTTTCCCCTGCGACATTTTTCAGAGGTATGCATATGTAGTTATAAATGTTTTCTTTTCCGTATATGGTTATAGTGTGGTGTTTATTTGCAATCCGGATCGCTGCCGGTATAAAAAAACGAATCTTGCACTATAAATTATAAGTTTTTTTTCATAAAAATATTTAATAGGTAAAATTAACATCATATTTAGATTCCACACATTTTTCTAATAAAATTTCATATATAATATGTTAAAATCAAAGTTACGGTTTAAAAGATACAGATAATTTAGAAAATCTTTTTGTTTGACTCAAATATATTCCAAAATAATATTTAAAAGTACTTAACAGGTAAAAATAATCTCATATTATATTCTATATATTTTTCTAATCAAATTTCATATATAACATGTTCAAATCGGAGTTACGGTTTAAAAGATATGGATGATTTTAAAAAGCATTTGTTTGACTTAAATATGATCTGCGGATGAATTATCTAAAACATCAAGGGGTTTTCAAAAAATGTAAAATAACGGTTCGGGTGTGACTTAAATCCGCACGGTGGGTTGATTTCAATAAAAGACAAGGATTTTTGTGTAAAATACGAAAATAACGATTCGTTTTAACTTAAAACAGGAATGCGGGTTGAATTCTCTGAAATAGAGGGACTTTTCTGAAAAATGCCATGACGGACGAAAGAAACTCAATTTGTTTTATTATTAGGTAAAGAGTAAAGATAAAGATAAAGACTGACGATGAAGAGAGTACTTTATTAATTGGTAAATATATAGATTATTATATAAGGTAAAGATAAGAAAACATCTAGCTGACCAAGTCGCCCTTCTCTTTGAACAAAAAAAAAGTGACCAAGCCGCCCCCTTTAAAAGAAGCAAAGTTAGCCAAGTCGCCTCTCTCAAAAGAGAAAAAACCTGACCAAGTCGCCGCAAGCGTCCTCAATTTCGCCGCGCCGCCAGTCCCTTGCCGGATCGGGATCCATCGGGCGCCTGCCGGAGCTGCCTGACGTTGATTCATCGGTGCCGGAGCCGCCTGCCGGCTGCATACTGCTAGGTTAGTGAGCCTCGCATATATAATTATGAATATGGTTGGGATTCTTTCGCTGGTTAGGGTGAGCGGTAGCGATGGCCGGCCGAAGGAGGTGGAGGCCGCTGCTGGGGACGAAATCTCACCGTGGGGGATTCGTTCACTTGGTTGTGCTCGTTTCTGTTGCAAGTTGGAAAACAGAAACATAATTCATAGCACCAGGCTTAGTTCTGCTCTATGATTGCCAACTTCCTTTTGTAAAACACAAAATAGGTTCATTTGGATGTAATTTTTTAGAATGCTCAGTTTATTTTATGGTACGCTGCTGGAGAACTGAAAAAAAAAAAGCTTTTGTTAGAATTGAGGTTGAAAAGTTCTCTTTTCTCTGTATATGCTCCCTTCCTGACAGAAGTTGTTCCTCTTTGTCGAATAAAAACACTTTGTTAATCTTCATCAATAATAAACTGAATTTACTAGGTGGAACAATGGTACCAAATAAAATAACTAGGTGAACCAAAGGTGTTTATTATCACCTCCTGACAATATATCAATGATCCTATCATGTATGGTTATGCTTTTAGTCTTTCATAATTCCAATGGTTGGTAGATATATGTATAGATAATTGTGTCGTGTATGGGACCAAATCCTCACGTGTTCCCGATATTTCTGCAGTGTGTATTTGATTAGTGATGCTTTGCCTTGTTGGATTCATGCAACCATCTCTCTGAAAAGATGTCGTCGCCGGTGTCCAATTCCAAGAAGTTGCGCGGATCAGCAGCACATGGTGTTGACAGGCTCAGCAGCCTTCCTGACCCGCTGCTCCATCTTGTGATGTCCTTCCTGCCGATGCCAGAAGTCGTCCGCACATGCTTGCTCTCCCCAAGGTGGCGTGATCTCTGGGCCTCCGTGCCCTTCATCCACCTAGACTACAATGACTTCGTGGATGGTGAGGATGATCAGGAGAAGAGAGTGATGGATCAGAATAGGCTGCATAAGTTTGGGGATCAGTTGCTACTCCTGCGGGATGGCACTCTACCCTTCGATGAGGCTCGGATCTTATTCAGAGATGGTGATTTTGAAACCAAATGTGATACGTGGATTCGTCATGCCATCAGGCATAAAGCTCGTTTGCTTCATCTCTATGGTTCTAGCGACATCAGAATAATATTCGACAACAGGTCAATGTTTTCTTCTCAGCACCTGAGAAGAATCAAGCTCCAAGAGGTCAGTTTGGATGACAGTTTTTTCAAGCTGCTGAATTTTGACTTCCATGTGCTTGAACATCTAGAGCTGGAGCATTGCAATGTCTTGGACCCGCAGCAGATGTCATCAAGGTTGCTCAAGACTACATATCCTGCTGTTATTTCAACCAAGGTCTCGAGATTTGTGCTCCAAACCTAAACCATCTGTCTATCCTTGACCCAACATTCCGTTATTCTAATGGATGTTTTCTAGTAACCAGGGATTTGCATTATCTAGTTACAACTTCTATAAGTCTAAGATCTGGTGTTCTCCAAGGCAATCGAGGCAAAATATTGGATTATAGTATACTCCATGGCCTCTCACATGTCACAGCCTTGGAGTTGTATGCACCATTATCTGAGGTACGATTGATTGGGCTGTTCTTTTTTCACATTTATGTGACATGCTAGTTTAGCTGAATATTATCTATTGCGTTGCTAGATTTTCTAGTATTAGGTACCTCTTGATATCAGTGCAAGACACAATCTTCTTTATTGTTTAACCAACTATTTTACAAATCCTATTTGTCATGTTGCTATTCTAACTAACTTCATTAATTTCATCTTTGATGAACATGAAGCACGCATTCGAGAGGGGTTTGCAAACATGCCCAGTGTTTGGCAACCTCACAAGTCTGGTGCTGCACGAATGGTGCATGGCTTCCGACTTCACTCCGCTGCTTCTCATTCTCCGGCACTCCCCTAAACTGAAGGATCTGACCTTTAAGCTCAAAATGGTAATACTCCTTTAAGATAGATTTGCCTATGTAGTGTGGAACCTTGAACTAATATGCTACCCTGCTATCTCTCGGCACACTGAATGCAGCAGCAGTGTGGAACATGCAAGGATGTTTACCGTCATCTGTCAGCGAGGAAGGAATCGTCACCGGAGAACTATCCTAGCATCGAGAGGACTGTGATCTACTGCGGCAAAGATGATCCAAGGGTGAGCGCATTGGTGCAGGTGCTGCTACCGATTGTCATCCCATGCGGGGAAATTAGCATCAAAGGTCACTAGTAGTATCAAACACATTCCTCACTCAAGTATGGTTTGATCTCGGCATAGCGGCTCCCTCCTCCGGCGAGCGCAGAGTCCTCAATTTTTTTTCTTGAAAGCTCAGTTAAAAAATGTTTCTTTGGGAAAGAAATAGGAGACTAAAAAATTCATCACGCATCTACGCGATTCATTTCTTTGTTTTCGCATATGTGCCATGCAGCAAAAAAGTTAAAAAATGGGGATAATCCAACGCGTGCGCCTGAGAGGTTTGATGCGTACTCGACAACACAAGCGAATCGAAGCAGGCCGTCAAATAGACAACCTGTCAAATGGGCGCTGTACAGGGTGCTTGATCTTACCACTACAGGAAGGGAGAATGGAGTGAAACCTGCCAAGACCGTAGCTAAGTGGCGGCCTCCTGCCATGGGGTCACTGAAACTGAATGTTGATGCGAGTTTGTGCGAAAATGATCATCATGGCAGCACCGGAATCATCATCCGTGATCATATGGGTAACCTGATTAGAGGACAAGCGATCTGGTATTATTGTCTCCTCACTGCTAATTGCCGAGCCATATGCCACTTCGGGATGGGGTTCGTCCGGCGGAAAATATCCTGTGGAGCTTAGGCTTAGGTGCACCTCTTTATCTAGCCATCCATCTGTGCATCACGATTCGTGTAAGAACTTTTCTCTTTTTTTTCTTCCTAATAAAACAACATATGAACTTCAACTTTTGCAAGATAACAAAACATTCTTACTAGAATGAGAGAAAAAACTTTCAGATTTTTTCGTGCATCATAAGTACTAAAAATAGCATTTTTGAATAAAGAAAATGTCATTTTTTATATTTATATCGGCCAAAAAATCCTATAAGTTTTTTCTCTCATTGTAGTAAGAATGTTTTTCTATCTTGCAAAGTTTGAAGTTCATATGTTGTTTTATTTGGAAGCAACGAAAAAGAGAAAATTTCACGTAGTTGTGTAGCACGGATCTCAAAGCTATATTGAAGGGTATGGATAGAAGGTGTTCATGAGCCTAAGCTCTAAAAATCCGCGTCCGTTCGTCTGGCCTATGATATTGGTCTCCGATCTGTGATTATAGAGTGACGCCCACCAATTTGTGAGATGGCTGGATGAAGGTACCTATGACAGATCACCACCGATGATTATAGAGTCTGCAGGTTTTGATTCTTTCACTGTTGATTACATAGGGAGAGAAGGAAATCGGTGGCATATATTCGTGCCAAGCAACCTATAGAACTACTACTAGACGTAGATGTCTTTGGATCACCTTTGTTCCAAAAAAAATAGCTTATGCTTTGCCGTTTGATTGTAACCCCGATTATATAATGATCAATAATAAAGCTCTTCAAGTCTGAAAAAAACCGAAGCAGGTCGTACGTATAGAGGACACGTACGAGTCCTAGATTATTATGTACGTGTCCGGCCGAAACATTGCAAGCGTACCTCCTTGTCCTCGATAAGATTACCGGAGACCAACACCGCACCATATACCCAATCCACCCGCCTTACGTACGTGCGTACGATGTCGGCGCAGATGTCCTCCCAACTCCCCGACGAACTCCTCGACCTGGTCTACGGCCGGATCACCAACCCGCTCGGCCGCGTGCGCTCGCCGCCGTCTGCCGGGCGTGGCGCGCCGTCGCATCCTGGCGCCCGCCTCCGGCGCCTCTCCCGATGCTGCTCCTCTCCCGATGCGGATCGTCGGATCTCACCAAGGTGGATGGGTTGCCATGGTGTCAGCTGGCCGCGTCATGGTACTGAACCTCTTCTCCCGCGCCAAGGTGGTGCTCTCGACTAAGCAAGGTGATTACTCCATGGACCCCTCCAAAATCTCCAAAATCATCTTCTCGGAGGAACCCACCTCCGAGACTTGCTGGATGGTCGCTCTTTGCAGAGTTAATTCTACTACAGGGTGGACCGTGAAAGCATGTGGCATGGGGATGCTCAAGGATATAGCTTTCTACCATGGGGAGCTCTACGGCCTCCTCCAACTAGATGGTCAGGTGGTCAGATTGCTGAAGTTCGGCACCAGCAGCAGCACATATGAACTTGTACTGGTCACGACCATCCAGACCATGGTCACCGAAAGCCTTCCTTATCTCTTGATGGAGGAGGACCACGACGCGGTTGTGCATGCCATCTACATCTTCGAGATGGGCAACAAGCTGACGATGGCGGTCAAGACCGGAGAGTATTTCTTCAGGCTATATGAGCTACTCATATGTGCCAACGCTAACTCTAGGTGGGGAGAGATGACAAGCTTGCATGACTACGCACTATTCTTGGGCCCAACGTGCTCCACGGCTGTGGAGGTGTGTGCGGAAGGGCGTGGCGGCGTGCAGAGAAACCACATCTATTACTCCAATGAAAGATATGGCCATCTTCCTCTTCATACGCTCACAAAAATTGCCGATGGTCGTGCCGTGTACTACGACGATGATGAAATACCGTGTTACGACGGGAAGGTGATTGTGTCACAAGGATTTTATGGTGAGCGTGGCGTTCAAGCTGCCATGTGGCTTGTCCCACCACACATCTAGCAGACTAGCAGGATTTTTAAATCAAAGTTTGTGATGACAAGAAGGTGATTGTGTCATGTGGATTTTATTCTGAGCGTGGCGTTTAAGCTTCCGTAGATATGTCTAGCACCATCCATAAGTCATTATCAATGGCAAGACACATGCTTCTAATGCAAAGAAATTCTCTCATGACTCCGTGCATTGTGTGATGCAGACACCCGACACGAGGTAAGTCCTCCTTTTAGAAAGCAACAACGTCACTTGCTTACCCTTTTTTTGCCGGCCCTCAACAAGCCTCGGAGAGACCCCACCGCAATTTGGCAATTTTGGAGACATGTGAGCATCGCTCGGTATTGTACAAGAAATTTGGCGAATGCACTTTATATGTGAATTGTAAAATTAAGGAAAACATTCAAAAATCTCCGGGCTGATCACTTTGCTTCGTGGGCCGCCTCCATTGCGCTACGCATGTCCCTGTGAGGGTCCACCCCACCGCTATCCTTATCTCCAAGAACCCGCGCCGTCAATTTTTTTTTCTCCCTAAGTTTGTCTTGTTCCTTGAACCGAGTTTTCTCACCACAGACCATCCCATTGCCGCCGTACGCCATGGCAGCGGCAAACCCTCTCTGGGCACACTGTTGTAGTCTCTGCCCCACCACCAGTCCCATTGCTGCAAGCGGCGGGACCACACAAAGGTGACCACTGCTGCCGTGAAAGGCGTGGTGCCATAGGAGAACCTATTGCCACCACTTCACAGAACTCTGCTACCAATCTCATCATACCGTGATCCAACCCACAACATGGCTGCCATGGTCGTTTGCTGCAGGCCGGAGGCGAACCAACACCAAGTCACCGAGGTTGCAGTTGTGTCGATGCTGCAACCCGCCCCGTGTACAAGGCCCAGTAAAATGTATGCTACGAAAAAAAAAACTAGCCCAATTGCACAGCACAGATACAACTCGCAGGGCCGACGATCCTACAATATATCAGCAGTTGCCTACCACAACCAGTCTCAAAAGATCCCTAAAAAAACCAGTCTAAAAAAAGTTTCCTACCACAACCTCACCCGACACCTCGCCTCTCACGACAATCAGCAAATGCTATAAGCGGCGGCGCTGCAGATTATAGGTCAGGGGTATAGCCAGGGGCGGCACAGATGGCCGTGCGTCCCACGCCGATCGACGAGTCATCAACAAACTGCAGCGTCGGTGTGGCGGTGCAAACAGGTGGCGAGGCTGATAGGGAGTCATTGCATGGGGGCATCAGGGCGAGGCGCAAGAGAACGCCATTCAAGGACCTCAAAGTTAGGATCCTCGGCGGTCTGTAATTCAACATTTGGTTCTATCTCTAATCCCTTGTCTAATTATTTTATCATGCATAGGCTGGATGTGTGCTTATTCACATGCTTAATAATTATTCATAAGTTCAGTACTTTTTTTGAACTCACAAGTTCAGTACTGACATGCTGTCAAATAAGACAATCAAGAGCCAAGGAGCAAACAGCAAAATAACCTCTTGGACAGAAAAAAAAACCTTACGATAAATGGTAGTGAACTGCTGAAGCAAACCATTCTGTCATTTACAAGTTCCGTAGTGAATAGCTCTCCATAATACAACCACAAACCAAGGATCAGAGTAGTCTCTTGAACACTAGTTTTTGAGACAAGGTTTACCTGAACCAAACCGAAAAAGGGTTTCCCCCTGCTTTGTATTACAAAGCAACCATCACCGAAACAACCAATGATAGATGCTGGGGCGGAAGCAACACAGTCACGCCCAAAAGAAACAAAAGAGAAAATATAAAAGGTACAAATGCCGACAACGGCGGATCAACAAAAACAAAGAAGCCTCGCGACAGCTACGCCCACCGGAGATCTCCCACCAAGGTCCTAGACTCCGAAGCACCGGTACCAATCAACACCTTCAGGAAGGGACGCGACGATGACGACGCTGTTGCAAGGGTTTCCTCCTGTACGCGTCAACGAGAAAGGAATAGTAAGCCCCGACGCCCTCCAAGAAGGTCCGGCGTCACCCTCAGGCGCCACCGCATCTGTGTCGGCCAAGCCGACAGGGATTTCTCCTGATCCCAACCTTCATCCCGGGCACTCCAGAGCACGCCACCGTACCGTCTGCCACCCTGCGCCAACACGTTCTTGAGGCTTCCCACGCCATCTCACCACGGCACCGCGAAGTGGGGCTTGCACAATGAAGAAGAGGATCCGGGACTAAAGGCAGCAGCACCGTCGGCACGCGGAAGGGCCCAACCTCCACCGTCAATGACGGTAACCGACCGGACGCAATAGTAGGAGCACACCAGGACCGGCCGAGCCCCGAGATGCCCGTAAAGCTCTCGTCGTCGCGCTGCAGAAGGCACATGTCGGCATCGCCACCCCCTGTCCGAGCTGCTCCTTCTCCGCACCGCGCAGTAGGCATCGAAGCCGCGCCGGAGCCGACCCGCTAGGACCCAGATGGGCCCATAAGGGCCTAGATGTGGGCCGGGGGCGCGACGCCGGCCATACTGCGCCGCCACTCCACCCCGCCGCCACAGCCGCCAGGTCGCCGGGCCGCCGCCGTCCCCTGCCCTGGGCAGGAGAGCCGCGTGCGGGTACTAAAGATCCCGCCGCCGCCGACACCCC
>NC_041384.1:757627292-757631198 GCF_002162155.2 Triticum dicoccoides
GAAGGGAGGATGGCCGCGCGCCGCTAGGACGGGTCTGGGGAAGGGGAGGGGGATGGGCGGATCCTGCTGATTCCATCAACCTGAACCAAACCATACTAACATTTCTGAATTTTTGGCTAGACAAATGGTACTAGTATAATATCATGAACTAAAAAAAATATTTGATATGACAGCATCTATCAGATCAGTTTTTTTAAATAATATATGAGATCAGTTATGTTTGTGGTGTGCAGACAATAACTGAAAACATATCAAACCTTATGTTTTACAACCAATTTGGTGGCTTAGGTTTAGCACTTCTACTGCTAAGCATCTAAGCAGCGAGGGTTATGATACATCATCGGAGCCGAATGTGCAAATCTATAAGTGCTTTGCTGCTGTTTGAGCTGATCCATCTGTAGTGGGTGTTCATCCTGCTGCTGCTGTCCATAACATCTTGGAGTCTGAAGAAACACACACACTTGGATAGACAGAATTGTGGTGTTTGATTCTCCTGACCTTTTGGATAACTCCAGGTTAATGTAGTTTCAGGGAAAATACAAATAAAGAACAATCGATCAGAACAAAGTGAGCTCATTGCATTCTTTTGATTCACTGATAATAGCTAAGCACCTGGTTACAACACGTTTCCAACATTACAGCGAGTGTTAACACTTGACACTAAGTTTATTGAGAAAAAACAGGATGAAGAAAAGGAGCTGCCATGGAAGCAAATAGACCAAGTGCACAAGGGAAATGATTGAAAAGGAGAATCTCTGAAACCGTGGTGTTTAAAACTATTCTCGTGACAAGCTCGGGCTTAAGCAGAACTACCGAGGATACCTTGAAGATGAAGTGAACTCCTCTTCCATACTATACTGCCTGGACAATACCTCGGTCCTATTTCCATCTAAAGTCCGTGGACAATTTCTTAGCTCACCCTCCTCCTGTCCCCTGGATGCTTGAGTGCCTTCGAGTTTGATCTCCACTTGCTTCATGGATGGACGATCCTCACCTCGTAATGCTATACACATTGCTGCAAGTGCTACGACTTCTTCCATTTCTCTCCCTCCCTCTTCCATAACTTACGGATCTAGAATCACTGACAAATTTCCTTGTGTGAATAAGGTAGAAAAATGTGAAACAAGGCCTTCATCTTCAGAAGAGATGTATGAAAATGGTTTCTTTCTAGTCAACAACTCCAGAAGCAGGACACCAAAGCTGTACACATCACTTCTTTCCGTGAGACGCCCGGTATAGAAATACGTGGGGTCCAGATATCCTCTTGTACCTTGCACTCTTGTTGTGATCCCTGATCTATCCACCGGAACATATCTTGAAGTTCCAAAGTCTGCGACCTTTGCTGTTAGAGTGTCATCCAGAAGTATGTTACCAGACTTGATATCTCTATCACTACCAGAAAAACTGGGGTTGCCGACGGCCAAATCTATGCCGACGGCCCCCGTCGGCATCGCCGGACCTATGCCGACGGCCAAGGATAGGCCGTAGGCGTAGAAAAGCCGTCGGCATACATCCATCTATGCCGACGGGGCCGTCGGCATAGACGAGGCCGTCGGGACCGCCCGAGATACGCCTACGGGGCCCGTCGGCATAGGTCAGGCCGTCGGCATAGCACGGGCCCACCTGCCCGGTCAGCGCTGATCATTTGACGGCGTTGAACCTACGCCGACGGGTGGTAACGGCGGCCGTCGGCATATCTGTGGCAGAGGTATGCCTACGGCATAGCCGTCGGCATAGGCCCCTCTGCCACGTCAACGACCCGTGTGCCACGCCACGTCATCGATCCGTGTGTGCGCAGGTATGCCGACGGCCTTGCCGTCGGCATATGTTTACTTTACTTAATTTTTAAATTTATCTGTGGCAGAGGTATGCCTACGGCACAGCCGTCGGCATAGGCCCCTTCGCCACGTCATCGATCCTTGTGCCACGCCACGTCACCGATCCGTGGGACAACCTCCGTGTGTGCACATATATGCCGACGGCCTTGCCGTCGGCATACGTGGGCATTACTTTATTTTTTTTATTTTTACTTTGTTTTGTTATTTTTACTGTATTTTAGTTTTTGCTTTTGCATAAGATAATTATGCCTTATCTAAAAAAAACATACCCGATGGTATATCGATTGCCCCCCCGTTACGAACGTCGCTATCGCCGTGTCACGGAGGGGGGAAACGGTCGACACGGAAGGAATTCTGGTTGGTAGGGGGGTTCGGGGTGTAGCTATGTCACCGAAACATCGCACGGGTCCCGATGCATATGTGAAAGTGTTCATGCATGCATAGACGCCCGTCTTGGGGCTCCGGGGTGTCCCCCCCCCTCACGGACGGCGCCGCCGCCGGCACCTGGAGGGGGGAAACGGACGCGTGGGGTCTACACGGAGGGGATCTTGCTGTGGGTCTGGCCCGGATGTTGCTCCAAAGTGTTCCTATGGGCTGACCTAACACAACCGGGTGGGAAGGTCCACTGGTCAAAGCCCGTCCGTGCAAAGTCAAAGGGCTAGATCCCGTGGTCAAACGCTACAGGATTAGGCGGGACGGGGGCACTGGGGGGTAGCAATGCCACCGGAGCGTCGCACCGGGCCCTCATACATGCGGGGTGGTGTGGTGGCATGTCCGAAGAGGCGGGACGCGTCTCCGGGGCGTGGCCCCCCCTCACGGACGGCGATGACACGGTAGTAGACGTTCTGCGGTAACGATGCGGCGTCAATATTACTAAATACTCGGAGCGCGATAAAATCATGAGTTTTTTGCACGACGCGGGCACATGTGCTATAGGAACGATGGTATTTTTTCATAATTTTTGGTGATGGAGAAGTATCCGAAAAATTCCCTCTACGCGGATTGCCCTTCGCGCGTCTACGGCTGTGGCCGGCGGCCTCCGGGGGCTAGCATGCCGCCAAATCTTGCATAGGCGGCCTCTCACAAGTCTGGAAGTGTTGTGGCAGCTGCAAACGCCCGACACGCATGTCCGGGGTGTGCCCCCCTCACGGACGGCGCCGCCGCCGGCACCTGGAGGGGGGAAAAGGACGCGTGGGGTCTACACGGAGGGGATCTTGCTGTGGGTCTGGCCCGGATGTTGCTCCAAAGTGTTCCTATGGGCTGACCTAACACAACCGGGTGGGGAGGTCCACTAGTCAAAGCCCGTCCGTGCAAAGTCAAAGGGCTAGATCCCGTGGTCAAACGCTACAGGGTTAGGCGGGACGGGGACACTGGGGGGTAGCAATGCCACCGGAGCGACGCACCGGGCCCTCATACATGCGGGGTGGTGTGGTGGCATGTCCGAAGAGGCGGGACACGTCTCCGGGGCGTGGCCCCCCCTCACGGACGGCGATGACACGGTAGTAGACGTTCTGCGGTAACGATGCGGCGTCAATATTACTAAATACTCGGAGCGCGATAAAATCATGAGTTTTTTTGCACGACACGGGCACATGTGCTATAGGAACGATGGTATTTTTTCATAATTTTTGGTGATGGAGAAGTATCCGAAAAATTCCCTCTACGCGGATTGCCCTTCGCGCATCTACGGCTGTGGCCGGTGGCCTCCGGGGGCTAGCATGCCGCCAAATCTTGCGTAGGTGGCTTCTCACAAGTCTGGAAGTGTTGTGGCGGTTGCATAGAGGGAATAGGGCCACCTCCGGGGACCACTCCTATGCCGACGGCCTGGCCGTCGGCATAGGGCCACCTTATCCTCGTCACCCCGGCCCTCCTCCTCCACTCGTTTCTCTCCTCGCACCCCGATCCAACTCCCTCTCCTCGACACCCAACCGCCACCGCCACCCTCTCCGCGCCGTCGACGCCCCCTAGCCGCTCGCCCCGCCACCGGCCGCTGCCATCTCCACCCACCCGCGCCGCGCCGCCGCTCCGCCCTACCCGCCCCATCCCCACCCACCCACCCACCCGCGCC
>NC_041384.1:757631532-757648272 GCF_002162155.2 Triticum dicoccoides
CACCCCGGCTCGACCTCGTCCCCGCCCTGGCCGCCGCCTCGCCCTGACCTCGTCCCCGCCCAACGCAGCCACCCCGCCGCCGCCTCGACCTCCTCTCCGTTAGGTCCGGCTCCCTCCCCAGATTTTTTTTCATGATTTTGCAAAGGATAAGAGAGCTAAATGTGATAGTTAGACACATAGATGGTAGTTAGATAGATAACTTGTTCATACGGATTTGTTTTGAGATGATGATGATGATTGTTAGATGAGAAGTGATAATGATGATTTTTATGCTTCGATGATTTTGAGATGACGATGATGATAGATGATAGATGATTGGTAGATGATGATGATGATTGATGATAGATGATTGGTAGATGATGATGTTAATGATAGATGATGGTGTTTTTTTATGCTTCGATAATTTTTAGATGATGATCATGTTTTTTTATGATTCGATGATTGTTAGACGATGATGATGATATTGTGATGTTCTATGAGTTGTGATGTTCTAATTTTTTGTCGCGATGGAATTTGCAGGCTTTGTGGTGTCACATTTCATCGGAGTGACCGTTGTACAACGCGTTGGTCCCCCTGAGCATCCCTCTGCTGTTCGACTACTTCTCTACAGCCGAGGGTGAGCTACAAGTCCATCTCCTCCATTTTTTCATATCACTAGATTTCATTCTCAAGTCAACTGACGTAACCTAGGCGTCTCCCGTCCGAAAGGGTTGCATGGATAAATATGCATTCAATTGCATATTTATCACCGCTGCTCTTTCGGATTGTCCAGCGTTTTCCACGGACAGCCCGAGGATGTGTAGATTGGGTATGTTCTCCATGTTCTACCCTGTTCCGAGACAGGATTTCGGCGGCGCCTCCCCATTGTTCTCCGAAGCACATTCTCTCGGCTATTTGCCGAGACATGTATCTGGAGAACAGCGGGGAGGTGCTGCCGAAATTTTGTCTCGGAACGGGGTAGAATGGAGAACGTACTCAATCTACACATCCTCGGGTGGGATTAGGACCCATCTTTACCTATTAGAGATGTAGGTGGATTAAACGCGGTAGAAACTGAAAATTTGATGCCATTAATTTAAGTGAATCCTTAATTATGTTGTGTGGGTTGCAAAAAAGCAGAGGATAGCAGATAATCAGTGGATGTACAGTGGTTTTATCCGTCGGAATCGAGTAACATCAGAGTGGATCGCGAAAACCGATGTGTATTTGAAGGAGATATTCCGTCGTCCAATGAGAATTATCCCACCATGCCCCTGTGCAAGATGTGCCATACGTCACCGTAGAAATCAGACGGACATGAGTGAGCACCTTCGCACGCACGGATATATGCCAAACTTTGACATGCCGCCGATAAACATAGCCGAGTAGGACCATGGTAGAGAGGAGGTGATGCGACAACGCATCGATGGATATGAGGACGACGGGGTTAGGGACATGCTAGATGATGTCATTGTTGCAGAAACGGCAAATGCGACACCTTCAGAGAATGAACCGGAGGAGCCGGAGGCAACCGCAAAGGCCTTCTTGGAGGTCTTGGCCTCGTCGAAGAAACCTCTTTATGCGGGTGCGAAAATATCTTAGCTGGATGCCATCCCGCAACTGATTGCAGTCAAGGCTGAGTACGGCTGTAGCCAGAAATGCTTCGAAGCATTCCTAGGAGTATGGGCTAACAGCCTCCCTGAGGGTCATGAACTGCCGAAAAGCATGTACGATACAAAGAAAATCATGAAGGCACTCTCTATGGATTATGAGAAAATAGATGTTTGCCCGAAGAATTGCCTTTTGTTTAGGCACGAGTATGCGGATGACAAGTACTGTAGGAAGTGCGGTTCGTCTCGGTACATTGAGGTGGTCGGTGAGGATGGTGAGAAAAAGCAGCTAACCATCCCCGTTAAGGTTCTTCGGTATCTTGATTTTATAAAAAGACTGCAGCGCCTTTTCATCATGAAGGAGTCTGCCAAAATGATGAAGTGGCACAAGAAGGTATAAGGTACAATCCAAAAAAAATCATACATCCATCGGGAGGGGAAGCATGGAAGTCGTTCGATGAAGAATACCCCGAGGAAGCAGCCGAGGCTGGGAATGTCAGAATAGCCATATCAGGTGATGGGTTGAATCCATATGGTATGTCGTCCAATTCATACAGCTGCTGGCCTGTGTTTGTAATTCCGCTCAATGTTCCTCCCGGTGCCCTAATGCAACGGAAGACCATGTTCTTGTCGCTCATCATTCCGGGGCCTGACTACCCGAGGAAGCAATTGGGTGTGTTTATGAAGCCGCTTGTGGATGCTTTGCACCATTCTTGGTACTTTTCGAGGTTGACATACGACCGGGATCTGCAGAGAAATTTCTTGATGAAAGTTTGGTTGCACTATTGGATGCATGACTTTCCCTGCTATGCTCTATTCTGCGGATGGTGTACAAGTGGTAAGATGCCATGCCCAGTGTGCATGCAGGCTCTGCGAATGATTTGGCTGAGTAAGGGTGGCAAGTATGTAGCCTTTGAACTGCATCGATAGTTCCTCCCTCTAGACCATCCAGACAGGGAAGACAAGAAGAACTTCACGAAAGGCCGGGTTGTTCATGAAGTAACCGAGATTCCAACATTTTCGGGGGCAGATGTTCTTTCCCAGCTAAAAGCTCTCAAGCCTAAAGTCAAAGGCAAAGGCAAAGCCAAAGCCAAAGGCTTCGAGGGATATGGTGAGACGCACAACTGGACGCACATTACCCCCTTCTCGCAGCTTCCCTATTTCAAGGACCTCAAACTTCCTTACAATATTGATGTGATGCACACCGAAAAGAATGTGGCAGAGTCCCTTTTCCACACGATCCTCAACATTCCTGATAAGACGAAGGATAACGTAAAAGCTAGAGCTGATCAACAGAGAATTTGTGATAGACCACGCCTGAACATGAAGCCTCCCACAGGCGGTCGAAAAAACTGGTTCAAGCCAGATGCTGACTTTGTCCTTAAACCGCCAGAAAAAAAGAAGTACTTATCTGGCTGAAACAAATTTTGAAGTTCACCGATGGTTATGCATCGAATATAAGTAAGGGAGTCAATCTTTCAACGGGCAAAGTGACCAGCCTGAAGAGTCATGACTACCATGTATGGATTGAGTGGATAATGCCGGTGATGGTTCGAGGCTATGTCCGCGAGCATGTCTGGCGAGTGCTTGCCGAGCTTAGCCATTTCTTCCGCACGCTCTGTGCTAAAGAAGTAAGTAAAGCGGTGATTGAAAAATTGCATAAGAAGGCACCATAGTTGATAGTCAAGCTAGAGAAGATCTTTCCGCAAGGCTTCTTTACTCCGATGGCACATCTCATTCTGCACCTCGCGAACAAGGTATTGTTGGGGAGCCCTGTGCAAAATCGCTGGCAGTACGGCCCTGAGAGGCAGAACAAGCATCTCCGACGGAAATGTGGAAACAAAGCTAAGATTGAAGCTTCCATAGCTGAGGCGGTTATCCTAGAGGAGGTGTCAGACCTCAGGACATCATACTATCCAGACCATGTTCCCCATCTGCATAACAAGGTGCCTCAATACAATATAGAAGAGCCCAAGTATCAACCCAGGCTCGATCTATTCAACGCGCAAGGTGGGAGGGCTGGGGCCTCGAAATCTTATAACATGCCACGACAAGAGTGGGAGGACCTCATGTTCTATATCTTGCACAACATCAAGGAAGTTGAGGAAGTGTGGATGAGGTAATACCACTACACCATTCGTTTATGTCTTCCACATCATCATGTTTCATGTTCACTTAGTCCCGGTCTAACACTGCTTATCTTTTTTAGTGATTTCGTTCAAGAGGAATGGACGGGAGTGAATCCTCCTACTGAGGCGGAGGCACTTACTCTTCTCCTTCATGGAAACCCTGGACGTAAAAATTTTGTTGCTTGGTTCATGGAGAAAGTAATTTTCCACACTCCCCTATTAAATACCTACTTCAACATTTATTAGTTAACCGAACTAATGCACGCAACAATTTCCATTATACTTGTAGGGAAAAGATCCGAACATATCTATGGATGATGAATTGAGATGGGTTTCCATGGGTTTTGACCCTGCCGTCATGACATGTAAAAAGTATGATGTGAATGGGTATCGCTTCCATACAGAGGAGCACCAAAACAGCCGCCCCGATCCCAAAACTATAAATACTAGAGTGTACACCCCCGGTCAAAATTCAGTAGACTACTACGGAAGGGTACAAAATATATATGAGGTTAAATTCCGCCAGGGGCGTGAGACCCTAAGTCTGCCTGTGTTCAAATGCCGATGGTTCGATCCGCGGGAGGGGGTAAAACATACGCCTTCCATTGGTTTGGTCGAAGTTAAACCATCAACCGTCTATGCCGGAGCCGATCTCTTCATTGCGGCTACCCAAGCTATAGAAGTATATTATCTGCCTTACCCATGCCAGAAAGTGTATCTAAAGGGTTGGGAAGTTGTGTTCAAGGTGTCGCCACATGGTAAGCTACCAGACCCGAATGAAGATGATTACTACAACATTAACCCCATGACATACGAGGGAGTGCTCTATCAAGAGCAACCTGATGATGATGATGATGATGTGGTTAGAAACGATGACGCTAGACCATTGGGTGATGATGATGTGTACCCAAACGTCAACGATCCACGGAATGATGGTGAGACCATTGTCAATGAAAATGACATACTTATGCTAGAAAAGTTAAACGAAGACGCTGATGACGAGGAAGAGCCTCCACCTCCGTCGGACAACGAAGATGATATGATTGATAGTGATGATGAGACGGACCGAGAAAGAGCCTCCACCTCCGTCACATGCTAATAGTTCATTCTTTTGCAGCAACTGGATATATTCTAAAGGGGTCCGTATTCCCAACGACCTCATCAACGTCTTGTTGAAGTTATATTGGCCGGGGTTGTACTGTCCTGATCCAGTCAGGCAGCCAGACCGTCGGGTTTTGGCCACGAGCTGGGACCACTGGGAAGCGGCCCGCCATGTGAACCATGAGACCCATGCCAAGGCCGTGATCACTACTTTCTGGGTGAGTTCTCTTCAGAAGCACAAGTTCATTCTAGTTTCATGAATGATTTAACTCATGGCTTCTTCCATTCTTGTTTCATGCATGATTGTAGAAATTCTATTGAGTTCTTCCAAAGCACAGGGCTAGAGCGGACCAGATCGTGCTGCGCCAATGCAAGAAGAAGGCCCGCCAGATGCAGTACGAGGTGCGCTATGTGGCCATCTCCACATACTACCACGACGTTCTTGGTGTGAAGATGACTAAGGAAGAAGCGCGGAGGATGGGCATTACCTTGGAGAGGCCCGAGTTCTTGGCGGTAAGTATAAAAGATTTTTCATTATGCTTTCATATATTATGCTTTCATTATGCTTTCATTACCTTGTGGTACATTATGCTTTATGCTTTATGCTTCCATAACACCAATTTGGACACACCTACATGCCATTATGCTTTTATTATGTAGGTGTGTCCAAATTGGTGTTATGGAAAAGACGAGTCCTGGGCGGCACTGGTGGATCTTTGGTGTGATGAGGCTGGAGCCTGGGCGGCTATGAGAACCAAAAATAAGGCTAACCGAGGGACGGAGAGAGTACATGCTCAGGGAAACCGAAACCACTATCTCCACAAGGCAGTTAATGTATGACTAACCCCATTAAACATTCTTCTTCTTCTATTTACCATCACTTTCTTATGTATGACTAACCTCTGTTTTGTGGTGCAGGAGGAGAAACTGAAGCGGCCGCTCTCACACATGCAGGCGTGGGAGATCGCCCATACACGGAAGGACCCCAAGCATGGCGAGCCCAAATACTACGGCAAGAAGACCGCAGGGAGGAAGAAGGCCTACTCCGAAGCGTATCTGAAGTTACATCCTGACACACCTGACCCCATTGCGGCGCCTCTGGACGACATGGCGGTGGTGAGGATGGGGCCCAAGGAGCACGGTCGGGAGGCGGTTCTCGATGATGTGATCACTCCTAGTATCTCCTACACACAGCTTCGTCGGATCGA
The DNA here is from genome assembly GCF_002162155.2 of Triticum dicoccoides. NCBI lineage: Eukaryota > Viridiplantae > Streptophyta > Magnoliopsida > Poales > Poaceae > Triticum > Triticum dicoccoides. The sequence goes on from NC_041384.1 coordinate 757,637,560, forward strand.
CCCGAGCCTGAGCCAGCGCACGAGCCAGCCAGTGACTAGTACACAGTCCCTCTTTCAGGAGCAACAATCTGTAAGTATTTTCCCTCTTATCTTCATTGCTCACTTCATTTTCCGCATTTAGTAGTTTTATGAGTTCCATCATGTCATACCGTAGGCCTACATGGAGTACACACGCCAGGAGACCATGGCGTGGCATCAGAGGCTTTATGAGCACCAAGTGCAGAGGGATAGCCAGATGCAGCAGGCTTTTCAGGATATGGCGGCCGACAGGTGTCCTCAGTTCCCTCCAGCACAATGCCCTCCAGCACAACCAGTGATGATGAGCTTTGAGGAGTTTGTGGCACAGAACGCTGGCCCCTCGCCGGTTAGTTCATCCCTAATCTATTCACCCAAAGCATGTCATGCCTTTCAACACAGTCATATATCCCGTGCATATGTCTTTTCAACATCCAGGGAACAGGTGGATCTACCGTTGGTGGTGGTCTTCGCAGCACTCCGGAGACACGGAGCCCGACCACTCCGATCCACGGAGGCGGAGGCGGAGGTGGAGGCGGAGGCGGTCTTGGCGGTAGCGCTGCCGCTAGTAGTGACGACCTGGCCTTTGGCCGTCTTGGCGGTGACGACCTCCGCGGTGCTCGATGATCCTTGCGTGGTGATGATGCTTGAGATGACTTGTGTGTGGTGATGATCATTTAGATGACTTGTGTGCTTCTCTATATGCTTATGCTTATGTTGTTTGTGATGATGTTCATTTAGAGACTTGTGTGTGATGATGCTTATGCATATATTGTTGTGATGGTGCCGGATGATATCCCGTTGTGTTTTATATGTCTATCCCATCATATATATCTGCTGATATGTGTTGCTATTTGAATTGAATTGATCTGAAAACAAACAGAAAAAAGAAAAAAAAAGAAAAAGCAAACTATGTCGACGGCTAGGCCGTCGGCATAGGGCTAGCGTGAGCTCCCAGTAGCTGACACGTGGCACCTATGCCGACGGCCTAGCCGTCGGCTTAGTTTAAAAACTATGCTGACGGCTAGGCCGTTGGCATAGGCGCCCATGTGTCAGCTACTGGAAGCTCTGTATGAAGGACTATGCCGACGGCCTGGCCGTCGGCTTAGTTTCAAATTATGCCGACGGCCAGGCCGTCAGCATAGCCCTGGTCCTAGAGCAGCGGCTGGTCGCCACGTGGCACACCTATGCCGACGGTCGAGCCGTCGGCATAGTTTTTGACTAAGCCGACGGCTAGGCCGTCGGCATAGTGGTGCCATGTGGCGACCATTCGTTGGGCAGACTTGACGGCGGCCGCCGTTAGGCGTGATAGTTGCCGACGGCCAGGGCCGTCGGCATAGATGTACGGCCCCTGTCGGCGTATCATATATGCCGACGGCTTTTCTATGCCGACGGCCTCCCTGGCTGTGCCGACGCATATGTTGCCGACGGCCCTATGCCGACGGGGGCCGTCGGCATAGGCCTATCCCGACGGGACTCAGGCCTATGCCGACGGCCCTGGCCGTCGGCATAGGGGGCGATTCCGGTAGTGTATGGATGATGGGTACTGAAGCTGTTGAGTGAAAATAGGCTAAAGACCTGGCAGTCTCAGTTGCTATCCTTAGCCTATCATTCCATGACAATGAACTTGGTCCATCAACATGGAGATCATCACAAAGGGTACCGTTGGATATAAACTCATAGACCAACATGAGGACTTCTGTTTCAAGGCAACAACCATAGAGTTTTACAACATTTCTATGGTTGATTTGTGATAGGATAGCAACCTCATTAATGAATTCATCAATCTCCTTTTGAATCGCCGCCTTTGGTTTCTTGATGGCTACAACATGGAGATCTGATAAGATCCCTTTGTAAATTGTACCATGCCCACCGCCACCAAGCTCACGAGCTTTATCAAATTTGTTTGTTGCTTTCTCAAGCTCGTCTAAAGTTATAATCATTCTTTCTGCAATATTAGCTCTTTGTGATACCAATTGTTGCAACAATTGTCCTCGGGTTTTTTCGAAGTTCTTTTTCAACATCAGCGATCTTCGATGTTTGAATTTCTTATGTGCAAAGGATCCAGCGAGAAAAAATTGTATGATGCCTGCCCCCAACAGCAACTCCTATGCCGAGGTATATACCTACAAAGATGTACATAGTATTATTCATTTTATCTATCATTTTTATACACTTGCTCTACAGTTACAAAGCAGCAGGAGTAATCAAGAAAGTTTAATCAAGTAACTTTTTGGCTTTGTGAGTTCATATGCATGAGAAGAAGAAAATTGGTTTCAGAAAGTTCAGGGTTTGAGATAACTAATTTTAAATGTCAGAGTTCAAGTTGGACCAAGAAACATACACCAGCTCTTCTTAACTACGAGTAATAACCAAGCATTTTCATGGGAAAAAGCAAGCCACTATGTATTGCTTGAAACAAATACCAAGTGAAATACATTACTTGTCTTCATGTAAAGTTGCAGCGTTGCTCACCTATAGATAAGGGCTTGGGGCCACCTGGAGGTAAAACTGAAAGACACGAGGTTATAGACTTTAGAGGAACAAGGAAATTAATAGCCTAAACACATATATCAGAATCGTAGATAGATTTTTTGACCTTTGCATCCGCCGGTGAGGTAGGGGTTGTTACTGTTGAGTATCGTGATTATTAGGAAAGCTAGGATAGTGTAAGATATTATTCTATCTTGCCTTGTACTCCAAGATCACCATGTATTCCTATATATATGCCCAGGAGGCTCAAGCAATATAATGAACTATTTCATCAAATCCCTCTCTCCCTTCTAACATGGTATCAATTTCCGAGTTCTAAACCCTAGCCGCCGCCGCTTCCGCACCCGCGCGCCGCCCCCGGGGCGGTCGGCCTTCATGACCACCGCCGGGGGCCGCGCCGCCCGTATCTAGGGTTCATCTGCCGGTCGTGTTGACCGGCTGCCCTAGAGAGTCTTTTTCCCGAGCCCTTGCTTCGGGTTTTTTTTTACTCTCTCGCCGGTCATTTTGATCGGCGTTTTTCTTTTTGGTTTTCCGATTTCCACTTGATCGGTTTGCATCGCCCGCCGCCGCCGTCGACCCCCGTGCGCCTCTACTCCGACATCGGCGCGACCGGCCGGCCTCATCACCGACCCAGCGGCCTCGCGCGACAGGCGGCCCTAACGGCCGCCGTCCGCGCATCTACCCGACCTTCGCCCCGACCCGGCGGCCTCGCGCGATAGTCGGCCCCTCACGGCCGTCATCCGTGCGTCGGCCCGCTCGTCGATCTACGCCGGCCATCACCGCCATGTCCCCATGTTCAGCGCGCCCCTCCGCCGATCGAGCAATAGGCTGCTGCTGCGTCGCCACGTCGGGCCGCAGCGCCGCCGCCTCGTGGTTCTTTCCGTGGCTGCACTGATCTGCACCGCCGCTACGTCGCCCCTTCGGGCCGTAGTGCCGCGGCACGTGATCCCCGCCGCCGTCCTGAGGCCGTTCCCGTGGTTGCACCACATCGCGCGCTGCCGCTGCGTCGCCCCTTCGGTCCGTAGTGCCGCGGCCCGCGGTCAACTGCCGCACCGAGGCCGTCCGCTCCAGGGCGTTCCCGAGGCTGCACCGACCCTCGCGCTGCCGCTGCGTCGCCCCGTCGGGCCGTAGCGAGCGTGACACGTGATCCCTGCAACCGCCCTGAGGTCATCCCCGCCGTCGCCCCGATCAACCCGCCGCCGTTGCGTCGCCCCTTCGGGCCGTAACGCTGCGGCCCACTGTCCACCGCCGTCCACGCGCGTTGACTTCCACGTGATATGCGTTGTGCCGCCTCCCTTGGCGCAGGAACGTCACCGTCCGCGCCGGTCTTCGTCACGCTGTCGGGTTCATTATCACCTACTTCGAGCACCGCCGCCGCCGCCTCCTTAGGCCGCCACCGCCGCTGCTCTTCTTCCGCGGCTCCACGGCGACTACCTCGACACCGGTGACCCCTGACTCGACACCGACCATGGCGTTCTTTGCACGGCTACCTCGACTACGGCTACACCACCTACGCTCTCGGCTACCTCGACAAACGGCACAAAGGGCTACCGCCTTGCTTGAGCAACCTCGTCGGTTTCCACTCCAGCCACGACTTCCGCAATGCGTCGACCGTTACGACTGTGGGGGGTGTCCGTCGGCTTACCTTCGGATTCTTCTCCAGTCTCACCGTCTGCGTCGCTATTGTTGTGACTGCGGGGGGATGTTGAGTATCGCGATTATTACGAAAGCTAGGATAGCGTAGGATATTATTCTACCTTGCCTTGTACTCCAAGATTACCATGTACTCCTATATATATGCCTAGGAGGCTCAAGCAATACAATGAACAATTCCACCAAATCCCTCTCTCCCTTCTAACAGCTACCCTGCTTGTCGTAGCCATCCATGCACTGGCATAAATAACCTCGGCTCCCTCGTTTGCAGTAGCTGTTCTTGCTCTTGCAAAGCTTCTGGGCTACCTCCGCTGGACAGCTCGGATTCGCCTGCATGTCAGCTGATCGCGGTAAGTCCTGCATGACTTCCCAGTGCAGAACTTGGGGAACCTGCACGTTGGCTGTTTCAGATTCCTCCCGCCCCGCCATCTTCTTGGAGAACCGGCGCTGATCGAACCACCCCTCCTGTGCGATTACCGATTAGCATGTACGCGGGCTGCGACGTCAACTCCTGGTCGCCGTTCTTGTTGAGCGTTTGATATTTCAATGTCATGGGCAAGCCGTTGGAGGACATGGAGATACGCGCCTGGCAGCAGCCCATGCCGTAGCAGTTTCTACCACTACGCTGCAGTGCCATCTCAACGTAGGTGTCACTAACGTTTTGGGGGCAGAATGAGGCACAACCGCTGATGAAATCCTCGGTGTCATGGCCTGTCAGCGTCGCCTGAAGGTTGCAGCCCGATAGAATGAATTCATTGCCAGACGACAGCGAGTAGGGCGCCTCCGAGTGGTTATCAAATATAAAAACACCGGCCGAGCTACGAGGGTCGATAGATACGATGGCGTTGGTGAGGAGGGCATGCATCGTGTTGTTCTGGAGGGAGATCTCCTTGACGTCGAAGGTGCCGGCCATCCCAAGGGCGAGGACTAGCTTTGCTGGTTGTTGTCTTGTATCACAGGTGAGCTCCAATCCTGGCCAGTAGCAATCGACAGAGCCAATGCCGAAGGGATATGGCACGTCTACATCACCGCAGGATCTTCTGCAGTTACCTATTTGATTGCAAAAGTAGCATCATTATTCATTGACTTCAATTTCTGATGGATTTGGGCTGCCTCTTCTTCCTCCCCCTTGGGCACATCTCTAATGAAGCTTTGCTGGAGACCCAGTGGAGTTTGTTTGTTCTTGATCCTAATTTTGCTTATACATATTTTAAACGTCATTGTTGCTAATATTTTCTTTTGGTCAGAAGCTTTATCTGCAAAAATAATTTCACAGATTTGCTGGCAAAGGTCTTTTTGGTCAATTGATTTGTCATAAGTGCTTAGCTGTTGGAATCATTTGAGCCCATTTTTATGTTGGCAAAAGACATTTCAATATTTGCAAACCTTCACTTTTGATGTCAAAATTTGGAGTGAACGATGCTGATCCCTTTATGATGTAACTTTGGTTTGTGGGAAATCTATTACATCAAAGTCGTTTTCAGTTATGCATTTGTTCCCTAAGATGATGGCACTAAATAACTAATTGTCAACTCATTTACTTTGCTAGGTTATGTTCTTTTAACAGCACGCTTAATTGAATGTATCCGGTCTTGAACTTGTTTTTTACTTGTTGAGGGATGGATGTGATCTGTTCTTTCTTGTTCATTCCTCATTTGCCTTCATCTCAATAGTAAATATAAATGAGGTCGCCGCAATATTTCTTACCTGAGACTGAACTGATGCAGCCACCATGCACGGGGTCGCCATGGCTTCCTGGCGGGCACCGGCAATGATATGATCCATCCAAATTGGTACAATCACCATAGCACTTAGGGTAGCGTTCATCGTTGCACTCGTCGATATCTACACATATATAGCCGAACCAACACAATAACACATGCTAGCATTACACAAAGAGAAACCTCCAAAGTTTATTCCTCGTCTCAAATCAGGAAAAGAAGCAACTATTAACAAAGACCATACCTTTGCATCCGTCAGTGATGTAGGGATTCCCTTGGTAGCCATCTTTGCAGAAGCATGTGTAGCCTCTGTTACCCTTTCCGCAGTCGCTGTGCTTGCTCTTGCAGACGTTTGAGCATTGTGCGCCATGGCCAACGACCTCCAAGTCCAGCCAAAAGGGAACTTCCATTGCATCTGCTGACGCAGCCGCTTCTGTTCGTAACAGCTCACTGAAAACCGCTTCACGACTGAACCAGCTGGGCCTCGCCACAAAGACGTGCGCAGGACACTGCTGGTCCCTGCTGCGGTTCCAGCCAAACCATTTGAACTGCACGTCATAGGACGTGTTGTGGACAAGCCTTCCTGCTACATCCGCAGGGTCGAAGACAGTGTCCGACTGGCAGCAGCCATTGCCGGTGCATTGCCTGCCTTCTTCGAGTGTGGATAGCGCCTCGGAGAGTCCATCACTGTTTATGCAGATAGAAGAACAGCTGCTCACAGTCACATCACCATTCATGAGCGTCGCTTGAACATTGCAGCCCGTCACGATGAGCTGGTTGGATGAAATCGTCTAGGGCCCGTCGGCTGTAAGGCCACCGCCCAGCGTTCCTTCACCATTGCCGTCGACTTTTATGTCACCGGTACGTATGACGGCCACAAATGTCGGCACGAGGGAGAGCTCTTGGACTTGGAGGGTGCCGTCGCCGAGCAGCAACCGCGGCGGGTCGCTTGTGCGGTTGCAGGTGAGCTGGAACCCCGGCCAGTAGCACCTGGCCGGGCCCATGCCAAACGGGTACGGCACACTCATGTTGCCGCAGGCGATGTCGCAATTGGGCATCCCTTGCGCCTCCACCGGAGAAACTTCTGCTCCAGCAAGGAGCGGCGGCGTCAGCATCACCACCGCTGTGGCCGCCATCACCACCCCTAAGATGGTTGTTATCTGCGCCATTGAATGGTCGAGCTTGTCTGCCTAGCTAGCAAGCTCCTGAACCATGCATCGCTCTCCAGCCGGGCCAGCTTATAAGGTGGCGCACACTCTGGTTGCCCGGAGCAGCACGCACCTGCTGCGCGCTAGGCCCAACCATCAAGGTAAAAGTAATTTTTCGACAAGTGAGAAACAAGGGCATCTCCAAGGAGTGGGGTCAAATGTCCTCTCCATCAGTCAAAAGAGTGTACCGTGGTATCCAAGGGGCGATCCCCAATGTGCACGTGTTTTATCGAACATGCAGTGTGCCCAGTGGAGTGTGACGAGGCTTCAGGTGAAACGTGAACGGGATGAGCTGTGGAGTTGCGGTGATGGTCGAGAGGCTTCAGGCATCCGCGACGACCACATACGCATGATGCTCTCGTTCGGCAGACCGCCGGGCCCGCCAACCAGCGCCATAGCAACCGGTAGCAGCAAGCACGCGCAACAGTACATGTAGCATGCACGCGGGCGCGTCGGCCAGGAAGATGGCGGCGGCAGTGCGCCGATTGCCGTGGGCGACATGGGAGATAGAGTTGGGGGCTCTGGCAAGGTGGTCGGCCAGCGGCAGGGGCTCCGGCGGAAGCTCTAGAGGGTTGCTGGCGGCTCGGTGCCAGGTAGAGTAAGAGGAGAGACGTGCGGGTTGGCAGAGAGGGTGGCTGCCATGTGGGGCTGCGTACGGTCAGGGCATCTCTAAGGAGCTAAAATCACTGGTTTGACCTTTTTATTAAAAAAAACTTCAGAACGATCTGACCCTCTTTTAAAAAATTAAGTCAAGATCTAATCCTTTTGCTACCACCATGGTTGATGACGGTAGGGTATAACTGCGTATCACCGGGGACTCTGGCGGTAGGGTTAACGGCAGTCAGTTACGGCCATTGGTGGTTGCTGACATCAACAAATTGCCTACCGCCAGATACCAGGGACGGTAGGTTGTTATACCCTACTGCCAACACTCGCTATGCTCGCTCGTTAGAAGTTAACATTTATCTTTATATTTGAATTTGGATCACAACATAATACCCAAAACAAGGGCCCAACGTCACATCAACAAATTGCTAAAAATCAGTAGACTTCAGAGGCTAGCTGGAATATAATGATGCGTTTTGGACCGAAAAACTGAAATGTAAGCAGGCAGAACATGTGGCGCGGTGCTCACTCTGGATTTTGCAGAGTGCCGACTTTCTAGTGGCAACATGTGAACAGGCATGACGTAGGGCGTGCTGCTCACTGTGGATTCACGTTCTTGTTAAGTAAACAAACATGTCAAAAGAAAAACCTTACTATATACTCTTTCCATCCGGAAATACTTGTCCGAAGAATGAATGTATCTAGATGTATTTTAGTTTTACATACATTCATTTATATCAATTTCTATGACAAATATTTCCGGGCGGAGGGAGTACACTCATAAACCGGACACTGGAGTTGCTGGGTCCTGAGTCTCCAATTAGGCTCCATGAGCTATTTCACATGGATTATGATAGTTAAATTCAGCCACTCTCTTTGGTTGCATGTATGCACTGCAAAAAACTAAAAACTACCGTATAATATCTATTATTATGTAAGTAAATTAAAAGAATTTATACGGATTTCCCAACGGAAGCCTTGAATTGTTGTTTATCATTCTACCATTGTTGTTCCAGGTCTTAAAAAATTTAGTATGTCAGAAATTGCAATCCATTAATTCTGTTTGTATTTGATGATATTGCAAAATGCTCCATGCCATTCTGTTTTTACTCAAACCATAATCATTATTTTGTTTCATTTGCTTGATAGTTGTATTCTTCAAATATGGTTGCTTGTAAAGAAAAAATAGGGGTGGCAATTTTGTCTGTTTTATGTGAATCCCTCCACCCACTTATAAATCCGTTTTGTCCGGATTTTCAACAATCTCTTTAACCATTTGTTGTATTTGAGGTCAATCTATTCATAAAAATGCATTGTCCATATTAGTGTTTGTATTTAGTTTTTGGTCCAACTATCCTAATTTATGTCAGAATTCACACAAAAGCTTGACCCATTGTTCCAGTGTAACATGAATTTAAGTGTATTTCTGTTAACGTATGCGTTCGAGCTGCCCATCATATACTTTTTTTAACACACTACAGACGCAAGCGCTTATATAAACGCGCATACACTCACCCCTGTGAACGCCCACACGCATACCCTACCCTTATATGAGCACCTCCCAGAAACTCAGCCGACATATATTGAACCCTGGTGGGCTGGGAATACCACTGTCCACCTAACCATCTGCCCATCACATACTTGATAAACATGTTTACATGTCTGTGTGTGATACAAGATAGACTGCACATATTTAATATGGGTGAATCGTTTGTGAATCATCACGCATGGTTCCTATAATTTAAATGTGTACGATGTTCATCTTAGCTGCGCCCATTGCACAGTGCTAACTACTCCCTCTGTTCCTAAATATATTTTTTTCTAGAGATTTTAACAAGTGACTACATAAGGAGCAAAATAAGTGAATCTACACTCTAAAATATGTCTATATACATCCTTATATGGTAGTTCATTTGAAATCTCTAGAAAAACAAATATTTAGAAACATATGAAGTATCATAAATGTGTTCACATGGATTATGTCTGAACGTGTGCGCCACATTGCACACGGCTTGCGAAGTCTAGTCGTGCTTTCTCAACTGTGTGTAGTGAGTTCTTCATCACACACGGTTGGAACTGGGGCACACTGTTTATTTTTCCAACCGTGGACAATGTAGTCTTCGCACACAGTTTTTCTTTAGCATTGCATGCTCAATAACACTCCCTCCATCTGGAAATATTTATCGGAGAAATGAATGTACCTAGATGTATTTTAATTTTAGATACACCCATTTTGGCTACAAGTACTTTGGGACGGAGGGAGTATATGTATCCGTACTAGTGTGAGTAATTTACTGTCCATTTACTTACTGGTGAAGGTTCAAGCTCGCAGACCAGTGTGTATCAGGGAGCATCCAATGCACCAAGACATTGAGTTCTTTTGTTCTCATCCAAAATGTGTTCGCAAGGACAAATCATGATGTTTGTTCACGCTGTGGATGCTGCACTGCAACACGGGAGTTGTACAAAAGTTTGGCCGGTCATGTGTTCGCAAGGACAAATCATGATGTCGATGCTGCCGACTGCAACACGGTGTACAAACGTATCTTGACTCGTCGACGCCAGTCAATGAACGACGGTCCTGAAATTGCGTGTGTGGTTGCTTAGCATGAACCTTGCCGACAGGTCGGCATTAAGCGAACTGGAGCCAGGGTGACTGGAGCAATGAGTCAAGCTGCCACGGAAATGCACTTTGGGTGCACATGCATGAATGGCGTGGCGACCAGAACGCGAAGACAAATCATGATGTTCACGCTGTGGATGCTGCACTACAACACGGTGTACGGATGGTGGCTTGACGTTCTTTTTTAGCACAGTATAATCAAAGTCGCACAGAGACATGAGCAAACACTCATCCCGACGAACGCATCCCCTACCTCTATGAATACCTGTAAGGGACTGAGCCGACATAGCATCTTGAGATATTACGAAGTCACCACATGCGCTTCGCAGTCGACGACAACGTCCTCTTCCACTGAACGAACGAACATCGGTAGGCCCCCCACCTGGTTAAATTC
>NC_041384.1:757648435-757649078 GCF_002162155.2 Triticum dicoccoides
AGACACGTACACAACACCGTGAGAAGAGAGATAGCCACCTCCTCCCCCAAGAAAAGCTTATGGTTCCTCTGCCTCTTGTCGGCGCCGCTGCCGGTCCGTCTCGTCTCCGGTGGCCTTAGGACCATGGGGACGCGGTGGATCCCGGCCCCTGGCTATTTTTTAGATGTTCATTCGAGTTTTGTTAGGGCTTGTGTCCTACTAAAGAAGACGAGACAGTGGCGGCTCCCTGAAGATGGAATAATGCTCTCCCTGCCTAACGCTCCTTCCGGTGGTGTGTCTAGCATCACCGGTGGGCGTGTGGAGGTGTGTCTCCGGCGGGTCTGTCCTTGGTGGACTTGCTTGGATGTCGTAGTTTGTCTACATTTATGTTTCTTCAGGTTGGCTCCTTCCGATCCATGATAATCTTCATCAACGACGGTTGTTGTTCTGCTGTGTTGGTCCTATGGGTCTTAGCACGACGACTTTCCGACTATCTACTACAACAAGTTTTGCTCCGCTTCGGCGAGGGAGGGGCGCCTTTGGCTCGTTCCAATGCATGTAGTCGTCGCTAGGTGGTGTACGGATCTAAATGCAAAATTTTTTTTGGTGTTCGTTGTACTGCCATATTTGAAGATAAATAGATCGGAAATTTTCTGGCAAAAAA
>NC_041384.1:757649308-757651128 GCF_002162155.2 Triticum dicoccoides
TGTATCGTTTTACCCTAAAACTATCTGTTTCGTTTAAATAAAATTAAAAAAGAAGTAGTCGCCATTCTCTGTAAAAAAGACTGACCAAGTTGCCTCCCTAAAAAAAGAAGAAAACCTGACGAAGTCGCCTCTCTCGAAAAAAGAAGAAAAAAATGATCGAATCGCCGCAAGCGTCCTCAATTTCTCCGCGCGGTCACGTCCACTGCCGGCTCGTGATCCATCGGGGGCCTGCTGGTGCCGACTGCTGAAGCCACATGACGTCGATCCATCGGATGCCGGAGTCGCCTGCCGGCTGCAACTGCTAGGTTAGTGAGCCTTTCATACATGTTATGACTATGGTGGGGATTCGTTCACCAGTTGGGGCGGGCGGTGCCGGTGGCCGGCCGCAGGAGGAGAGGGCCGCCACTGTGGATGAAATCTAACCGTGGTGGAGTAGCCAAGATTCGTTCACTTGGTTGTGCTCGTTTCGGTTGCAAGTTGGAAAAGAGAATCATAATTCATAGCACCAGCCTTCGTTCTGCTCTAGCATTGTCAACTTCCTTCTTAAAACAGGAACATAATTCATAGCACCAGGCAAGTTAGAATGTTCAGTTTGCTTTTATGGTACGCTGCTGGAGAACTGAAAAAAGTTGTTAGATTTGAGGTTCAAAAGTTTTTTTTTCTCTGTATCTGCACCCTTCCTGACAGAAGTTTTTTCTTTTTATTGAATAACAACACTTTGTTAATCTTCAAGAATAATGAACTGAATTTACTAGGTAGAAAAGAAAATAACTAGGTGAACATATCACTGTTTATTACCACCTTCTGACAATATATCAATGATCCTATTATCACGTGTTCCTGATATTTCTGCAGTGTGTATTTTATTAATGATGCTTTGCCTTGTTGGATCATGCAGCCATCTCTCTGAAAAAATGTCGTCGCCAGTGTCCAATTCCAAGAAGTTGCGGGGATCAGCAGCATACACCTTTGATCTTGAACAAGAATATGATTTGTGAGTAGTTACTTTTGTTCTTGATGACATGAGAGAAGTCTTGTTATAAGTAATCATGTGAAGTTGACATTCGTTCAACATTTTGATGATATGTATGTTTCTTTCTTTAGTGGTGCCATGTGAACGTCGACTACATGACACTTCACCATACATGGGTCTAAGTTAAGACATTGTTTTGGGGGAGTAATAAGTAGATGCTGGGTTGCGAGAGTGAAAAAAGTTTAAAACCTAGTTTATGCATTATTCCGTAGGGGGCTGATTTGGATTCATATGTTTCATGCTATGCTTAGATTTATCTTAATTCTTCCTTCGTAATTGCGGATGTGTGCGGGAGGCGGGTAATCATTAGAGGGCTGCTTGTTCAAATAAGAAGAACACCCTAGCACTGGTCCACCCATATATCAAATTATTAAAGTAGTGTACGTGAATCAGCTAAACATGACTAGACGAGAATTGTCATGTGACGTCGAGAACGTTTTGCTTACTATAAGAGAACTTCCCGGCTTGTCCTTTGCTATAAAAAGGATTGGGCCACCTTGCTGCACCTTTGTTACTATTTCTACTTGCTATGAACACTGGTAGAAAAAGGGCCTATAGTCCCGGTTCGTAAAGGCCTTTAGTCCCGGTTCCGGAACCGGGACTAAAGTGTCGGTACTAATACCTCCCCCCTTTAGTCCCGGTTCAATCCAGAACCGGGACTAAAGGCCCTCCACGTGGGCAGTGCGCAGAGCCCAGTCAGGAGACCCTTTGGTCCCGGTTGGTGGCACCAACCGGGACCAATAGGCATCCACGCGTCAGCACTTCTGTGGCTGGGGTTTTTGTTTTT
>NC_041384.1:757651449-757657565 GCF_002162155.2 Triticum dicoccoides
GGTTAATTTAGGTGTTTCATATATTGTGTTAGCTAGTTATAATTAATAGAGAGAAGTGTCCTCTGTTATGTCCGTGCTTGGTCGACGCTACGTACTATACATACGTATATAGAGAGGACTAGACACGCTAGCTAGCTAGTAAGCAAACGAAGAAAACAGAAGATCGTCATGAACATATATGCATATATACAGAGAGAAGTGATATCGACCACCTCTCCTTCTCCGAGAGATTGGTCGAACAACAAGTTCTCGTATATCTATCTGACACTACCGGCTACATATATACAATAATTATCTCTTACAAATATAATCATACGGACTCAGGGTCCACATAGAATTCTCCGTCTTCAGGGATCACGTGGTCAAGAAAGAATGCCGCCAATTCCTCTTGAATTGCTCGCATGCGAGCTGGTGCTAGGAGTTCATCCCGCTTCCGAAACATCTAATTTGAAGAAGGGGGTCAATACATATATATATATGAATGAATGAAACTCATATTGTGAATGTTGTTATTTACGTACTTCATATTGTTCGTTAGAGTACCCGCCTCGCTCACAGGTCGTGTGGCGGATGGACTCGCAGATGTAGTATCCACAGAAATCATTCCCTTGTTCCTGCCACAACCACTTTACAAGAAATAGAGGTCAATCAAACTGATAAGCAAGAATGCTAAATGGTATTGATGAAACTAGCGCTTGAATCACTAGGAGATGCGCGGAACATGCTACTATAGTACTTACTTTCGGGTGTCTAAATTCCAGCTCCTTCGGCAGTCCCGGAACTGTTTTGGTGAACTTTCTCCAAACCTGCCGGACAAAGAAAACAATTACTTGATATCAGGAAATGAACAAAGTTGCTGATATGGTGGATAATGATCGATTTAACTTACTTCTTGAGGATTTCAGTCATGTCCGCATACTCTTTGGGATCTTTTCGTTTAGAGTCCAAGACGGTTACTACTCCCTGCTCAAGCTTAATCTCTAGGAGAATAAAGTGGAAACTGCACACACATGCATAACTCATGAATTACATTACTATAACCTTGACTAATATATAAGGGAAACCGAATACGCACAAGATAGTAACACTTGTGCAAGGCCCAGTTAAATGCATGCTGCCTTAACTACTACTAGCCCAATTCCCCTCAACTGGCCCAATTGTGCAAGAGAGATACGACTTGCAGGGTCGACGATAGTTGCCTATCACACAACCTGACCCGGCCTCTCGCCTCTCACGATAGTCAGCAAACGCTATAAGTGGTGGCACCGCTGAGTATAGGTCAGGGAAAAAGCCAGGGGCATCGCAGGTGTCCATGCGCCATACGCCGATAGCCGAGTCATCAACAAACCGCAGCGTCTGTGTCGCGGTGCAAACCGGCGGCAAGGCTGGTAGGGAGCAATCGCATGAGGGCGTCATGGCGACCCATGACAATGCCATTTAAGGAGCTGGAAGTGAGGATCCTCGGCGGTCTGCACTTCAACATTGGTTCTATCTCTAATCCCTCATCTAATTATTTGTCATGCAGAGGCTGGATGTGTGCTCATTCACATGCTTAATAATTATTCACAAGTTCAGTACTCACATGCTGTCAAATAAGACAATCAAGAGCCAAGGAGCAAACAGCAAAAAAACCTGACGATAAATGGTAGTGAATGGCTGAAGCAAACCATTATGTCATTTATAAGTTCCGTACTGAATTGCTCTCCATAATACAACCACAAACCAAGGATCAGAGTAGTCTCTTGAACACTAGTTTCCGAAACAATGTTTACCTGAACCAAACCATACTAACATTTCTGAGTTTTTGGCTAGACAAATGGTAGTAGTATAATATCATGAACTAAAATAATAATATATTTGCTATAACAGCATCTATGAGATCAGTTGTTTTAAATAATCTATGAGATCAGTTAAGTTTGTGGCATGCAGACAATTTTTCGCTGCTATAACTGAAAACCTAGCAAACCTTATGTTTTACAACCAATTTGGTGGCTTAGGTTCAGCACTTCTTCTGCTAACCATCTAAGCAGAGAGGGTTATGATACTGTTAATCACTACTATAATGTCTTTCTATCGACTCATCATCGGAGCCGAATGTGCAAATCTATAAGTGCTTTGCTGCTGTTTGAGTTGTCCATCTGTGGTGGGTGTTCATCCTGCTGCTGCTGTCCATAACATTTTGGAGTCTGAAGAAACACACACACTTGGAATAGACATAATTGTGGTGTTTGATTCTCCTGTCCTTTTAGATAACTCAATGTTAGTGTAGCTCCAGGAAAAACACAGATAAAGAACAATCGATCGGAACAAAGTGAGGTCATTGCATTGTTTTGATTCATTGATGATAGCTAAGCACCTGGTTACAACAAGTTTACAACATTACTGTGTTAACACTTAACACTAAGTTCATTTAGAGAAAAACAGGATAAAGAAAAGGAGCTGCCATGGAAGCAAATAGACCAAACGCACAAGGGAAATGGATGAAAAGGAGAATCTCCAGAAACTTGATGTTGAAAACTAATGTACTGGTGAGCTTGGGCTTGAGCAGAACTACCGAGGATACCTTGAAGATAACGCGAACTCCTCTTCCATACTATACTGCCTGGACAATTCCCCGCTCCTACTTCCATCTGCAGTCCGTGAAAATTTTCTTATATCACCCCCCTCATGTCCCCTGGATGCTTGAGTGCCTTCAAGTCTAATCTCCACTTGCTTCATTGACGGGCGTCCTCTTAATGTTATACACATTGCTGCAATTGCTGCGACTTCTTCCATTTCTCTGCCTCCCTCTGCCAGAACTTGCGGATCTAGTATCTCTGACAAGTTGCCTTGTGTGAATAGGGTAGAAAAATGTGTGACAAGGCCTTCATCTTCAGAAGAGATGTATGAAAATGGCTTCTTTCTAGTCAACAACTCCAGAAGCAGGACACCAAAGCTGTACACATCACTTTTTTCCGTGAGACGCCCGGTATAGAAACACATGGGTCCAGATATCCTCTTGTACCTTGCACTCTTGTTGTGATCCCTGATCTATCCAACGGAACATATCTTGAAGCTCCAAAGTCTGCAACCTTTGCTGTTAGAGTATCATCCAAAAGTATGTTAACAGACTTGATATCTCTATGGATGATAGGTACTGAAGCTGCTGAGTGAAGATGGGCTAAGGATCTGGCAGTCTCAGTTGCTATCCGTAGCCTATCATTCCATGACAATGATTTTGGTCCATCAACATGGAGATGATCATAAAGGGTACCATTAGATATAAACTCGTACACCAACATGGGGACCTCTGTTTCAAGGCAACAACCATAGAGCTTTACAACATTTCTATGGTTGATCTGTGATAAGATAGCAACCTCATTAATGAATTCATCAATCTCCTTTTGAATCGCCGCCTTTGGTTTCTTGATGGCTACAACATGAAGATCTGATAGAATCCCTTTGTAGACTGTACCATGCCCCCCACCACCAAGCTCACGAGCTTTATCAAATTTGTTTGTTGCCTTCTCAAGCTCGTCTAAGGTTATAATCATTCTTTCTGCAATATCAGCTCTTTGTGATACCAATTGTTGCAACAACTGTCCTCGGTTTTTTTCGAAGTTCTTTCTCAACATCAGAGATCTTCGATGTTTGAATTTCTTATGTGCGACGGATCCAGCGAGAACAAATAGTATGATGCCTGCCCCAACAGCAACTCCTATTCCGAGGTATATACCTACAAAGATGTACATAGTATTGTTCACTTTTTCTATCATTATAATAGTATTATACACTTCGTCTACAGTTAGAAAGCAGCAGGAGTAATCAACAAACTTCACTCCAATATCTTTTTGGCTTCATGAATTCATACGACAAGAAGAAAATTGGTTTCAGAAAGTTCAGGGTTTGAGACAAATAATTTTATATATTAGAGTTCAAGTTGGACCAAGAAACATACATCAGCTTTTCTTAATTACAAGTAACAACTAATAAGCAAGCATTTTCATGGGAATAAGCATATTAAGTCGATTAATGACAATATGTATTGCTTGAAACAAATACTAAGTGAAACACGGTACTTGTCTTCATGTGAAATCAAACAGAAGGATTAGGGCAGAGGGCTCCTCATAAAGTTGCAGTGTTGCTCACCTGTATATAAGGGCTTGCTGACACCTGGAGGCAAAAGTAAATTTCACTAGGTTAAAAACTATTGAGGAACAAGGATAAACGATATAGCATTGCTATTAGCGGCGCTATAGCATGCTATTTTGTTTTCATTGGCATAAACAACATACTCCCTCTGTCCCAAAATGTAAGATGCTTTTCAACACTATCATAATATCAAAAAACGTCTTACATTTCAGGACAGAGGGAGTATATTATAATCGTAAATATATGTTCTAACCTTTGCATCCGTCCTGGAGGTAGGGGTTGCTGCCGGGCTTGTTGTAGCCATCCATGCACTGGCATAAATAGCCTCTACTCCCACGTTTGCAGCTGCTGTTCTTGCTCTTGCAGAGCTTGTGGGCAACCTCCGCTGGACAGCCCGGATGCGCCTTCATGTTAGCTGGTCGCGGTAAGCCCTGCATGACCTCCCACTGCAGAACTTGGGGAACCTGCACCTTTGTTATTTTGGATTCCTCCTGCACCGCCATCTCCTTGGACAACCATCGCTTATCAAACCACCCCTCCTCTGCAATTAGCATGTATGCTGGCTGCGACGTCAACTCCTGGTCGCCATTCTTATTGAGCTTTTGATACTCCCACGCTGTAGGCAAGCCGTTGGAGGACATATAGATATGCGCCTGACAGCAGCCCATGCCATAGCAGTTTCTGCCTGCACTCTGCAGTGCCATCTCGACGTAGGTGTCACTGACGTTGGAAGGGCAGGAGGAGGAACAACCACTGATGAAATCCTCAGGGCCATACCCGACCCGGACCGTTTCCTGAAGGTTGCAGCCCAATAGGATGAACAAGTTGCTGGTCGATAGCGAGTAGGGCACATCTGAGTAGTTGCCAAACATTAAAAAACTGGTTGAGTCGCTGGGGTAGATAGGCATGACGGCATTGGTGTGGATGACGCGCACCGTGTTGTTCCAGAGGGAGATCTCCGTGACATGGACGGAGTAGTCCACCTTAACGTTGATGAGGTCACGGAGGGTGAGGAGTAGCTTTGCTGGTTGTTGGCTTGTATCACAGGTGAGGTTGAACCCTGGCCAGTAGCACTTGGCAGAGCCAATACCAAAGGGGTACGGCATGTCTACGTCACCACAGGACGTGCTGCAGTTACCTATTTATTTGAGAAAATGATAACGTCATTATTCATTCACTTCAATTTCTGATAGATTTGGGCTGCCTCTTCTTCCTCCCCTTCGGCTAGCACGGTGTGCTGATGCAGGGAGGTGTAATTAATTACGCTCAAAGTGATCATGATACAGATTGAAATCTTTTCCTTTCTTATTGTATATGTCCAGTTTTTTTCTTCTCTCGCTCATTGTTGTATATGGCCAGAGCGGTAGATCTCATGTTCTCGTATTGCTGTTGCTGTTCCCAAATGGAGCTTTGCTGCAACAGACCCAGTTGAGTTGGAGTTCTTTTGTAGTCTTGAATATTTCTTGTTGCTAACTTTTTTTGGCAGACGTTTTATCTGCAAAACGATTTTCACACACTAGTAGAAAAACTACTTTACGTGAGACACATTAGTCCCGGTTTGTAAATGAACCGGCACTAATGGTACCATTAGTCCCGGTTCGAACGGCTATGCATTAGTCCCGGTTCATTTGTGACCTATGCATTAGTCCTGGTACTAAAGGAGGGTCTTTAGTACCGGTTGAAGCCACCAACCGGTACTAAAGGTGGTGCGCTGCCACCCGCAGTGCACAATGTTTAGTCCCACCTTGCTAGTTGAGAGGAGCTCGCACCGGTTTATAAGCCCCGCCGTGGCTACCGTGTCGAGATCCTCTCTAAGCAGGCCTTTGTGGGCCTATTGCAAGTCTTCTGCCCTGTGGGGCCTACTGAGCCGTATGGGCCTGCATCTTGGCCCAACTAGATGTTGGGTTTCTAGTCGTATGCAGGCCATGCTGGCACAGTAGGCGGGCTTTTTTCCTTTATTTCAAAAAAAAAAAATTCTCCAGACC
>NC_041384.1:757658098-757664058 GCF_002162155.2 Triticum dicoccoides
CAGAACCGGTACTAAAGGTCCTTACGAACCGGTACTTAAAGTCGTTTTTCTACTAGTGACAGATTTGCTAGCTGCCGAAGGTTTTTATGGTCAATTGGTTTGTCATAAGTGGTGGGCTGTTAAAATCATTTGCCCTCATTTTTAAGTTGGGTCAAGAACATTTGAATATTCATTTTCGACCTCTCATGCGAATCTTCACTTTGGATCGATATTCTGGAGGGAGGTCTAAACTGATATTTGTAACAAAATGACGCTGGTAATCAGTAGATTTGCGAAATGGGAGTGAACAATGTTAATCCCTTGATGATTTATGTTCTTGTTTTACTCCAGCTAAGGTTTCATACTCTTGCTAACTAAATCCATAAAGTCTAACTGATGTAACTTTCTTTTGTGCAATCTATTACGTTAATTTCCGTTTTAGTTCTGCATTTATTCTCTAAGATAATGGTATCAAATAACTAATTGGCAACTCGGTAGTTGGCTGCCTTGTTGCGGTCTTGCGGATCCTTTAACTGCGCACATAATTGAATGTATCCGCGTGTTTTACTTTTTTTGTACTTGTTGATGGATGGATATGGCCTGTTATTTCTTGTTCATCCTTCATTTGTCTTCATCCCCATAGTAAAAACATAACAAGGTTGCTGAAATATTCCTTACCTGAGACAGAGATGGAACTGAGGCAGCCACCAGGCAGGGTAGCATCGCCATGGGTTCCTGCCGGACACCGGCAATCATATGCTCCATCCAAATTGGTACAATCACCATAGCAGTACCCTTCATCACTGCACTCATCGATATCTACACATAGCCGAACAAACAAATGCTAGGATTAAACAAAGAGAAACCCTGAAAATTTATTACTCGTCACAAATCAGGAAAAGAAGGTACTACTAACAAAGACCGAACCTTTGCATCCGTCGGTGATGTAGGGATTCCCTTTGTAGCCGTCTGTGCAGGAGCATGTGTAGCCTCTCTTACCCTTTCTGCACTTGCTGTGCTTGCTCTTGCAGACGTTGGAGCATTCTACACCATGGCCAACAACCTCCCAGTCCAGCCGAAAGGGAACTTTCATTGCATCCTCTGACGCAGGGCCGTCAGTTCGTAATAGCTCATGAAAGACCGATGTATGGCTGAACCAGCCGGATCTCGCAACAAAGACGCGCACGGGCCACTGCTGGTCCATGCTGCGGTTCCAACCAAACCATTTGAGCTGCACGTCATAGGACGTGCTGTTGACAAGCCTTCCTGCTACCTGAGAAGGCTCGAAGACAATGTCCGACTGGCAGCAGCCATTGCCGGAGCATTGTATGCCTGCTTCGAGTCTGGATAGCGCCAGGGAGAGTCCATCGCCGTTTCCACAGAGAGAAGAACAGCTGCTCACTGTCACGTCGCTGTTCTTGAGCGTCGCCTGAACATTGCAGCCCGTCAGGATGAGCTGGTTGGATGAAATCGTGTATGGCCCGTCGGTCGTAAGGCCGCCGCCGAGCATGCCTTCACCATTGCCGTCGACTGTTATGTCGCCAGTGCGTATGGCATCCACCCATGTCGCCATGGTAATGGAGAGGTCTTGCACTTGGAGGGTGGCGTCGCCGAGCAGCAACCGCGGCGGGTTGCTGGAATGGTCGCAGGTGAGGTTGAACCCCGGCCAGTAGCACCTGGCTGGGCCCATTCCGAACGGGTATGGCACACTCATGTTGCCACAGGTGATGTCACAGTCGGGCATCCCTTGCGCCTCCACCGGAGAAACTTTGGCTCCAGCAAGGAGCGGCGATGTCAGTAACGTCACCGCTGCGGCCGCCATCACTACCCCCAAGATTGTTGTTATATGTGCCATCGAGTAGTTGAGCTTGTCTGCCTAGCTAGCTAGCTAGCTCTTGAACCATGCATTGCTCTCCGGCCGGGCCGGCCAGCTTATAAGGTTGCGCACACTGGCGGCCCGGTACCAGCACCTGCCGCGTGCTAGGGCCAGCTATCTAGAGGTAAAAGTAATTTCTCGACAAGTGAGAACCAAGGGCATCTCCAAGGGGCGCGGTCAAATGTCCTCTCCATCTGTCAAAAACGTGTACCATGGTACCCAAGGGACAACCCCCAGCTGTCCATGCATTTTATCGAACAGGCTGTGTGCCCCGTGGACGAGCTGTGGAGTTGCGGTGATGGTCAGAGAGGGAGGCGTCCGCCGGACCGCATGATGCTCTCGTCCGCCGGACGGCCGCGCCCGCCTACCAGCGCAATAGCAACCGGTAGCAGCAAGAACGCGCAACAGCACATGTAGCATGCACGCGGGCGCGTCGGGCGCGTCAGGCAGGAAGATGGCGGCGGCAGCGCGCCGGATGCCGTGCGCGACCTCGTCCACGTATTTTATCGAACAGGTTGTGTGCGCCATCCAGTGTGAGCGTGGCGAGGATTCGGGTGGTTGGTGGACAGGATGTGCTGCGGAGCTTCGGACCAGGGAATGAGAGAGAGAGAGAGAGAGAGAGAGAGACAGACAGAGAGAGAGAGAGAGAGAGAGAGAGACGTGGGGACCTGAGGCGGGGGACTCCGGCGAGGTGGCCGGCCGGCGGCAGGGAATCTGGCGGAGGCTGCAAGAGAGCTGGCCGGGGGTGGGTTGCCGAGGAGAGAGAGGAGCGACGTGCGGGTTGGGAAAGTGGGTGGCTGCCATGTGGGGTCTGCGCGGGTGGCTATAGCCTATAGCCCCTACTCCACCCCTACTTGTCTCGTCGGCACCGAACGAGTAGTCAAAGGTTAATCGTTCTGTCCGGCCGGCCGGCCATGTTTTCCGGTGATTTT
The DNA here is from genome assembly GCF_002162155.2 of Triticum dicoccoides. NCBI lineage: Eukaryota > Viridiplantae > Streptophyta > Magnoliopsida > Poales > Poaceae > Triticum > Triticum dicoccoides. The sequence goes on from NC_041384.1 coordinate 757,660,886, forward strand.
GATATATCTTTTCGCAAATGCGTATCTTTGCATTAATAGAAGAGATGAAAATATACAAATGTCGGCTACAATAGCGACGCATACACAAGCTGGCGCAGGCTCAAATAACCAAAGCAGTGAGAGAATGGGGCTGCTCGTCCTCAATACACCCAAACGCTATCTCTTGGGTATCATGATCACCAAGCCGTTGGCGCCGGCGCTAGCCCATAGGTATGCGTCTTCTTGAATGGACTCTAGTAGTCTCGCAGTTGAGGGCTGAAGTTGATTAAAGATGCATCCGCTCCCGTGCTTCCAAATCGCCCACGCAGTGAGGGCTATGATGGATTGGAGCCCTTTATGCTGAGGTCTAAGTATGGACAGTTCGACTTTCCAAAAAAATATATATACGCACTACATTGTGGAATGGAGACAGTATTTAATTGTATGGTTTTCTTAACACAAGACATGAATTGTTGTATAGCTATTGTTACTGTTGTTCCAGGAGTCAGTGAATTTTTTCAGCATGTCACACAACTGATTCCATCCTTTCAGTCTTTATTTGTTGATATTGCGAAATGTTGCACCATATTGCATTTACTCGAACCGTAATAATTATTTTTGTTTTATTTTCGTCATAATTTCGTTCCTCAAACCTGGTTGCTTGGACAAATTAAAGTAGGCGTGGCATTTTGTTTTGTTTTATATGAATCCATCTGCATTCGAATCTGGTTTAAATCTGTTTTATCCGGATTTTCATCATGTTCAACTATTTGTGTTCAAAATCAACCTATTCGTAAAAAATGCAGTATGTGTATTTGTATTTGTATTCGCTTTTTGTGACCAACTCCAGCATATATCCAAGTCCTACAAGCCCAGAGATGCCAAACTGGATGGGAAAAGAAGAGAAGGAAACCCAAAAAAGAGTAAAATTGATACCGGCCGAACTACTACTGACCCAACGAAGATGATGCAAGCGCATGAAATCCAGATGTAGACATTGTACTGAAATCATGGATACACTGACAAGTAGCGTCCGCCGGCCCCTCCCGTAGCTAGGCTCCCTCCGCTCCCTCAGCGCCGCCGGCCCCTGTGCCGTCGGCGTGGCCGTGCCTCTGCCACCCGACCGAGGTCTCCACCGGCCGCAGGATGCTTCCCCCAGCCTCGTCCCCTCCCTGCTGCTCCTCCTCGGGGAGGGTCGCCCTCTCAGACGTGGGGTCCCCTCTCGGGTCGCCGGCCCCGTCCTTCGCCGAGATGGTCCGCTCCGAGCTTTCATTGCCTGCTCCGCCTGCTTCCCCACGCCCCACCTCCCCTCCCTCGCCAGGCCCGCAGGACGCGCCTGCGCCCCCTCGCCAGCGCCTTCAATCCATCGTTGTGGTGGGTGGGGGCGGCTGCTCCTCCTCGGGGCTGCGCCCAGCTGCCCCCTCGCAGGCCGCAGTTTCGCAGGAATGGCATGTGGTCAGTCGCAAGGGCAAGAAAGCGGGGCGGCGTCCGCCCGCGGGAGGCTCCATCGCCATTACTAACCCAACCACCTCTGGCCACAACTTTCATGGAGGCTCGGCCTATAAGGCGGACCTCCTTGGCAGATGCTTTTGGTGCCTCAGCTCTTCCCACCATGTTGCATCTTGCCATAGCGACGTCCGGTGTCTTCACTGCCTTGTTCTCGGCCACACCTCCCACCACTGCCCATCTAGTCACCTTCCTCGAGTCCCCCTCTCCTCCCTTGACGAGCTGCCCCGCTGCCCACCACCACCTCCCCGGCCTCCCATCCGCGCACGCATCGTGTTCCCCCCGGGCCACCCCTGCCACGACCGCGCTCCGGCTCGTTCTCGGCTTGTGTTCCCACCACCCCAGGCTCCTCCCCCTCCGGTTGGGCCCTCGCCTCCCGCTAGCTCTTCCTCGTCCGCCATGGAGATGGCCGCCCGCTTCTCCTATGGCCCGGCCCGGGGGAACCGCCGTTGCCGCAAGACCGTTTGCCTCATCGAAGAGACACAGGAGGCGCTCGATGAGGAGGCACGGCTGCACGACTCCGCCCTCATGCTCACCGTTGCGGGCTCGCGTACCCTGTGCCCGGTGGACGTGGTGGCGGCTGTCCAGGCGGAGTTCCCGGACGTGCCCCCCAACGGCCTGCACGTCTCCCTGATGCAACCGGGGTCCTTCGCGCGCTTCGCTCACAGGCGGTGGATCGACATGGTGCGCGGGTGCGACATGGTGCATGTTCAGGGTACCCTCCTCCTCGTGCGGCGGTGGAACCGCATCACCTTTGCGACCTCCGTCAAGTGCCGCTACAGCGTTCGCCTCTTCATCCAGGTCATCCCACCGCATGAGTTCTCCCTCAACACCGCTCAAGATCTGCTGCCGGAGTGCCTCTTCTACCAGGTGGCGGTCGAGTCCCTCGACAAGCTCGACCTATCCTACTTCGTCGTCCGGGCATGGGTTGGCGACCCCGACGAGGTGCCGACGAAGACGGTCCTCACGGTGCGCCCACGTGCCCGCTGCTCCGACCCCCTGGCGCACATCTCGCTTCCGCCGGGCTTCGGCCTGCACCGAGCACCTTCCTCGCAAGCTTCACTACCCAGTGCTCGTCCATGTCGACTCCGTCACCTACTACCCGCCCCGTCTAGAGTACGCAGTGCGCCGTGATGGGGGAGACGAGGACGATGACGCGCCGCCGCCAGAGGAGCTGCCTCACCCCTGGGAGCACGGGACGCCCGACGACGTCACAAGGGCGCGCACTGGGTTTGGCCTCTCCGTGGCGGAACGGAGGGGCCGCCGACGCAACGGCCATTCCTACTCCGGCCACTACCGGCGGGTGCCTGGAGTGATGCAGCCAGAGGAGATCTACTCCAAGGCCAACCGCGCGCTGGCTCCATCAGTCTTCGTTCCAGCGGACGCCGACGAGCCTGTTGCCCCCCCCTATGGCAATGGCCGCCGGCTTGGCGCCCCAGGCGATGGCCGCAACCATGGCTATCCAGACGGCGACCAGAGAGGCTTCGGCGGTGGCTGCATGCGACTCCGTCAACCTGCATGGCGGGGTCCCGTCGCAGGCTGCAGTGGTCCCCTCAGGCGGCCAGGCGGACGCGGGTGGGCCTCTACCATTGGTGGGCATGGGCACCCTGTTACTATCTCGGGAGGAGACAACCGACAATGCAGTGCGGACCCCCACTTACCCGCCAATGCTAACTGCACAGGTCCGC
>NC_041384.1:757664470-757691227 GCF_002162155.2 Triticum dicoccoides
GTGGTGACGACGCTGTCGGATGGTCGGGCGGGCGAACCGATGCCGGCCAAGGACGACGCTGGGTCCGCTGATCTGCACGGGCCGCTGACCCCGATGCCCACTGTAGGATCTAGAAGTAGATGTGTCTAGAGGGGGGTGATTAGACACATAATGCTCAAGTTGCAATTTTTAAGCTTTTTTGGTTTAAGTGGAGTTTTAGGCACAATTTCAACACACACGATACATATCAAGCAAGCATGCAAAGAGTATATGAGCAGTGGAATGTAAAGCATGCAACTTGCAAGAATGTAACGGGAAGGGTTTGGAGAGATCAAACGCAATTGGAGACACGGATGTTTTTCCCGTGGTTCGGATAGGTGGTGCTATCCTACATCCACGTTGATGGAGACTTCAACCCACGAAGGGTAACTGTTGCGCGAGTCCACACAGGACTCCACCCAAGGGTAACGGTTGCGCGAGTCCACACAGGGCTCCACCCACGAAGGGTCCACGAAGAAGAAACCACCCACAAAGGGTCCATGAAGAAGCAACCTTGCCTATCCCACCATGGCCATCGCCCACACAGGACTTGCCTCACTAGCGGTAGATCTTCACGAAGTAGGCGATCTCCTTGCCCTTACAAACTCCTTGGTTCAACTCCACAATCTTGTCGGAGGCTCCCAAGTGACACCTAGCCAATCTAGGAGACACCGCTCTCCAAGAAGTAACAAATGGTGTGTAGGTAATGAACTCCTTGCTCTTGTGCTTCAAATGATAGTCTCCCTAACACTCAACTCTCTCTCATAGGATTTGGATTTGGTGGAAAGAAGATTTGAGTGGAAAGCAACTTGGGAAGGCTAGAGATCAAGATTCATATGGTAGGAATGGAATATCTTGGTCTCAACACATGAGTAGGTGGTTCTCTCTCAGAACATATGAGTTGGAATGGTGTGTGTGTTCTGATGGCTCTCTCCTCGAATGAGAAGAACGTGGAGGGGTATATATAGCCTCCACACAAAATCCAACCGTTACACACAGTTTTCCAATCTCGGTGGGACCGAATCAATAAACTCGGTCTGACCGAAAATGTAAACCTAGTGACCGTTAGAGATTTCGGTGGGACCGACTGGATCAACTCGGTGAGACCGATGTGCTAGGGTTAGGGTAAATCCAAAACTCAGTTTGACCGATTACTCAAACTCGGTGGGACCGATTTGGGTAACAAGTGAAACTGAGATTTGGCCAAGCAAACTCGGTGGAACCGATTGCATATCTCGGTGGGACCGAGAATATTGCAATGGGTAACAGAGAGTTTGCAAGCCCATCTCGGTGAGACCAAGATCCCATCGGTGGGACCGAACTGATTAGGGTTTGGCAGTGGCTTATGACAAGTGAAACTCGGTGGCGCCGGATAGGAAAAATCGGTAGGACCGAGTTTGGCTTAGGGTTTAGGTCATATGTGGAAGTGGGAAAGTAGCTGAGGGTTTTGGAGCATATCACTAAGCACATGAAGCAAGAGGCTCATTAAGCAACACCTCATCCCTCCTTAATAGTATTGGCTTTTCCTAAAGACTCAATGTAATCTTGGATCACTAAAATGTAAAATGAGGAGTCTTGAGCTTGAAGCTTTAGCCAATCCTTTGTCCCTAGCATCTTGAAGGAGTTCCCACAACCTTTAGTCCATGCCACTCCATTGTTGAACTTATCTGAAACATGCTAGATTGAGATGTTAGTCCAACAAGAGATATCTTGTCATCAATTATCAAAACCACCTAGGGAGCACTTGTGCTTTCAATCTCCCCCTTTTTGGTAATTGATGGCAACATACATCAAAGCTTTAGATAGAGATATAAAGAACAACAAGTAAAGCTTTGGAAGGACATGTAACAAGCATAGGCTCCCCCTACATGTATGCACTCATGTAAATATCAAATAGAGAGGCATGTGAGAGCATAACCATGACAGAGTAGGCAAGGTGTTACATGTATCTTGGCCATATGCATCAGAGCAAAAGATTATCAAGGAAAATACCTTCATGCTCATGAGTCCTTCTTGCAAACAGTATGTACATAAGCAAGAACTCCTCATACTCATGATTTTGATGCATATCCTTACCTTGTGGTCTTGAGTTGGCTTAGGATGGAATGAACCTGCACAAACAAGGTTAGATAACACAAGTACGTCCACTAGCCAGAGCAAACAAAAGAAACCACAAGAATACCAAGATTGGGATGACATGTAGAGGGTGAGTACAAGGTACCATATTGAATTCAACATGTCCCCAAGAATAAAGATATGCAATGAATTTGACTGATTTCTTTCCCTTAGGTGTCTTGCTCCCCCTGAATCTTACATGGGATATTGGGAGAAGATAGGAAACAGAAAATCAGAGCTGAAGGTTATGAATAGAACTAAATTCAAATGAGTTCATATGAACATGTCTTTCCCCCAAAAAGACATGTGGCATCTCTCCTCTTGAACATCAAGCATCTGGGATCCTTGAGTATTCTCTCCCCCTTGGAGATTTCTCTCTCCCCCTTAATATTTTCTCTCTTGTAGGTTTGGTCCTTGAGACTGTTTCTCTCCCTTGATGTGATCTCTCTCTCCTACAAGCTTTGATGTGATCTCTCTCTCTCCCCCTTTGACATCAATTTCCAAGAAGGTTTCTCCTGGAATCCGTCGAATAGGTTTGGTCCTTGAGATTCAGTACAAAGCAGGGAATAAAACTGTGATGCTTGTAGAGGACAAGATTCATTGAGTGGAGCTGGATCAGAAGAAATATAGAATATGTGGCAAACTATTTTTCCTGTTGCGAAATCGGTGGCACCGAGTGGCATATTTCGGTAGTACCGAAGGGATTCGGTTGGACCGAAAATGGCAATTCGGTGAAACCGAGTTCATCACAGAGAAAAACACTTGTCACCTCAGCTCACTAGTCAGGTAAGATCTCACAAAGATTTGCAATGAATTAGCTGAAAGATTTGCAAGGAATTTGATGCAGAAATATGCAGAACAAAAATCAAAAAGAAAAGGGTAAAAGGTTTCTAGATGAAACAAATATGCAAGGGACAAATGCAATAACTCAGAAAGGAGCACAAGAGAACTTCATCTAGAATTGGGCGGTGACATAGTCACCTATGTTAGAGTATATTGACTTAGGAGTCAAGTTAGAACACTTGATCATATGTCATACCCATCGTTTAAGCTCAAAATGGGGTTACCATTTTTCATTTAAGCATCTTGATGTATTCACATCTTGTTGAGTTGCTTTGACTCATGTCTTGGAGTAAAGCTTCTCTAAGATGGAATAACATACCTTGGGTGGTGATGTGGTTCTTGCTCATGTAGTTGAACTTGTGTGGGTGCTCAAGGTTGATGTAGCTCATCGAGAGTTGGGAGCATTATTTGGAGTTTGGGTTCATCTACCTACATGGGTTAGTTTTTGCAAGGAAGAGCACTTGTGTATCCAAAAATGACAATCATGAAGCTCAATCATAGAATTTGTCAAAGGATATGTTTGTATGGTTTTGTGCTTCCTTGTCTTCAACCACTATTGTGTAGAGTCTTGGTGATGTAGAGATCGCTCAGGATATGAGTGAGTCGCAACCTCATGGAATTAGATTCAACCAAGCACCTACATGGGTTAGACAACATGCAAGGTACAAATGTATCCAAGACATAAGATAGTTATCATGAGAGATATATCATGGGTTAGTCATAAGCTCATGTCTTGCATGTATCCAATCGAGTTTCTACTCCAAGTTCGAAGCATCAATAATGTTCAATTCTCCTCTCAACCTGCAAAACGCTTTCTCATCAAGTGGTTTAGTAAATATATCCGCTAATTGCTTGTCGGTGCGAACATGCTTAAGATTGATGTCACCCTTAGCAACATGATCTCGAATGAAATGATGACGAACTTCAATATGCTTAGTTCGAGAATGTTGTACAGGATTATGACCAATTTTGATAGCACTTTCATTGTCACAAAGCAGTGGAACATGTTTCACATAAATCCCATAATCTGTAAGAGTTTGAGTCATCCAAAGTAATTGAGCGCAACATGATCCAGCGGCAATGTATTCAGCTTCGGCGGTGGATAAGGATACCGAGTATTGTTTCTTGGAAGACCAAGACACAAGAGATCTACCAAGAAATTGACAAGTACCCTAAGTGGACTTTCTATCAACCTTGTCTCCGGCATAATCCGAGTCGGAATAGCCAACAAGATCAAAAGAAGACTTCTTAGGATACCAAATGCCAAAATTTGGTGTATGGATTAAATATCTCACTATCATTTTCACAGCCTTAAGATGACAATCTTTAGGAGCAGCTTGATATCGTGCACACATGCATACACTTAGCATAATATCGGGACGTGAAGCACATAGGTATAACAATGAACCAATCATAGAGCGATAAACCTTTTGATCAACCGGTTCACCATCTTTGGTTAAATCATTATGTCCACTAGTAGGCATGGGTGTAAACATACCTTTGCATTCTTGCATATTGAACTTCTTGAATAAGTCCTTGGTGTACTTTGTTTGAGAGACAAATATACCTTCCTTAGTTTGCTTGATTTGCAACCCGAGAAAGAATTTGAGTTCACTCATCATAGACATCTCAAACTTCTCTGACATTAGCTTTCCAAACTTTTCACTAAAGAGAGGGTTAGTTGAACCAAATATGATATCATCAACATAAATTTGGCATACAAATAGTTCTCCATTAACCCTTTTAGTAAAAAGAGTAGAATCAATTTTACCAATTTCAAAACCACTTGTAGTAAGGAACTTGGTCAAGCATTTATACCACGCTCTAGGAGCTTGTTTAAGACCATAAAGAGCTTTGTGAAGTTTGTAAACATGATTTGGTTTCTTGGGATTGATAAAGCCAGGAGGTTGTTTGACATAAACTTCCTCCTCTATTCACCATTTAGAAAAGCACTTTTAATGTCCATTTGGTACAAGGTGATGTTATGGTGATTAGCATAGGCAAGTAAGATGCGAATGGACTCAAGTCTAGCAACAGGAGCATACGTCTCACCATAGTCCATACCTTCGACTTGTGTGTACCCTTGGGCGACGAGACGTGCTTTGTTGCGAACCACTTGTCCATCTTCATCTTGCTTGTTGCGAAACACCCATTTGGTACCAATGATGTTGTGGTTGTTGTCGGGCTTCTCAACCAATGTCCAAACTTGGTTTCTCTCAAAATTATGTAGCTCTTCATGCATAGCGTTTATCCAATCCGGATCTTCCAATGCTTCTTCAACCTTCATTGGTTCAATGCTAGAGATGAATGAATAGTTTTCACAAAAGTCAGCTAAACGAGTTTTTGAGCGAGTGATTCTCCCGGTTTGTATATCATTGAGGATTTGCTCGGCGGGATGATCTTTGGCAATTCTTGCTCGAACTCGTGAGAGCTTTTGCTTGGGTCTTTGTTGAACATCTTCTTCATCTTGTTCTTCTTCTTGGCCTTCTTCATTGTTGACGTCGTCGTTCTCTTGTCGTGGTGGAGAAGGAGGTTGTTGATGTTTGTCTTGACGTATTTCCTCATTTTCTTCATCTTGATGTGTCCCACTTGTGGATGCTTCCGTGTCGATTCTTGGTTCACCTTGTCGTGAAGTAGAAGCTTCCACTTGGGCGGATGAAGTACTCTCCTTCACCTCCGTTGGACGAATTTTGCCAATGGACAAGTCTTGAATTGCTTCTGAAGGGTCTTTGTCTCCTATATCAATTGGCAATTGCTCTACTTGAGAGCCATTAGATTCATCAAACTTCACACTTACCGTCTCTTCAACCTTTCGGGTGAAATTGTTGTAGACACGGTAAGTGTGAGAGTTTGAGCCATAACCAAGTAGAAAACCTTCATGAGATTTAGGAGAAAACTTTGAACGACGATGCTTATCAAGAATGTAGCACTTTGAGCCGAATACTCGAAAGTATCCAACTTGAGGCTTGTTACCGGTGAGGAGCTCATATGCCGTCTTGCCGAGTAGCTTGTGAAGATATAAGCAATTTGTTGCGTGACAAGCTGTCTCAACCGCTTCTGCCCAAAAGTGCTTTGGCGTCTTGTATTCATCAAGCATTGTTCTTGCCATTTCGATGAGCGTCCGGTTCTTCCTCTCAACAACTCCATTTTGTTGAGGTGTGTACGTAGCCGAGAACTCGTGTGAAATCCCTTCTTCGTCAAGAAAGGTGTCCACATTTGCATTCTTGAATTCCGTTCCATTTGTCACTCCGAACCTTCTTGATCTTCACATCAAACTGATTTTGGGCTTTCCTAGCGAAGTTTCTGAAGATCTTCTGGACCTGCGACTTGTCATTAAGAAAGAACACCCACGTAAATCTTGAAAAGTCATCAACTATAACTAGACCAAAAGAATTTCCACCGAGACTCTTGTAGGCGTTGGGACCAAAGAGATCCATGTGAAGTAGCTCAAGTGGCCTCCTTGTGGTCATGATGTTCTTCACGGGATGTCTTCCTCCAACCTGTTTACCTGCTTGACAAGCACTGCAAAGTCTATCCTTATCAAATATGACATCGTTAACTCCGAGGATATGATTTCCTTTAATAAGCTTGTCAAGGTTTCTCATGCCAACGTGACCTAGTCATCTATGCCACAACCAACCTTTTGAGGATTTAGCAACAAAGCAAGTTTTAGGTTGTGCCTTTTTAGAGAAATCGACAATGTAAAGATCACCTCTACGCATACCCGTAAAGACCATTTTATGATTGTCTCGACAAAATACTTGGTAATCTACCTCAGTAAATAGGACATTCAAACCGAAATCAGCAAGTCTAGATACTGAAAGTAAGTTGTAGCCAAGAGATTCAACGAGCATGACATTTTGAATGGAACTATCATGTGAGATGGCCACCTTACCAAGGCCAATCACTTTACCCTTTGAATTATCAGCAAAGGTGACATATTTTCGAGGGCCGTCATTTTCAGCAAGCTCACAAAACATCTCTTCATCTCCGGTCATATGATCAGTACATCCACTATCAAGAACCCATTCCTTTCCTCCTGATTCATATCCCCGAAGATTTGCCATAAGACCAAAATGTCTCATTGCATCATCAAGATCGAAGTCACTATCATCCTCATTGTAATATTCATGTTCATCATGATCTTGTGATTCATCATTTCCTAGAGAGGGTAATTCATCAGATAAATGATCATCAAAGTGGTCACTTTTATGAATTCTTATAGCTTTGAGTATGATATCATTAATGATTCCAACATCTCCTTTAGCATGCTTAAGATTGGCAAGTTCAAGAAGACATTTACCAAAACTAGGATCACTAGAGTTCATCTTACTCAAGGCAATAGATTTATGGAGAATTTCATCCAAAGTTTTCAAGGAATGATTGGGAAACCGTTCCTCAAGAAATTTCCATATAGTATAGGCGCAATTTTGAGTAGGCAAACTAGCAATCAAATTTTTGGGCAATCCTCTAATGATGAGCTCAATAGTTCTAAGATTGCGAATCATGTCAATATCTTCATCTAGGGTAGGATGCAAGGGATAAATATGGGGTGCACAAGGGCTAGCAATATACGTGTTCAAATGATATTGATTGAAGATTACAAGCATCTCATTTTTCCATTCATGAAAATACTTTCCATCAAGAATAGGCACTCTATGTCTAAGACTCCCTAGAGTAGACACATCCATCTTCCTCCAATGGTGATTAAACCAAAGCAATGGAGACCAAGGCTCTGATACCACTTGTAGGATCTAGAAGTAGATGTGTCTAGAGGGGGGTGATTAGACACATAATGCTCAAGTTGCAATTTTTAAGCTTTTTCGGTTTAAGTGGAGTTTTAGGCACAATTTCAACACACACGATACATATCAAGCAAGCATGCAAAGAGTATATGAGCAGCGAAATGTAAAGCATGCAACTTGCAAGAATGTAACGGGAAGGGTTTGGAGAGATCAAACGCAATTGGAGACACGGATGTTTTTCCCGTGGTTCGGATAGGTGGTGCTATCCTACATCCACGTTGATGGAGACTTCAACCCACGAAGGGTAACGGTTGCGCGAGTCCACACAGGGCTCCACCCAAGGGTAACGGTTGCGCGAGTCCACACAGGGCTCCACCCACGAAGGGTCCACGAAGAAGCAACCACCCACAAAGGGTCCACGAAGAAGCAACCTTGCCTATCCCACCATGGCCATCGCCCACACAGGACTTGCCTCACTAGCGGTAGATCTTCACGAAGTAGGCGATCTCCTTGCCCTTACAAACTCCTTGGTTCAACTCCACAATCTTATCAGAGGCTCCCAAGTGACACCTAGCCAATCTAGGAGACACCACTCTCCAAGAAGTAACAAATGGTGTGTAGGTAATGAACTCCTTGCTCTTGTGCTTCAAATGATAGTCTCCCCAACACTCAACTCTCTCTCATAGGATTTGGATTTGGTGGAAAGAAGATTTGAGTGGAAAGCAACTTGGGAAGGCTAGAGATCAAGATTCATATGGTAGGAATGGAATATCTTGGTCTCAACACATGAGTAGGTGGTTCTCTCTCAGAACATATGAGTTGGAATGGTGTGTGTGTTCTGATGGCTCTCTCCTCGAATGAGAAGAAGGTGGAGGGGTATATATAGCCTCCACACAAAATCCAACCGTTACACACAGTTTTCCAATCTCGGTGGGACCGAATCAATAAACTCGGTCTGACCGAAAATGTAAACCTAGTGACCGTTAGAGATTTTGGTGGGACCGACTGGATCAACTCGGTGAGACCGATGTGCTAGGGTTAGGGTAAATCCAAAACTCGGTTTGACCGATTACTCAAACTCGGTGGGACCGATTTGGGTAACAAGTGAAACTGAGATTTGGCCAAGCAAACTCGGTGGAACCGATTGCATATCTCGGTGGGACCGAGAATATTGCAATGGGTAACAGAGAGTTTGCAAGCCCATCTCGGTGAGACCGAGATCCCATCGGTGGGACCGAACTGATTAGGGTTTGGCAGTGGCTTATGACAAGTGAAACTCGGTGGCGCCGGATAGGAAAAATCGGTAGGACCAAGTTTGGCTTAGGGTTTAGGTCATATGTGGAAGTGGGAAAGTAGCTGAGGGTTTTGGAGCATATCACTAAGCACATGAAGCAAGAGGCTCATTAAGCAACACCTCATCCCTCCTTAATAGTATTGGCTTTTCCTAAAGACTCAATGTGATCTTGGATCACTAAAATGTAAAATGAGGAGTCTTGAGCTTGAAGCTTTAGCCAATCCTTTTTCCCTAGCATCTTGAAGGAGTTCCCACAACCTTTAGTCCATGCCACTCCATTGTTGAACTTATCTGAAACATGCTAGATTGAGATGTTAGTCCAACAAGAGATATCTTGTCATCAATTATCAAAACCACCTAGGGAGCACTTGTGCTTTCACCCACGCGCCTGCCGGGTCCCACTAGCTGTGATGGAAGGGGGGCCCCATCGCTGGGGGGACCGGGAGGAGAATCCAAAGGAGGCCAATGATGGGCTGATCTTCCAACCAATCACCCACGAGCAAGCAACGGCACACTTCCTGGAACTGGTGGCAACTCCGGTTGAGCCCGCCATTCTGCATGCACCAACGGCCAAGTGCAGCCGCCCCCGCCGCCCAGCCAAGCCACCCGGAACGGCCACCAGGCGCAGCTACCGCCTCTCAAGCAAGAAGAAGCTGTTCCCAAGAACCAAGGCAACATCATGGCGCAGGCAAGGAAGCTGGTCATGTCCAAAAGGGGACTTGCCATACCAGAGCGTGGCGAGACAGAAGAGCAACGCCTGCTTGAGTACAGGAGAGCCTTTGATGAACCACTCTCACCTGTCCAGATAGAGGCCCTTGCCTCGCTTGCAAGGGCGGGAAAGAGAGGCTCGGCCGTGCCAGTGCCGGCCTCCGCCTAGGGCGGAAAGGCTGCCGTTAGTCGAGCAATTTACCTATGGAAAACAACTGGATTGTATGGAACGTGAGGGGTTTGAACAACCCGGCTAGGAGAACTGTAGTTAAGGAGGTGCTGTACCAGAACAATGTATCCCTGGTATGTTTACAAAAAACAAAGCTATCTTTCATCGACAGAGCCATGGTGAACCAATGTTGTGGCACAGAATTCTCTGAGTTTGCATACCTGCCGGCTGTTGGGTCAAGAGAAGGTGTGTTATTGGCATGGAAGGGCGACCACTACTCCATGACCACCATTGCAGTTCAGGGGTACACGGTGGCGGCTGTGGGAAAAGATGCCAAGGGAACCCCAGCGGGTGTGATTGGGGTATATGGTCCGCAGATCTGGGAGGAAAAGATTGCATTCCTTCGGGAGCTCAAAGACACTATTCAGGGCAGTATCCCCAATGGCACTGCCCTGGCGCTGGTCGGCGATTTCAACCTCATCGCCGGCGCAGTCGACAAGAACAACCAGAGGATCAACAGACGCTGCATCATAGTCTTCAGAAACTTCATCAATGAACTTCAACTGAAGGACCTATATCTCCATGGCCGTAGATATATGTGGAGCAACGAGCAAGCAAACGCTATGATGGTGAAGCTGGACAGAGTTCTCATCAATGGAGACTGGGAGGAGGCAATGCCCAACTGCATGCTCCAAGCTTTATCCTCAGACATATCCGACCACTGTCCTCTCCTCCTCAACTGTGAGATTGCTTTCCGTCAGCGCAGAACATTCAGATTCCAGAACCACTGGGTGAAACTTGACGGCTTCGACGAGGTAGTTCAAGGGGCTTGGCATGGGGCGCCGATGTCGGGGGATCTGGTCGGCCAATTTGCAGGAAGGCTTGCGGCCACAGCTAAAGCTCTGAAAAATGGCAAGGCCAATTCTGCAACGACATCAAACTGAAAGCGGCCATTACAAGCGAGATCATTGGCCAGCTTGACCGGGCCATGGATCTTCGACCCTTGTCAACAGCAGAGAGACAACTCCGTGCCGCCTTGAAGATGCAGAGGCCAGGGTATGCAGCGCTTGACAGAGCCATCTGGCGGGAGAAATCGAGAGTGAAGGGCATTAAAGAGGGAGACGCATGCGCAAAATTCTTCAAAGCGAAAGCATCAGCCAGAAGGAGAAAGAACTTCATCATCAAGTTACAGGTTGATGGGCTGATCATCACAGACCAAGACGTAAAAGTGAAGGCTTTCCACTCCTTTTTCGAGCCTATTTTCGGAGCAAAGGAACCCCGCTCCAGGAAACTGAACCTGTCCAGGATTGGATACACAAGACTAAACCTTGAAGAGATGTACGAGGCTATCACGAAGGAAGAAATCCTGGTGAATATCAAGGAGTTGGATGGATACAGTGCCCCAGGGCCTGAGGGTTTACGGGCTTGTTCTACAAGCGGTGTTGGCCCATAATCAAAGAGGATCTGACAAGGGATGTCCGGGCCGTACAAGCGAACGCATCGATGCACCTGCATCGGCTGAACCAAGCTACTATGATCCTCCTCCCAAAGAATGCAGAGGCCCTGACCACAAAAGACTTCATACCCATCAGCCTTGTCTGTAGCTTCGCCAAACTAATCACCAAGATTATGGCCACGAGGATACAGCGCCGGATGAATGATCTGGTCGGCCCTTGCCAGAATGCGTTTATCAAAGGGCGTGCCATCCACGACAACTTCTGTTACGTCAGCGGGCTGGCCAAAGCTCTCCGGCGTGCGAACACGCCGGCGATAATGGTGAAGCTAGACATCCAACGTGCCTTCGATACCGTTTCATGGGAGTTCCTTCTTGAGCTGCTTGCTGCAAGAGGTTTTGGGAGAGGATTCGCCAACTGTTTGTCAGCACTCCTCAGCTCCTCTTCGACAAGGATCCTGGTCAATAGTGATCTATCTGAACCGATCAATTCAGTGAAGGGACTGAGGCAGGGAGACCCACTATCACCACTACTGTTCGTACTGGTCATGGACTGCCTTGCTATGCTCATCAACAAGGCGGTGACGGCCAGGATTTTGGGACCGATCGGCAGTCAACAACTACCCTTCAGGCTCTCGCTGTATGCAGACGACGCAATCTTGTTCATCAACCCATGCCGCAAGGAGGTACTGGCACTGGCACAAATTCTCAAGCTCTTCAGTGAAGCTACGGGCCTACACACCAACTTTGCAAAATCTTTGGTCTCCACGATCTGCTGCAATGGGATCGACCTCCAACAACTGCTGCAGGACATGGGCTGCCCCATCAAAGAATTTCCCTGCACTTATCTGGGCATGCCACTGACGGACAAGAAGCTAAAGAAGAATGACCTACAGCCGATCTGCGACAAGTTCATTGCAAGGATGAAGGGGTGGAAGCTTGCCTTTCTTTCCCTTGATGGGCGGCTGGATCTGGTCAAGACAGTGCTCTCGGCGATGCCGATTTTTCAAATGCTCGCATTGATACTACCTGGGTGGCTGGCTAAGCTGATCGACAAGGTTCGTCGTGGATTCCTCTGGGAGGGCAGTGAGGTGGCGGCCGGAGGCAAATGCCTCGTCAACTTTGGTACTGTCTGTCGACCAAAGGAGTTTGGAGGGCTCGACATCACCAACCTGACAGCCCAAAGCCGCGCCCTACGGATGAGGTGGCTGTGGCTCTCCTGGAACGACGGCGCCAAAGCATGGCAGGGGCTGGAGTTGCCTATCGACTCATCGGTCAGATCTATGTTCAACGCGTCTGTTGACTTCCAGCTGGGCAAGGGCGACCGCATTCTCTTTTGGAAGGAGCCATGGTATAAGGGCATCAATCTACAGGACACCTTCCCGGTACTGTTCCAACATTGCACCAGGAAAAACCTCACCGTTGCGCAGGCCTTGGAGAACAGCAGATGGATCCGGCACCTAAAAGCCAACCTCTCGGCTCAGGCGACGAGGGAATTCCTGAAACTGTGGGAGGCAATCCAAAATATTCAATTAACTCAAGAACCTGACCGTGTCCAATGGAAATGGACAGCAGACGCCGTGTACACAGCGAGATCGGCATACAAGATTCAGTTTGAGGGCTGCACTCGGCCATCTTGAGCTGCATTCCTTTGGAAATCTGATGCACCGGGCAAATGCAAACTTTTTGCGTGGCGCTGCTGGGACGATGCAACACAGCCGATGTCTTTGCGAGGAAAGGCTGGCCTCACAATTCGTCTTGCTCTCTTTGCAATGGGCCAATGGGGGATATCGTGCACCTGCTAGCTTCCTGCCCCGTATCCATCCGAATTTGGCAACATATCATCGCTCGCTGCAACCTTCATCCGGGCCTCGCTCCATCCTCCGCTACAACCTCCCTGGGGACTTGGATCGAGCAGTCTAATGGCCTCATTTCTTCATCAGCAAGGAAGCCATGGAGTGTACTCGTACAGCTGGTCTGGTGGTCATTATGGAATGAACGCAATGCACGGATATTCAGAAACCAGCCATCGCCACAAAGGACCGTAGTTTCTCGAGTAACCATGGCCGGGCCATTCGCACCAACAAACAGCATCATCGGCACTGCCATTGCGCAACACCTTCGCCAAAGCAAGACCGCCATGGAGGATCGCCTCTACCCACCGCCAGAGATCATCTTCATGACTCGTACAAAGGGCAACATGGAAATAACGGAGCATCGCTGCAGCGCCAACCTCCCATCAACCACGGGTCCCTCCAGGCAAGAACATATACAAAACGATGGCCCAAAGAGGGTACACATCACATGTGGTGCCTAGTTATGGTTTGATCCTGAGAGAACCAGATCCAAGGTTACCCCTGGAGCTTAATACCTCCGTGGCGCATTCCGGAAGGTTACAACGCCCACAAGCTTTTTCATCGTAAGGATTTCGCCTGGTAGTAACGCCATCACACCACTTTGTGAGATGAGGTCGGGCCTGCCAAAACAAGGAACCGACAACAACTAGATTTGAGCGGCCCGAGCCCTCTAGCTCAGTGGCACGATTGCCCATGCGACGGCCAGAAGCTGTCGATGGGGAGACACGGCAAAGCATGCCCGAAGACGTGCCGCCTGAGTTCAAGCCACATCGGGGGAGAGCCTTTGTTGTTGTGCCGCCTGAGTTCAAGCCACGTCGCTTTGCGGGGTGCTACATCCTGCCACCAGTCAACAACGCACCACACCATTTGGAATCCATTGTTGTGCCTAGAAGGACGGGCCGCCAAAGTCCCAGGCCAGCATGCCGGCGGCGTGACACCAAGCCTTGCTAGACCACCAGATCTCCAATGCCCCATGTGAGAGGCTCCCGCCTCCGCCAGCCACCAGTAAGCTTTGCTTGGAGGCGTTTGCCTGCGGCGGCAGGAGAAGGAGAGGGAGGAGTGGGTGCCGGTGACGCTCCCTTCAGCTTCTGCTCGAGCAGCCTCGCTGAGGTGTCACGGGGGAGTTCTATTGCACATGGTTTACGAAGTCTATCTTTGTGTAATTGACTTTAATCACCCATAGTTATTATCTTTCAACAACAGTGTGGCCGCGAACCAGCATGTGGTTTGATGGTTAGGAGGACAGTGGTATCTCCTGTCCACTAGAGTTCAAGTCCCAGACTTGACATTGGTGCTCGCAATGCGTTTAGTGAGAGAAGACGTTCCCGTCGACTACTAAGGCTGTTGAATCCCTCAAAAAGAAACGAATTTTGGTGTGAATCAACTAGGGATTTGAGAGGGGATTTGAGAGAGGAGTTCACAATACAGAGAACTGGAGCGGCGTCCTGAGCTGCCGTCCATTCCTTTCCTTATCTCTATCTTCCTTCTTTACACTCTTGTCCTCCTGACATTTATAATTTACACATTAGTACATCATACCAAATACAAATTTACCACTAAACTCAACACTCCCCCTCAAGATGGGGCAAACACATCATATAACCCCATCTTGCTACATAAGCTAGAAAACAATTTTTCAGCGAGACCTTTGGTCAAAATATCCGCTAGTTGGTTTGAAGAGCTCACATAATGCATACATATTATTCCTTGGTCAAGTTTCTCTCTGATAAAGTGTCGGTCAATTTCTATGTGCTTTGTTCTACAATGTTGAACCGGGTTATGTGCTATATCTAGCGCAGCCTTATTATCACAATACATCATCAATGGTCTTGCCTGGAATAGACCCAACTCCATCCGTATGATTTTTAGCCATAAGACTTCACATACTCCATGAGCCATAGCTCTGAATTCTGCTTCTGCAATGGACCTTGCAACAACATTTTGTTTCTTACTACGCCAAGTAACTATGTTTCCTGCAACAAACGTACAGTATCCTGACGTAGACCTTCTATCATCTAATGAACCGGCCCAATCAGCATCAGTATAACATTCTATTTGTAAATTGCCACTTGACTTATACAATAAACCTCGACCTGGGCACCCCTTTAAATACCGAATGATTCGATTTACTGCATCCATGTGGTGAGTTTTAGGACTATGCATAAACTGGCTCACCACACTTACGACAAAAGCTATATCAGGACGAGTATGCGATAAATAGATCAAACGGCCAACAAGTCTCTGATATTGTTCCCGGTCAACAGGTTTCCCTGACTCACTAGTCAATCGGTGGTTTTGTTCAATTGGTGTTAATGCTGGACGACACCCAGACATACCAGTTTCTGACAACAGATCTAGCACATATTTTCTTTGAGATAGATAGATACCTCTTGAGCTTCGTGAGACTTCAATTCCAAGAAAGTACCTCATTTCTCCTAGATCCTTGACTTCGAACTCGTTCCTCAAATGTTGCTTCACTCTTTCAATACCTTGATCATCATCTCCTGTAATAACAATATCATCAACATAGACAATTAATATCGTCAATTTTCCACCACATCTTTTATAAAATAAAGTATGGTCGGCATTGCTCTGGCTGAAACCCAATTTCAGCATAGCTTTTCTAAACCGACCGAACCACGCACGAGGAGATTGTTTTAGGCCATACAGTGAACGGCGGAGTTTCAAGACCTTTCCTTTAGTTTGTACCGTGTTGAACCCTGGTGGTATATGCATATAAATTTCCTCCTGAAGGTCTCCATGTAAGAATGCATTTTTTACATCCATCTGAAACAAATTCCATCCAAGATTAGCTGCACAAGATATCAAAGTTCTTACTGTATTCATTTTTGCTACAGGGGCAAATGTTTCCTCATAATCAACACCACGAGTCTGTGTGTAGCCTTTGGCCACCAACCGAGCTTTATACCTTTCTATTTTACCTTCGGGGTTACCCTTAATGGTATAAACCCATTTGCATCCGACTGGTTCCTTGCCCTTCGGCCATTCTACCAATTGCCATGTATTATTCTTTTCTAGAGCATTCATTTCCTCCAACATTGCTGCTTTCCATTTAGGATCATTCACTGCATCCTTCCAATCTTTAGGTACTGATATGGAATCCAAGGATGCAATAAAGCTCCTAAAAGAGGAAGTACACCTGTCATACGAAACAAACTTTGCAAGATCATGTTTATATCCAACAAAATCCTTCAGACGAGCGGATACATCTACTTTTCTTTTTTCTTTCGTAAGGCAATTGGCTCATCATTTATTTTAGTACTAGAGGATGGTATATGGGTTTCAGTACCTTCAACATCACCCTCATCATGGGCCATTTCTTCACTTGTTGGTGCCTCCTCTAGTACTTGTGATTGATTCACAACTTGTTCATCAACTTCCTGAGGTACACCTTCCCCATCTTCTGTTTCCATCTCCTCTTGACCTGAAAGATTTTCATACGCTTCAGATATTAATGTATTATCACCTTCTACATTTGTATTGGTAGTTTCCTCCCCCTTGATTTCATCTTCTGAGCGTATGATATCCCCAATAGGTATTATTACAGTTCCCCTATCATTGCTCTCTCCTATGATATTCCCCCCCTTGTTGCCTGTACCATTGTCATTCCCTTTTAAGGAATAGAATGGTTCTTTTTCGTGAAAGGTAACATCCATACTCACAAAGAATCTCCTTTCAGTAGGCGACCAACACCGATATCCCTTTTTTGTGGAAGAATAGCCCACAAAGATACATTTGACGGCTCTTGGATCAAGTTTTCCTGCTGAACTCCTGTAATCATGAACAAAACAGGTACATCCAAATATTTTTGGTGGCACAATAAATGAGTTAGAGCCATACAAACATTCAATAGGAGTCTTATGGCCCAGAACTCTAGAAGGCATACGGTTTATTAGATAGGCAGCAGTTTTGACCGCTTCTCCCCAAAGGAATTTTGGCACATTCATCATAAACATGAGAGCTCGAGCAACTTCCAGTAGATGTCTATTCTTTCTCTCTGCCACCCCATTTTGTTCTGCAGTATTCACACAAGTTGTTTGATGTATAATACCATAAGAAGACAAGAAATTACTAAATTTACCATTGATATATTCGGTACCATTATCAGAGCGTAATATTTTCACATTCATGCCAAACTGGTTATGCACCATATTAAAAAAATCTTTGAATGTAGGGAGAACTTCAGATTTATGCTTTAGGAGGTACAGCCATGTGCACCTACTAAAACCATCAATGAAGGTCACATAATATCTATCCCCTATGAGGGCAGTTACAACTGATGGACCCCATACATCCGAATGCACCACATCAAAAGGTATCTTACTTCTCTCATTACTACTAGGATAATTGGTTCTAGTGTGTTTAGCCAGTTCACACACATCACACAAAAGCTTCTCCTTACAATAATTTTTAACTTGAGATGGAAACATGCGACCAAGGGCTTGGAATGACAGATGCCCTAGTCTATAATGCATCAGTAGAAATTCATCAGTGGTCAAACTATTCATCATACCGAGGGCATATGGAGATGGAGAGGAGGCATTGGTAAGGTAGTAGAGGCCGTCGTGCTCAATTCTAGTCCCAAGATTTCTTCTTGTCTTCAGATCCTGAAATGTACATGAGTGAGGGTCGAAGGATGCCTTGCAATTACGTGAGTTTGTAATTGAACTAACTGACAAGAGGTCCACTGGCAAATTAGGGACATGCAAGACTGGGCTTAAGGACAGAGATGGAGTACAATTAACGTTCCCATAACCCATTATCGGATCTAAGGATTCATCATCTATGCATACCCTATCCCTTCCAGAACAAGGGGTAAATGATGAAAAGTTCTTAGATGAGCCTGTCATGTGATTTGTGGCCCCTGAATCAATTATCCAAGATGTTAAAAAATTATTCGTACCTTTCCCAGAATGAGCATCAGATGTAGCTTCAGCAGGGCCTTCTGAAGTATTTGCCATAAGTTTGCCTTTAAATTCTTCAAGTGCTTGGGCTATTACAGCAGACCGTTCTCCCCCAGATAAAGTAAGATGAGCTCGATCTGGTCTTCTTGCATTACTACCACCACTAGTGAATCTGTTAAATTGTTTCGGTTGCCATCCAGGAGGATAACCAACTATATCAAAACAACTCTTCTTCAAATGGCCTGGTTTTTTACAGTGGTCACACACCATCTTAGGCTTTCTCGTGTAGTCGAATCTAGTAGCATTTGCTTGCTCATTTCTTGAAGTACCAGGAGACTGAATTTGCTTAACTGAAGATAGTGCAGCTCTGCTATCAACATTTGTTTGTGAAGTTGTGATCTGATTGGCCAGCCGTGTTTCTTCCTCAAGTATACTTGAGATGGCTTGATCCAATGTAGGCCAATCTGTTGTGGCTTGTATGAGTTGGGAACGGAGATTGAACTCTGAGTTCAGACCATCAAGAAAAGTCTGAACCAACAATGGTTCAAACCACTCTCGAAGGAGGGGTACGTCCCTGGGATCATGTGCCTTAAATGGTCTAAAATACTCCAGGTCTCTATAGAGTTTCTTGATTTCTCCCGCAAATTCAGTCACTGTCTTCTGCTCTTGCTTGATCTGCCTCAATTCATGAAAAATCCTACTGACTTGCATCTTGTTCGATTTTCCTGAGAACTGTTTCTCAATGCTTGTCCACACCTCAGCTGCAGACTGAAACCCTTCAACTTGTTCCCTAACAGTCTTCTCCATCGACCCCAACAGCCATACCATAACTCGCTTTTGATTCTGATCCCATTGCTCTTGTGTGACATCCGTTGGTTTTTTTTCATCGTCCTTCAAAAATTTCTGAAGTCCATGTGACTCCAGAATCAATGTGGCATTCCGAGACCAGCTAAAAAAATCACCCGGACCAGTTAACCTGACAGGATTGGGTTCCAGGGTCTTCAAAATTTCAGAAGTACTGCTTGTCTTTGTTTGTGCCTGCTCCATCAGCTATGAAATCATACGCTGCATACTTTCACACAATTTCTCAATACCGGAATCCCTACTGGTATCTCCCATGACCACTGAACAATTAGTGTATTTCTGGAAAAAACGAACAGCTACAATCCTTCACACAGTTCAATCCTCTCTACACCGAGTTACCACAAAACAGGAAGATTCAATCCACCACAAGCTGCTGGACTAAAAACACTTCTACCTTATTGAGAGAAAAGGCAATACCAGCTGGTCCGTGGCAGTTCCTACTTAGTGCAGCACAGGAACACTTTAGAGTTCAGACTTGTACACCACGACGACGGCAACGGAGCAGCACAAAGGCAACGTGGAGCGGAACAGCAGGAGGATGCCGCCTGCCAGGAGGACGGCGGCACAAAGGCACTGCAGCGCAGCCGGAAGATGCGGCCCCGCACGAGGACGACGGCGACCTTGGCGAAGTTTGGCTGCCACGCACAAAAGCGGACAGCCGCTTACGACCACGACGAGCAGCAAACTTAATCAGATCAAATCCGGATCCAGGACCAATTGCTCTGGTGCCATGTTGAATCCCTCAAAAAGGAACGAATTTTGATGTGAATCAACTAGGGATTTGAGAGGGGATTTGAGAGAGGAGTTCACAATACAGAGAACTGGAGCGGCGTCCTGAGCTGCCGTCCATTCCTTTCCTTATCTCTATCTTCCTTCTTTACACTCTTGTCCTCCTGACATTTATAATTTACACATTAGTACATCATATCAAATACAAATTTACCACTAAACTCAACAAAGGCATATATGGCGACTTCATCAATCTCAAATTGATCTGCCGGCTCGGCCTCTCGGAGGCACTCATAAGAGTAGGGTGTAGGTGCGTGCGTTCATAGGGTTGATTGTCTACTCGTGTATGCGAGCGATTTCGATTGTACCATGCAAAAAAAAAAAAAAACAGTGTGGGCCTTATTACGAACAACACTGTTAGCCTTTCCCAGCGAGTTTGTGCACCATACGTAACTGAAATTGGGGCACGCGCGGTTTATTTTTTTTCAACCTTAGGCAACTTAGTCATCACACACAATTTCTCAGTGCATGCGATTGGGGCTATAGTACGTACCTGTACTGGTTTGAGCTAAAGGTCTCAGTGCATGCGTCAGGCTCTGTGAGCACCACATGCACCAAGACATTGAGTTCTTTTGTTCTCATCAAGAATTTCTTCGCAAGGACAAATCATGATGTTCACGTCGCCGATGGACAATAATTTGTCTGCAACACGGTGTACAAGACTGGCATGTAATGTCTTCGCATGGACAAATCATGAT
Source organism: Triticum dicoccoides (assembly GCF_002162155.2). Classification (NCBI taxonomy): domain Eukaryota; kingdom Viridiplantae; phylum Streptophyta; class Magnoliopsida; order Poales; family Poaceae; genus Triticum; species Triticum dicoccoides. The sequence goes on from NC_041384.1 coordinate 757,684,948, forward strand.
GCTCATGCTTTCGGTGCTGCAGTGCAACGGTGTACAACTCTAGCCTGACATTCTTGACTCGTCGATGCCGGTCATGAAATTGTGTGTCTGGTTGTCAGGTCGAGTACCTCGCCATTTACTAGTCGATGTCTACTTGAGTACAATTGTTATTATGTTTGAGATGTTTTGTACTTCCTCCGTCTAGGTGTGTAAGGCTAGTCACAGTGGGAGTAATTTAGCTAGTAACATAGTGCACTTCAAAATTTTTTGCTTATGTGGCAAGCATTTAATGTGAGGTGGTAACATAATATCTTACTGTAGCAAAGCGCTTCCCAAGACAAGATGAGTCTACAAGCTAATAAATGAAGCCATCTATGACACTACTATCATGTTACTTTGCATATGACACTAGTCTAAGCTACTCCCCACTATGACCAGCCTAAGTCACCTTACAAAAACAAAATAATCCCAAAACATTTAGGCACGGTACATTAACTCCCTCCTTGTTTCTTGTTTTGTGATATATCAACCAATAAGAGATGTGGGCCGCGCATGCTTTCAATGACTTGAGACTACCAAACATGACATACAATGATTAGTTCATTGCATGCAATGCTATTAATTAGCAAAAAAACATTAAGTTTTTTCGTTTTCCTCTCCACCTTGGTTGCGGTGCACAACGTAAGATGACTTACACACCTAGACGGAGGGAGTACTTCTAATAAACTTTTTTACAACAGATTTGAATCTTTTTTCTAAATAATGTTTGATTGGAGGCTTACTGTGCATTTCACTTACCGGTGAAGGTCCAAATTTGCAGACCAGTGGTCACGCTCTGTGAGCGCCGCATGCATGCACCAAGACTTTTGAGTTCTTTTGTTCCTATCAAGAATGTCTTCGCAAGGACAAATCAAGCTGTTCACGGATGCTGCACTGCAACATGGTGTACAGACGCTGGTCTGTCATGTCTTCCCAAGGACAAATGATGATGTCGATGACTCGATGCTGCACTTCAACAAGGTGTATAACTCTGGCCTGACGTCCTTGACTAAACGATGCCAGTCAATGAACAGCCACGAAATTGTGTGTGTGGTTGCACCATGAACCTTCCCAACCGCCATTCGATGTAGCAATGATTCAAGCTGTGACGGACGGACGGAAATGCATTTCCGGTGCAGATCCATCCATGGCGTCACGACCAGGGCGCGAGGACTTTGTACCAAATGTGTTTGTACGTCCCTTGTTAAACACGACGGCTGACAGTCACATGCTCACAGCAGACAGTGTGAATCAATGGACATGGTGACGAAGTTGCAGGGCAGAATCCACAACTCCACAGTCTAGTAATATTTCCCACAAAAAAAAAGATCCTGCCGATGGAATACAACATTTTACAGTAGAAGTTATAGGGCGTTATGACCTCAGGTCCCACCGGAATATCACAGCAACCACATCTCTTCTAGGATGGAGGTAGCTTAAGAGTGAAGAGGCAACGACCCTAATGCAACCGGACTCATTGTTATATGAACTAGACGGTCTCGGCAGAAGGGCGGCCCACCCTAGGCCTTTGCATGCGATCGTCGTGGTGGTGGGAAGGACGGTGCCTTGGTGTCAAGGGTACTTTCTGGCGTGGTGTCGGGTGGTGCTCCGAGGTCTTGGATGCTTCACTGCTTCCCGCTGGTCCATTTTGCTGGCCGGCGTTGTTCTGCTCGGTGAGGTGGGGAGGAAGGGGAGGACCGACTGTCGTTGAAAAATGAGCGGACTTCGGTCATGACGAGGGATAGTGTTGTCTACACGCCGTTACCCTGATGAAGGCATAGTCATTCCACGTCCCATCTGGTCGCCCGGGCTACTCCGGTGAAAACCCTTGGTATGGGTTCCAGATCAAACAATGGCAACACTCGGCAACGTTCTTGTTCTTGGGGGCATCGTTGTGGAGTAGCCACCGGAGGGGCATGGAGGTGGAGCGGTGTCCTAAACACCACATCGATGACGGCGGGTCTCGGCAGCATGGCACAGCAGAGTCTCGGTGGCGGATGCATCTTGATGGATGAGTGCGGGGTGGTGGTGTTGTTTGGCGTTGTCGCAGCTGGCCTGGCAAGGATAATGCGGATCTCTATCCAGAAGATGTGTCAACTGTTCAATGGTGGTAGCGACTTCTGAAGCATGTGCATGTGGTAACGGTTAGGGTCTGCTGGATCAGATATGTGCTCCCGGTACGCCATTCGGGCGGCTTCGTCATGACCCCCAAGATCTAGATGGCGAGGTGTTGTGATGGCATATCTATTGTCGAGTTTGTAGGTGCGCAGTGGTGGCTTCAGGTTGTTTGATATATGTTTTTATTAGACCTTTGATTTTTTTTAACAAAACTCTATATATATTCATCAAACATCATGACAGTACAAAGAACAAAAGAAGTAATAAAAATCGCATCCATGTCCGTAGATCACCTAGCGACAACTACAAGCAGTGGAGCGAGCCGAAGCTGCGTTGCCGTCATCGCTCCTTCCTCACTGGACCCAGGCATAGCTTGCTATAGTAGATAGTCAGAAAGTCGTCATGCTAAGGGCCCAATAGACCAGCGCACCAGAATAGCAACCACTGCCTGATGAAGAGAAATGTAGATCAGACCAACTTGTAGACACAAGAACATAGACAAATGAAAGACCACATACACACAATTCCGCCAAAAGGCAACACCGACCGAATCCAGCAAGATTCGCCACAGACGCATCTTCACACGCCCTCCAATGACGAGAGATGCAATCCTGTGACAGGAGCTAGACGGAGAGAACTTTATTCCATCTTGAGAAAGTTGTTGTCATAGCTTCCTGAGTATAACACAAACCCTAAAAAGACTAAAAAAACACCTAAAACCGAAGTATGAGCCCTCAAGCCAGCCAGGGCCAGGATCCTCACTGATTAACATCAAATTTAGAAAGAGTTAAATACACCGTAGGTGCCTCAACTTGTCTTGCATAATTAGTTTGATGCCTAAAGTTGCAAAATACATAAAACTGGTGCTCAAACTTGTTCGGGTGTGCAAATACGGTGCCTCCTTACGTATTTGAATGTATGTCAAGCCCATGTGGCATACTAGCATGGCGGTGACCCACCCGTCAGTGGTTGAGAAAGGAAAGTGATGATAGCTCCGTGCCTGATGATTTTTTTTACAGAAACACACTCGTATTTTATTTATTTTTTTGCATAGAAAAGATATGAAATACAGTGTATAGTGCTCGATCTGTCCACTGGGCCGAAACATGACATGTGTTCACCTATTAGCTAGAAAGTTATGTAGACACTTTCCACGTACTGCTCTGCAATTTCCCCGCAAAAAAGCTATCGGTTTTATTTTTATTTTATTTCGAGGTTCCTGTCTAGTTTCGTGACTCGTAAATCTCCCATATAAAAAATAAAATATAAATTATTTCTTATTTTAAATATATTTTTAATTTTAGTTATCGTGTACTTTGAAGATGTAGACATGAACTTTTTCAAAAAGTTATGGGAACTGAAATAGTTCAACCTATACTAGAAATTACTATGTCAATTTATGTCTGTTCATTCTGGACAACAAGCACACACTATTATTGTTTATCTTCATTGTATTTCTAAAATATTTAATTAGTAACAAATTGACAAAGTTGTATTTTGTAAACTACTCGACATGCATTAAAGTATTGGGTTGAACTTTTTAATACAATTATTCATAATGTTACAGAATTATTTTTTAATACACGTTGAACTTTTTAAAAAATACACATTGCCAATTTTTTAATGCAAAACAAAAAAAATCAAAAACATGTTATAGTTTGTAATACATGCGAACCATTTTTAAAAAACATGTTGACCATTTTTCAGATGCACTAACACATTCTTTAAGTTTATGGCAGTTGTAATTTTTCCTATATTTCTTTTCTCCTGCATGGTAAAATTAATATAAAAACTAAAAATAAAGAACTTGAAAAAATAAAACTTGTGCAGGTCCATAGAAGCACCATATAAAAATAAAAATCACTTCAAGAGTTACATAGCAACCAAATCAGATTTTTGGAGCACAGTGGCCACTAAGAATGCAGGGTGTAATATAACATAATTTCGTACGACATAAGTATTTTAGAAATACAATCAAGATAAACAATAATAGTGTGTGCTTGTTGTCCAGAATGAACAGACATAAATTGACACAGTAATTTCTAATATAGGTTGAACTATTTCAGTTCCCATAAATTTTTGAAAAAGTTCTTGTCTACCTCTTCAAAGTACACAATAACTAAAATTAAAAATATATTTAAAATAAGAAATAATTCATATTGTATTTTTTATATGGGGACATTTACGCGTCAGGAAACTAAACATGAACCTGGAAATAAAATAAAAATAAAATCGATAGCTAACGCATTAGGAAAATTGCAGAGCAGTACGTGGAAAGTGTCTACACAGCTTTCTAGCTAATAGGTGAAAGCACGTCATGTTTCAGCCCAGTGGACAGATCGAGCAGTATACACCGTATTTCATGTCTTTTCTATGCGAATAAATAAAATACCAGTGGGTTTCTAACTAAAATTAAAAATATATTTAAAATAAGAAATAATTCATATTGTATTTTTTATATGGGGACATTTACGCGTCAGGAAACTAAACATGAACCTGGAAATAAAATAAAAATAAAATCGATAGCTAACGCATTAGGAAAATTGCAGAGCAGTACGTGGAAAGTGTCTACACAGCTTTCTAGCTAATAGGTGAAAGCACGTCATGTTTCAGCCCAGTGGACAGATCGAGCAGTATACACCGTATTTCATGTCTTTTCTATGCGAATAAATAAAATACGAGTGGGTTTCTGTAAAGAAAATCATCAGGAGTGGAGCTATCAGCACTTTTCCTTCTCAACCACTGACAAGTGGGTCACCGCCATGCTGGCATGCCACATGGGCTCGACGTACCTTCAAATACGAAAAGAGGCACCATATTTGCATGCCCAGATAAGTTTGTGCATCAGTTTTGTGTATTTTACAACTTTAGGCATCAAACTGATCATGCAAAACAAGTTGAGACACCTACAGTGTATTTTACTCATTTAGAAATGGTGCTCTAATTTATCTATTTTTATTTTATATTTTTATACTGGAATGACCCATTTCCATTAATTAAATAACGGAAATACAAAACCATCCAGAGTTTAAGGAGACGGGAAAGGAAGAGGAGTCTAAAGCATCGCCGGAAAACCTACCAAAGGAGCTCACCTACGAGACACCTGCTTTGGGGCGAAAAGCCAACAACACCTAGCCAACGGCTCAGAAAACAGTACCAAAGAGAACAGGTTCACAAGCGAGCATAAGTTTCTAAGGGGACACTCATGCAGGAGCAAAACATAGGCAGCAAAAGGAGTTTAAAACGCCTCTAAGGCTCGTAACACGTGTATAAGAAGCAGCAGCAGGAGCAGCACATCACCAGACACACAACTAAGAAAATCAATGGCCATCCCACTCAGCTCGGAGCTCCTCTCCCAGCCCCAACAATGGCAGCTCCTCCTCCTTCTGGCACTCGTCTCCCTCGTGCTCTTAACAAGGAGACTGAGCAACAAAGGGCTCAAGTTACCGCCAGGCCCAGCCCGGGCTCCAATCCTGGGGAACCTGCACCAGCTAGGTCAGTTGCCACACCGGTGCCTACGGGATCTTGCACGGCAGCATGGGACGGTGATGCAGCTGCAGCTGTTGGAATTATGTGTCCTGCAACTATACTCAAATTGCTTGGAATTGTTAATATTCGGAATACCTCATTATGAAATTGTACATGTATTTATATATGGAATTGATTTACATGTCTAGTATGGAATTGTTACTTGCTGGAATGTACTTTAAGTAATACATGCTTAAGGAAGTTGGTTCATTATCAGTGGAATACAATATACTATTCGACAAAAGTAACGAGCGAACGTTCTGGAATTGACAAAAGGTCCGAACGATTTCACAGCCGTCTGATCTGCATCTATCGTCGCGAGTGAATTGCCTCGTTGCATCTCAGTGTCTCTCGCGCGAGGGAGTTATCCCGCGCCCCTCTCTCCCTCTGGCAAGTGACCCCGCCCGCCGCGGCTTCCTCCAATCCCCACTTCCCTCGCCCACGATCCCCTCTCTTCTTCTCCCGAACTGCAACGGCTCTCGCTCCACTCCGCCCACTCCTCCCACTTCGCCATTACTTCTCCTCTTCCTCTTCCTCCGAGCGATTCGACTCCAAATCGCTCGAGTTTCTGCAGATATGGCGCAGACGGGCGCTGGTTGCTTCCGCGGCGGTCGTC
>NC_041384.1:757691433-757729111 GCF_002162155.2 Triticum dicoccoides
TTGTTGGGTAAAGCCTGGGGTTCCGCGGATGAGAGCGCCGTAGTTGGTTTTGATGTTGTAGCGACCTATTTTTCGTCGAGTTGTTTTGATCGAGTTGCGAGTGCATATGTGAGTTCATTCCATTCTAGGTCGTACGGGGGGAGGGGGATAAATTGTGGATTAGGCGTAGATGGCGATGAAATAGGTGGTTGAAGACCGTTTTTGACAGTGGGTGCTTTGTATGAGTCTGATCCGCGCGTGGTTCCTTCCATTTTTAACAATTTTTTGGAATGTGGATGTGAAGTCTATACCCACCCCCTCCCTGATGTGTTTTCGGATGCAGATCTGGGATGTTGTATTGCGCGAGGTGTTGCTTGTTTAGATTCACATTTGCAACTGTAAATTGTGGTCGGTGCACAACTATCAGGACTCGTTCATTAAAGTTACCACCGGAACTGTTAAGTGTTACCACGAAATCCATGCTAGCACATGCTTCAGATACAGCTTACTTGCGTAATGTTTTTTCCAAGTCCTTTTTTGCTTTGTCATTAGCACTAATTTTTGTTAGCGGTTACCCTGCAACCTGTCTGTGGTCCACTTGTTTTATATCTATCATTCTGTTTGATTTTTGCCATGTCTTATTTACTTCAAACTAGCACTTGGATTGTTAAGTAGTTGCCATTTTAATTACTCTATCTGCATTTTCAAATCACCCATTTGCCTCAGTATCTATTTTCAATGACATTTTAAGAAAGCTCAGTATCTATTTTTCAATGACATTTTAAGAAAGTTATCATGGCTGTTAAGTTCTGGCTATCAGTCTCATTCATACAAGTTACCAGACTTTTTGTTTTGTTATCTCATTGGTTGTTGTGTCTTCCAATTCACCTTTTGTAACTCCTTACTTGGCAGTCCTTTAATATTGTTTTGTTTCTCGGGGGCACGATGCCAAGGAAGCGCAAAGGTTCTGGTGATGACCATGAGGGTGTTCCTTCCAAAAAGCCGAAGCGCCCTCCACCTCGGAACAGGGCTTCGCCAAACTCACTTCTGGCTGCGTGTAAAGATCTGTCTGATGGTAGAAAAAAATGCTATCGATGAAATGGACTTGAAAAGCCTTCGAGAGATCAAGTGTGACCACCTCTTTAATTTTCTTAGTGAGTGGCTTGCTGGGTTATACGAGCCAGACTCCCGTGAAGTGGTTTTTCCGGGGCGTGGGAGGATCCCTGTTAACGAAGAGTCGGTTCATCGTGTGATGGGTGTGCCCCGTGGTGGGAATGATGTCCCTTACAGTCTGCCCACAGAAGCTGATATTGAGTTAGGGATTGAGATGTTTGGTGAGCTTGGTCACACACCGAAGACGACTGATGTCCTTGATCTCATAACAAGTTCTTCCAATTATGATGAGGAGTTCAAGCGGATGTGGCTTATGCTTGCCGGCAATACTGTCATTGCTCCTACTACATCCAACAAGATCAGCCCTAGATGGTATGGTGTGCTGGTAAGTACTGGTAACTTATGCTTTCGTGGCTGATAACTTGCATCATGTTCACATGGTAACTGTATTGCTTTATATCATGTAGATTTTTTGTTCATTTACTTCCTTGTTTTTTCAGCAAAACATTAATACAGTCAAGGACTTGAATTGGTGCAAGTTCATTGCTGATGAGCTCCATAAGGCACTTTTGAAGGGGAGGCCTACAAAGGGGTGTCTTCTTTTCTACAATGTAAGCGATGGTGCTTTTTTTTCTTTTCCTGTTGTCTGGTTGTGTATTTCTGACAGCAATGACTCTTTTTTACCAGCTTCTGTACATTGATGCTATCGATCTTACTGGTCTTGGTATCTCATTGCCAGTTGGAGCGTTTGCTATCAATGTTTGGACTGAATTGCTTAGTATGGATGTCCAAGCGGATGGAATTTCTTATGGCAAACTACTGGTAACTTTGTTTTTCTTTTCCTTCTAATCAATTCATGTACTTACTGCAAATGCATTTGTTCTTTATACTTTTCTTTACTCGTTTTCATTCTCAACAAATCACCAGTTGAAACCCCAGTTTGGCATCGATTTCTACTTGTTTGGCAGTTTACAAGGTCTTGGGAAATTCATGCACACCCCACCAAACTGCAATGAAGAGGTATGCTTTTTTTGTTTATATCTATTCTGGTAATTTGTAGCCTTTTTCTTTGTTGTTCATACATTTTTTGATGGTAACTAATGACTATGCAATCTTATAAGTGTTTTTGTATTACACATCTGAATTTTTTTCTTCATTAGCTATTTTTATGTTGTGTTTTTATGGTGGTAACTTTTGTTGCATACATATGGTAATTTTGTGTCTGTTTTACCTGATAAATCATGTTTTACCAATCTAAATTTTATTTTTTAACAGCTGATAACTTGTGTTGTAATTGGTTGATACTTTCTGTTGCACTCACATGATAACTTTAGAATGGAAATCCTGTCTATTTTTTAGTTCTCTTACGTTATCTTGTTTTGTTTGTTTTATTAATGAGTAGAAACTTGCAAAGGCTTATGAGCTCGTGGGTCGGTTTTCATCTGGCTTGGTTGGCCTGCTTGGCGATCTTGTGCAAGGGTTCGTCTCACTTGATGATGAAGGCTGTTCATATGTGTCTCGTCGACTAGACACTGATCTTAGGGCAATTTCTTCTGCTACCCAGAATATGGCAAAGCCCTCTCCTGCCCACCGTACCCGTCAATCGGAGAGTCCCGGCAAGAATATTATGGATGAGTCTGATACTGACCATGATATGGATGAAAACGACGGGGACGAATCTGATGATGATGATGACTTTACGGTTTTGTATCATGGTTCTTCTTCCCGCAGCGGGGCAGAGAATGTGGCCTCTGGCAGCAGGGCAGCGGATGTGGATAGAACTCACTCAGGCAATGCAAACACTGAATTGCGTGACAGTGTAACAGAAAATGTAGAAGGCATACCTGATAGTGTAGCAGGAAATGTGGACCCAACTCAATCAAGCGATGCAAATGCTGAAGCGCGTGACAGTGTAGAAGGAAATGTCGAAGGCATATCAGACCGTGCGGGCGATGAACCTGTTATTGAGTCCCAGATATTGCTCACTGGTACTTCTAACATGGTGTCAAGCAGCTCAGGGGATGACGTGCTCAGCCAGCATGATATGACAGACACGCAGTTTGATTTGGCCACTGATTCTTCTGTTAAAAGATGCGGTGCTCAGCTTGCCAAAAATTTGGCTTACATGCGGAGGCGCAAGAAGTTGAAGCTACCATCTCCACCCCGTTCTGTTACGCCACCTGAGCCTGTCCAGCTGTCAGAAAGGGACATCCATTTATCTGTCATGAAATTTGTTGTAGAAGAGCTTGGGATCCGTGTGGCTGACAAGGGCACCGGTGAGGTCATTCGACCCTCAACTGGTACTAAACAGGTTCCACGCAGGTGAAATATCCTTTTGTATTTTTCTACTTCTTGTATTTTCTTCAGTTCTAACACTGCATGGTAGCTTCAACTGATTTTATGTGATAACTTCAGTAGGACCCTTCTGATAACTTCACCTTTTTTGTCTTACACACATCTTCTAAACTACTGGTCCAACCTCTTTGTTCACTACTTAATTTTATTTTTTTAGGGCACCCTGCAAACAAGTTGGTACACTTGAGGCATCATCCAGTATCCCAAAGTCTAGGTAATCTGTTGGACCAATTGGTCTTCAATTGATTATCTTTTGTTAAAAAATATGTTGCAGATTTTTCATTATTATTTTTGCATGGTAGTTTTGAATTGTTTGTCTTGTAATTTTAGTAGTATTACAATGATAACCTGTAACTGTCTCCTTGTTTCTATGCATCTATGCTCTTTTTATATGGTAACTTTTTTTTAGGATTCACACCTGCTACTTCTTATAAATAGCTATTTGTGTCTGTTCATTTTAACACTACATCTCACAACTTATCTTTTTTTTGCAGGAAGTCAAGTGGAATTAATGCCGCTAAAAAGGTGTGGTTTACCAATACTAGGTCTTCTCCTTGACTAAGAGCAGCATCTTCACAGCCGATAGAGGTTGTGGATCTTGAAGATCAGCCCACGTTGACGTCTCCTGTTGTCGTTTCACAACCTATTGTGATGGGCTCTTCACCAGCGTCCGTCGAACCAGCAGCTGCTCCCGAAGTTGCATCTGATGCTGTTGAATCTGTAGAACAACTGGCTACAGTGGCCACCGTCACTGCTGTTGTTGAAGAGCTTGCCACTGCAGCTGTTAATGATGAAATTGATGCTGATGAAACTCCTGTCGCGGACACTGGTATGCACTGATTGATAACTAGTCTGATGTTAAACATACATATCTAGTTTGTTCAATGTGATAACTTTTTTTGTCCTCTCATTTTATGCAGCTCAACATGTTACTGAACCCGTCACCGAAGCTGCCCAAGTGTCCATGCCCCCTGAAGCTGGAGTGGCTGTTGTAGTGACTGGTGTTGATGCAGGAAAAACAGCTCCAGGTATGGACTGTTCTGATGGTAACTATAACATTTTGTGGTGGTAACTCTTACTTGTTTATGATGGTAATTATAGTGTATTTTCTGATGGTAATTGTACTTGTATACTGCAGTCCCAGCTGTCAATTCTGATGCTCAAGATGAAATTGTTGAACTTCAAGTTGCGGATGATTCCCAGAATGTCCAATTACATCACCAAGTTCAAGCTGGAGACATTGTTGTTACTCCAGAAGCTGCAAGTGATGATGCTGTATTTAGAGTTGATGGCGATTTCACCCCACCAAGCTGCTCTCTTGGACTTGGCTCCATTTTTGGTGTGACGCCTGAAGCTCCACCAGTGGTAGCTGCGGTTCAGGGTATTCCTTCATCACCTTATGCACCACAAACAGTAGCAGGAGCACCACAAGCAACAGAAGTGCTAGAATCAGTAGCCGCACAGCAAGCAGCAGAAGTACTACATGCAGCAACTACAACATTAGCTGATTTAGACGCGATCGTAGCGCCTGCCTCTACTGTCGCGGAGAAAGTTGAGGGCATAGACGTTGAACCGGCTGCTTGGGCACTGCCTGCCAACTCCGGTAAGTGAAGACCTTTTTGTGTCTTCGCTTCACAGCAACGATTGAATGATGGAGGCACTTGATCAAAGACTTTTTTAACTGTTTTTATGTGCTTTCTTCCGTATTTAAGTCAGTTTTTTTCCTTTTCCCTATGTCTGTGTGCATGTGTGGATGAATGTAATATGACTCTTTATGCTTTTGTGTTATGTGAAATGAACCATTTTGTGATTCTCGTTCACCACAATTTGTGTGTTGTGCTTTTGTATTTATTTATCTGTATGTGTGTACTCCTGATTGTGATTACTGATTACAATGTATTATTTTTACCTCCCATGACAACATTAATGTGTGTTGTTTTCATAATATAACCCCCCTTCTCCCACCTGGTAACTTACCTTCTCCCACCTGGTAACTCACCTTCTAACTACCTGGTAACTTGATATGCTACATGATGGTAACACCTCTCATTACTCTGACAACATGCTCCACTAGCCTACCTTAGACCATATGTTCTATGGTGATCTAACCTAACCAATTTTTTTGCATGACATCTTCTGCATTTTTTTTCTGGTCACGGTTAATAACAATTTTTTTGAACATTTTTTCATGTTTTTGCCTGAACAGTGATGTCCTGGTAAATGTAATTGTTTTGGCATGACAACTTTGACTCTAACCACATATTATCTTACCCAATAAGTTTTTTTCACAACACTCCTATTTTTTGTTGTGTTGATAATTCACTCATTACTTTTAGCTGGTAACATCCATTGGATTATACTGGTAACTATCACTCTATCCCAATGTTACCTTGCCCAACAAATATTTTTGGCGATAGCCCCTTGTTTTTTAGTGTGCCCACGGAGCTCATGAGTGTTATTTTCTATATATGCATTTTTTTGGTTTGTTTATCGTTAATATCCTTTTCTCATGCCCCTAATCTTACCTGTTTTTTATGTTCATGAAAAGACCGTCGTGTTCGGGTGTACGATGTCGAACTTGACGATGATGAAGTACTTATGTGGTGGGAAGAATTTGAACATAACAACCCATCAGCCAAAGGAAAAGATGTTGTGCAAGGAGGTAATCAATTTTTGTTAGTTTGAGAATGCCAAAGTTGTGACGTACCATATCAATGCCTGCTGATAACTTCTGTCCAAACTGCTGATAATTATGCATAAACATTCTGATAACTTATGATCTACCACTTTTGGTTGAAACCCTTTAGATTGTTTAACCTTTTTTATCATCACCAATCCTTGCTAAGCCTTTCATATTGTGTTGCAGATAATTGTCAAAGTCCCACATTTGCTACACCACACTTACCCCAACCCAAAGAGTGTATGCAGCCCAGTTCCACACCTAGATCACTATTTCGGAAAGTTAGGGTTACCCGCCCATCACAATACCTGCTGCCTCCATTTTCGGACCTCATCCCCAGCGAAGACGATGAGGCTATTTACGCTGAAGTTATCAAGCACACAACTCATTCAAACTCCAAGATTAAGGAGTAATATACGACTATTTTCTTAGTTTTTCATGCATTTTTGTTGCCATTCCATTTGTTTTTTAGACTCTTCCCCTCTGGTATTGCAGCGTCAGGGTAATCAACATTGATGGGAGGTGGGTCACACTCGGTGAGCTTGCTAATTGTGTGAGAGAAACGGGGCAGGTTTCAACCAGTATTGCTGAGTTGCATGTTCATGTTCTTCAATATTTGGAAATGCCAAACAAAATTGTCTTCCCTTGGTTGTTGTCCGTTTATCTGCTTATTGGAGACTTCAACTGTAAATATGTACTTCATCATTTCCGACGGAACCAGCACTACATTCTGAGCCATCAAAATGAGGTACTTTCTGGGTTTTCTTGCCACTCTACACTTTTAATATCCATTGTCTACACTTTTTTTATTTTTACAGTGCATTTTTTCATGATAACTTCATTATACACAATCTGGTATGATAGTTCATTTACTTTTGCATGGTAACTTTAGCACTCAGTTTCTGGTAACTTGTTTCCTCTGCCATGATAACTTATATTGTTTTGCATGGTAACTTTAGCACTCAGTTTAAACTTGTTTCTTCTGCCATGATAACTTTTTCTTGTGTTCCCTGTATTTAAATATGGCTCCCTCTTTTTTGTTACTGCTATGATTATTGTACCTTCTATTCCTTGCCTTGCAAAAGTTGGGACCGGGACCAGATGCCGGTCATTGGTATGTACTGTCGCTGAATCTTAAGGCGAAACGATTTGAGGTGCTGGATTCGTTGCGTGAAGAAGATAGTCCATCTTTAATCGAGCACGCAACAAGGTACATGAATGCTATAAAGAAGACTTGGTTGATTTCATACAAGGACTCGCACAAGCAAATTCAAGATTATGAACTCGTGTATATTGATGTTTTTAAACAAGAGAACGGGTTAGTTGCTTATCTGTGTTCCCTATTTTAGATCTAGCCCCATTTGTTTGATAACATGTTTTATGTACTCACACACATACTCTGTTTTCAGCATTGATTGTGGCTACTTCGCTTTCATGTCTTTGGAACTGTGGAATGGGAAAATTATTCCTGCGTTCACCCATGAGCAAGTACCGGCACTCAGAAATTTTTTGACATCGAGGTGGCTAAATCACACTCAAAACAGGTGCAAAGAGTGGCGCTACCATTTGTTTGGCAACAGTTCATGAGGTATCAACTGTCATCATCTTCTTTTTTTTCGTTGTGAGAGCATTTTTCAGTGCTGGTCTTAAATTGATGGTAACTAGTCGAAAGAAGCATTTTAGTATTTTCTTGGTTGGCACACTGGTTGTTTTTTAGTGTCTTGTCATCACACATAGAAGAAATTCAGTACCAGATGGTAACATATAGCTTACGTGGCTACTATTTTTCTTATATAAATAGGCTGATAACTAGTTTGTTCTCTCATTCTTTGTTGGTCATGAAATTTATCTGGTAACTTGCATTTAGTGTCGCTGATAACTAGTATGAATAAGAGCTGATAGTTTTCCAAAAAAAAATTAGGTGGAATAACCTTTTTCGATTGCAGATAGTGTTGAAAACTCATTGTAGTGTAATGACACATGTAAAACATATAGGAAACTGATGATAGCCCAGAAATAACTTACCCAATATGTTTATGATAACTTTCACCACACAATTCTTAAAACTCCAGCCCACAAATCTGCTGATAACTTACATAAATATAGGTGCTATAATTCGGATTACATTTTTTGCACTAATAACAATCAGCAAAACAAATGAAGATAAGTTTCTTGTCCATTCATTTGTAGCGACGATCTTGTTTTTCTCTTTCATTCATCTTGCTAGAGGTGATGTGCACCTCCGCTTGTCGTGGTGCACACTGCCACAAACACTGCACTTTCTTTGTTTTGCTGGTTTTGCAATGTCAAAGGGATGCTGATGCTTCTTTGTTTTTAGCCGTCCTTTCGTGATAGTCTTCGGAGGGTCTAGTATCGTTTTTGTGTTCGAGGAATGGGATGCAGCGGCTGGCATGTTGGCGCTAGCTTGTATTGTCATAGGGATGCTTGTTTGTCCCGTGTTTGGGTTCTCCATGTTAGGTATGTTTGTTTGTTGTTCGGCATGGACAGCTTCACTCGTTGCGACCACTGGAATAGAACATGGGTCTTGTTGTGATTGGAACGATCCTCTAGCTTCTTCCTTGTCCTTTCTGGCCTTCTTACGTTGGCTTTTTGTTAGCGCGTCCATTTCTTCCTTGAAAGAATATAGGTGCTTCTTGGCCACCCTGGCCCCATCATCTGTGAGGCAAGCGTCCTTGGCTGTTGCCTTGAAGTCCCTTAGCATTGATGTATATCGCATGACGCTTTTTCCCTCCTCTGGCGTGCTCTTACTAACTGTTGGTTGTTCGAAATCAGGTTTGATTAGATCTTCCTGTTGATCCCAAGTCCACCTCTTTAGAATATACTTCTCAGGTATCTCGTAGACCCCAATTTGGTCCATCACTCAAAACACATGTGCACAGAATATACCATCTCGCTTAAACTTGCAGCAAGTGCATGAATATGTCCCTTCATCCTTGTTTTCTTGCACATGGTAGTCCCTGTCCCCATATTTTGGTATGATTCCTCTGACTGAGCCAACCTTGAATGACCCATCTTGCAATGTGTCACATCTGTAGTCAGTTTTCACCTTCATCTCCATCTGGAATTTGGTGAAAATATTATGCGTGTAGAGGCCCTGCACCTGTAACTCGAGTGGGTTGAAGGAGTATGTTTCCACCTCTTTGTACACTGTTTCCAGGTGCTCTTTTGACACGCTCACCATCACCTTCTCCTGTATTGCAGTGTACTGTTTTGCAAATTCCACTAGCGAGTTATTTGGGTTGACGTACTTCTTCAACACATCGTTGAACCCTTCGCTCCTTGCCGTTGTCTGCAAGAATGGGAAGAAGTCGTGCATGTAGTACACCGGGACCCAGCATTCCCTGTTTTCCCACAGCCAGTGGAAATGCTCGTTGTCCGTTTGCCCATGATTGTCCAGCATCTTCCACCATTTTTCCTCAAGCTCCTCAACTGCGTTCAAAAACCAAGTAGATGGTGATTTCAGTGCACACATCATGGTAATTCTAATACACTTAACATGATAACTTGCTTCAGGGGACAGTATGTGGTAATTTCAGTGCACACATCATGGTAATTCTAATACACTTAACATGATAACTTGCTTCAGGGGACAGTATGTGGTAATTTCAGTGCACACCCCATGGTAATTCTAATACACTTAACATGATAACACCTCATGGTACTCATGTTCTCATATAACTCTTTCACTGCATGCAATAGTGAAAAGGATGGTAAGTCAACTACACATATCATGATAAGTTTTGATGCACTTAACATGATAACTTCCTTCATGCAACACTAGGTGGTTGTAGTCGATGCAGATTTTGGGAACTATAACTACATGGCAAACATGCTAAAGTGGTCATGGTCACTTAAAACATGAGTACTGGTAACTCTTTCATAACAGTCCAATTTTTCACACGAGTACCTTATTTTCTATCAATGTGGGAAAAATGTGTAATGCTGGTCATAATTTACTATAATTCAGCATGGTAACATTGGATATCGCGGCACAGTTATGTAGTTTGTGGCAATATGAGTAGAGTGTGTTGTGTGAAAATACAATACCATTCAAGCTGTTGTCAACACAATCTTTGAATGCTTTGTTCAGTGGTCCATCATCGGCCATTAACCTCCCAAGCTTCTCTTGTGCTTTCTTCATAATGTGCCATCTGCAATTTCTGTGTACTATCCCGATGAACACCTCGTCAATAGCATTCTGTTGGAAATATGCCCTAGAGGCAATAATAAATTACTTATTATTATATTTCCTTGTTCATGATAATATTTTATTATCCATGCTAGAATTGTATTGATAGGAAACTCAGATACATGTGTGGATACATAGACAACACCATGTCCCTAGTAAGCCTCTAGTTGACTAGCTCGTTGATCAATAGATGGTTACGGTTTCCTGACCATGGACATTGGATGTCATTGATAACGGGATCACATCATTAGGAGAATGATGTGATGGACAAAGACCCAATCCTAAGCCTAGCACAAGATCATGTAGTTCATATGCTAAAGCTTTTCTAATGTCAAGTATCATTTCCTTAGACCATGAGATTGTGCAACTCCCAGATACCGTAGGAATACTTTGGGTGTGCCAAACGTCACAACGTAACTGGGTGGCTATAAAGGTACACTACAGGTATCTCCGAATGTGTCTGTTGGGTTGGCACGAATGGAGACTAGGATTTGTCACTCCGTGTGACGGAGAGGTATCTCTGGGCCCATTCGGTAGGACATCATCATAATGTGCACAATGTGATCAAGGATTTGATCACGGGATGATGTGTTATGAAACGAGTAAAGAGACTTGCCGGTAACGAGATTGAACAAGGTATCGGGATACCGACGATCGAATCTCGGGCAAGTATCGTACCGCTAGACAAAGGGAATTGTATACGGGATTGATTAAGTCCTTGACATCGTGGTTCATCCGATGAGATCATCGTGGAACATGTGGGAGCCAACATGGGTATCCAGATCCCGCCGTTGGTTATTGACCGGAGAGTCATCTCGGTCATGTCTGCATGTCTCATGAACCCGTAGGGTCTACACACTTAAGGTTCGGTGACGCTAGGGTTATAGAGATATTAGTATGCGGTAACCCGAAAGTTGTTCGGAGTCCCGGATGAGATTCCGGACGTCACGAGGAGTTCCGGAATGGTCCGGAGGTAAAGAATTATATATAGGAAGTGCTATTTCGGCTATCGGGACAAGTTTCGGGGTCACCGGTATTGTACCGGGACCACCGAAAGGGTCCCGGGGGTCCACCGGGTGGGGCCACCTGCCCCAGGGGGGCACATGGGCTGTAGGGGGTGCGCCTTGGCCTGTATGGGCCAAGGGCACCAGCCCCAAGAGGCCCATGCGCCAAGAGATAAGGGAAAGGAAGAGTCCTAAAGGGGGAAGGCACCTCCGAGGTGCCTTGGGGAGGATGGACTCCTCCCTGGCCGCACCCTTCCTTGGAGGAAGGGCCAAGGCTGCCCGCCCCCTCTCCCTTGGCCCTATATATAGTGGGGGAAGGGAGGGCAGCAACACCTAAGCCCTGGCGCCTCCCTCTCCCTCCCATGACACATCACCCTCCTCCCGCAGCGCTTGGCGAAGCCCTGTTGGAATCCCGCTACTTCCACCACCACGCCGTCGTGCTGCTGGATCTCCATCAACCTCTCCTTCCCCCTTGCTGGATCAAGAAGGAGGAGACATCGCTGCTCCGTACGTGTGTTGGACGCGGAGGTGCCGTCCGTTCGGCGCTAGGATCATCGGTGATTTGGATCACGACGAGTACAACTCCATCAACCCCGTTCTCTTGAACGCTTCCGCGCGCGATCTACAAGGGTATGTAGATCCACTCCTCCCTCGTTGCTAGATGACTCCATAGATAGATCTTGGTGACACGTAGGAAAATTTTGAATTTATGCTACGTTCCCCAACAGTGGCATCATGAGCTAGGTCTATTGCGTAGTTTCTATGCACGAGTAGAACACAAGGTAGTTGTGGGCATTGATTTTGTTCAATATGCTTACCGTTACTAGTCCAATCTTGATTCGGTGGCATTGTGGGATGAAGCGGCCCGGACCGACCTTACACGTACTCTTACGTGAGATTGGTTCCACCGACTGACGTGCACTAGTTGCATAAGGTGGCTAGCGGGTGTCTGTCTCTCCCACTTTAGTCGGATCGGATTCGATGAAAAGGGTCCTTATGAAGGGTAAATAGCAATTGGCATATCACATTGTGGTTTTTGCGTAGGTAAGAAACGTTCTTGCTAGAAACCCATAGCAGCCATGTAAAACATGCAAACAACAATTAGAGGACATCTAACTTGTTTTTGCAGGGTATGCTATGTGATGTGATATGGCCAAAAGGATGTGATGAATGATATATGTGATGTATGAGATTGATCATGTTCTTGTAATAGGAATCACGACTTGCATGTCGATGAGTATGACAACCGGCAGGAGCCATAGGAGTTGTCTTAATTTATTCATGACCTGCGTGTCAACATAAACATCATGTAATTACTTTATTGCTAACCTTAGCTGTAGTAGTAGAAGTAATAGTTGACGAGACAACTTCATGAAGACACAATGATAGAGATCATGATGATGGAGATCATGGTGTCATGCCGGTGACGATGATGATCATGGAGCCCCGAAGATGGAGATCAAAAGGAGCAATATGATATTGGCCATATCATGTCACTATTTGATTGCATGTGATGTTTATCATGTTTTTGCATCTTGTTTACTTAGAACGACGGTAGTAAATAAGATGATCCCTCATAATAATTTCAAGAAAGTGTTGCCCCTAACTGTGCACCGTTGCGATAGTTTTTTGTTTCGAAGCACCACATGATGATCGGGTGTGATAGATTCTAACGTTCACATACAA
Organism: Triticum dicoccoides; assembly: GCF_002162155.2. Classification (NCBI taxonomy): domain Eukaryota; kingdom Viridiplantae; phylum Streptophyta; class Magnoliopsida; order Poales; family Poaceae; genus Triticum; species Triticum dicoccoides. Next base: position 757,704,461 of record NC_041384.1, read on the forward strand.
CGGGTGTAAGACAGATCTACACACGCGAAACACTTAGGTTGACTTGACGAGCCTAGCATGTACAGACATGGCCTCGGAACACAAGAGATCGAAAGGTCGAGCATGAGTCGTATGGCAGATACGATCAACATGAAGATGTTCACCGATGATGACTAGTCCGTCTCACGTGATGATCAGACACGGCCTAGTTGACTCGGATCATGTAATCACTTAGATGACTAGAGGGATGTCTATCTGAGTGGGAGTTCACAAGATGAACTTAATTATCCTGAACATAGTCAAAAGGTCTTCGCAAATTATGTCATAGCTCGCGCTTCAGTTCTACTGTTTAGATATGTTCCTTGAGAAAATTTAGTTGAAAGTTGATAGTAGTAATTATGCGGACTAGGTCCGTAAACTGAGGTTTGTCCTCATTGCTTCATAGAAGGCTTATGTCCTTAATGCACCGCTCAGTGTGCTGAACCTCGAACGTTGTCTATGGATGTTGCGAACATCTGACATACACATTTTGATAACTACATGATAGTTCAGTTAAACGGCTTAGAGTTGAGGCACCGAAGACGTTTTGAAACGTCGCGAAACATATGAGATGTTTCGAGGGCTGAAATTGGGATTTCAGGCTCGTGCCCATGTCAAGAGGTATAAGACCTCCGACGATTTTCTTAGCCTGCAAACTAAGGGAGAAAATCTCAATAATTGAACTTGTGCTCAGATTGTCTGAGTACAACAATCGCTTGAATCAAGTGGGAGTTGATCTTCCAGATGAAATAGTGATGTTTCTCCGAAGTCATTACCACCAAGCTGCTAGAGCTTCGTGATGAACTATAATATATCAGGGACATATATGATGATCCTTGAGATATTCGTGATGTTTGACACCACAAAAGTAGAAATCAAGAAGGAGCATCAATCATTGATGGTTGGTGAAACCACTAGTTTCCAGAAGGGCAAGGGCACGAAGGGATACTTCATGAAACGGCAATTCAGCTGTTGCTCTAGTGAAGAAACCCAAAGTTGAACCCAAGCCCGAGACTAAGTGCTTCTGTAATAAAGGGAACAGCCACTGGAGCAGAATTACCCTAGATACTTGGTAGATAAGAAGGCTGGCAAGGTCGATAGAAGTATATTGGATGTATTATGTTAATGTGTACTTTACTAGTACTCCTAGTAGCACCAGGGTATTAGATACCGGTTCGGTTGCTAAGTGTTAGTAACTCGAAATAAAAGCTACGGAATAAACGGAGACTAGCTAAAGGTGAGATGACGATATATGCTGGAAGTATTTCCAAGGTTGATCAAATATCGTACGCTCCCTCTACCATCGAGATTGGTGTTTGCGTTGAGCATAGACATGATTGGATTATGTCTATCGCAATACGGTTATTCATTTAAAGAGAATAATGGTTACTCTGTTTATTTGAATAATACCTTCAATGGTCTTACACCTGAAATGAATGGTTTATTGAATCTTGATCGTAGTGATACACATGTTCATGCCAAAAGATATAAGATAGTAATGATAGTACCACCTACTTGTGGCACTGCCACGTAAGTCATATCGGTATAAAACGCATGAAGAAGCTCCATGTTGATGGATCTTTGGGCTCACTTGTTTTGAAAGGTTTGAGACATGCGAACCATGTCTATTGGTGTATATGCATGAAGAAACTCCATGCAAATGGACCGTTTGGACTCACTTGATTTTGAATCACTTGAGACATGCAGATCATACAACATGGGCAAGATGACTGAAAGCCTCGTTTTCAGTAAAATGGAACTAGAAAGCAACTTGTCGGAAGTAATACATTTTGATGTGTGCAATCCAATGAGTGCTGAGGCATGTAGTGGATATCGTTATGTTCTTACTTCACAGATGATTTGAGTAGATGTTGAGTATATTTACTTGATGAATCACGAGTCTGAATTATTGAAAGGTTCAAGTAATTTCAGGGTGAAGTTGAAAGATCGTCGTGACAAGAGGATAAAATATCTATGATATGATCATAGAGATGAATATCTGAATTACGAGTTTGGCACAGAATTAAGACATTGTGGAAATTGTTTCACAACTAATACAGCCTGGAACACCATAGTGTGATGGTGTGTCCGAACATCATAACTGCACCCTATTGGATATGATGCATACCATGATGTCTCTTATCGAATTACCACGATAGTTTATGGGTTAGGCATTAAAGACAACCACATTCACTTTAAATAGGGCACCACGTAATTCCGATGAGATGACACCATATGAACTATGGTTTAGAGAAACCTAAGCTGTCATTTCTTACAAGTTTGGGGCTGCGACGCTTATGTGAAAAAGTTTTAGGCTGATAAGCTCGAACCCGAAGCGGATAAATGCATCTACATAGGACACCCAAAACAGTTGGGTATACCTCCTGTCTCAGATCCGAAAGCAATAAGGGATTGTTTCTAGAATCGGGTCCTTTCTCAAGGAAAAGTTTCTCTCGAAAGAATTGAGTGGGAGAATGGTGGAGACTTGATGAGGTTATTGAACCGTCTCTTCAACTAGTGTGTGGCAGGGCACAGGGAGTTGTTCCTGTGGCACCTACACCAATTGAAGTGGAAGCTTATGATAGTGATCATGAAACTTCAGATCAAGTCACTACCAAACCTCGTGGGATGACAAGGATGCATACTGCTTCAGAGTGGTATGTAATCCTGTCTTGGAAGTCATGTTGCTAGACAACAATGAACCTACGAGCTATGGAGAAGCGATGGTGGGCCTGGATTCCAAAATGGCTCGAGGCCATATAATTCGAGAGAGGATCCATATATGAAAACAAAGTGTAGACTTTGGGAGAACTACTTGATGGTCGTAAGGCTGTTAGGTACATATGGATTTTAAAAGGAAGACGGACAATGATGGTAGGTATCACCATTAAGAAAGCTCGACTTGTCGTTAAGATGTTTTCCGACAAGTTCAAGGAGTTGACTGTGATGAGACTTTCTCACTCGTAGTGATGCTAAGAGTCTGTTGGAATTATATTAGCAATTACTGCATTATTTGTGAAATCTTGCAGATAGGATGCCAAAAACCATTGTTTCCTCGATGATTTTTGAGGAAAGGTTATATGTGATACAACCGGAAGGTTTTGTTAATCCTGAAAGATGCTAATAAGTATGCAAAGCTCCAGCAATCCTTCTAAGGACTGGAGTAAGCATCTCAGAGTTGGAATGTATGCTTTGATAAGATGATCAAAGTTTTGGGTGTATACAAAGTTTATGAGAAACTTGTATTTCCAAAGAAGTGAGTGGGAGCACTATAGAATTTCTGATGAATATATGTTGTTGACATGTTGTTAATCAGAAATGACATAGAATTTTGGAAAGCATATAGGGTTATTTGGAAAGTGTTTTTCAATGGGAAGCCTGGATTAAGCTACTTGAACATTGAGCATCAAGATCTATAAGGATAGATCGAAACGCTTAGTGGTACTTTCAAATGAGCACATACCTTGACATGATCTTGAAGGTGTTCAAGATGGATCAGCCAAAGAAGGAGTTCTTGCCTGAGTTGTAGGGTATGAAGTTAAGAGTTAAAGCTCGACCACGGCAGAAGAAAGAGGAAGGATGAAGGTCGTCCCCTATGCTTTTGTCATAGGCTCTATACGGTATGCCATGCTGAGTACCGCACCTGATGTGTGCCTTGCCACATATCTGGCAAGAGGGTACAAAGGTAATCTAGGAGTAGATCACCAGATAGCGGTCTAAATTATCCTTAGAGGAATAAGGATATGTTTCTCGGTTGGAGGTGATAAAGAGTTCGACGTAAAGAGTTACGTCGATGCAAGCTTAACACCTATCCGGATAGCTCTGAGTAGAGATATCGGATACGTATAATGGAGCAACAATTTAGAATAGCTCCAAGTAGAACAGTTATTTGAAATGGCTCCAAATATAGCGTAGTAGCTGCATCTACAAGATGACATAGAGATTTGCGAAGTACATACGGATCTGAAAGATTCAGACCCGTTGACTATAACATCTCTCACAAGCATAACATGATCAAACCCAGAACTCATCGAGTGTTAATCACATGGTAATGTGAACTAGATTATTGACTCTAGTAAACTCTTTGGGTGTTAGTCACATGGGGATGTGACCTTGAGTGTTAGTCACATAGCGATGTGAACTGGATTATTGACTCTAGTGCAAGTGGGAGACTGTTGGAAATATGCCCTAGAGGCAATAATAAATTAGTTATTATTATATTTCCTTGTTCATGATAATCGTTTATTATCCATGCTAGAATTGTATTGATAGGAAACTCAGATGCATGTATGGATACATAGACAACACCATGTCCCTAGTAAGCCTCTAGTTGACTAGCTCGTTGATCAATAGATGGTTACGGTTTCCTGACCATGGACATTGGATGTCATTGATAACGGGATCACATCATTAGGAGAATGATGTGATGGACAAAGACCCAATCCTAAGCCTAGCACAAGATCATGTAGTTCGTATGCTAAAGCTTTTCTAATGTCAAGTATCATTTCCTTAGACCATGAGATTGTGCAACTCCCGGATACCGTAGGAATACTTTGGGTGTGCCAAACGTCACAACGTAACTGGGTGGCTATAAAGGTACACTACAGGTATCTCCGAAAGTGTCTGTTGGGTTGGCACGAATCGAGACTGGGATTTGTCACTCCGTGTGACGGAGAGGTATCTCTGGGCCCATTCGGTAGGACATCATCATAATGTGCACAATGTGATCAAGGAGTTGATCACGGGATGATGTGTTACGAAACGAGTAAAGAGACTATCCGGTAACGAGATTGAACAAGGTATTGGGATACCGACGATCGAATCTCGGGCAAGTATCGTACCGCTAGACAAAGGGAATTGTATACGGGATTGATTAAGTCCTTGACATCGTGGTTCATCCGATGAGATCATCGTGGAACACGTGGGAGCCAACATGGGTATCCAGATCCCGCCGTTGGTTATTGACCGGAGAGTCATCTCGGTCATGTCTGCATGTCTCCCGAACCCGTAGGGTCTACACACTTAAGGTTCGGTGACGCTAGGGTTATAGAGATATTAGTATGCGGTAACCCGAAAGTTGTTCGGGGTCCCGAATGAGATCCCGGACGTCACGAGGAGTTCCGGAATGGTCCGGAGGTAAAGAATTATATATAGGAAGTGCTATTTCGGCTATCGGGACAAGTTTCGGGGTCACCGGTATTGTACCGGGACCACCGAAAGGGTCCCGGGGGTCCACCGGGTGGGGCCACCTGCCCCGGGGGGCCACATGGGATGTAGGGGGTGCGCCTTGGCCTGTATGGGCCAAGGGCACCAGCCCCAAGAGGCCCATGCGCCAAGAGATAAGGGAAAGGAAGAGTCCTAAAGGGGGAAGGCACCTCCGAGGTGCCTTGGGGAGGATGGACTCCTCCCTGGCCGCACCCTTCCTTGGAGGAAGGGCCAAGGCTGCCCCCCCCCTCTCCCTTGGCCCTATATATAGTGGGGGAAGGGAGGGCAGCAACACCTAAGCCCTGGCGCCTCCCTCTCCCTCCCATGACACATCACTCTCCTCCCGCAGCGCTTGGCGAAGCCCTGTTGGAATCCCGCTACTTCCACCACCACGCCGTCGTGCTGCTGGATCTCCATCAACCTCTCCTTCCCCCTTGCTGGATCAAGAAGGAGGAGACGTCGCTGCTCCGTACGTGTGTTGAACGCGGAGGTGCCGTCCGTTCGGTGCTAGGATCATCGGTGATTGGATCATGACGAGTACGACTCCATCAACCCCGTTCTCTTGAACGCTTCCGCGCGCGATCTACAAGGGTATGTAGATCCACTCCTCCCTCGTTGCTAGATGACTCCATAGATAGATCTTGGTGACACGTAGGAAAATTTTGAATTTATGCTACGTTCCCCAACACATTCCTCATGGCAAAGTTCTGGTCTGTGATTATGTTCTTTGGTGCAACCCCACCCATCGCATGCAAGAATGTGTTAAACTGTCACACAAAGTTGTCAGTCAGTTCGTTTCGAACGAAACCACAATCGAATTGGATTGATTTCCCGTGGTTGTTAATGCCAATGAAGGGGGCACATGGCATCTTGTACATATTAGTCATGTACGTTGTGTCGAAAGACACAATGTCGTTGTATTTTCCGTATGCCCTACGTGATGCACCATCTATCCAGAACACGTTTTCCACCCTATCTTCATCATCAAGTTTCATTCTCCAATAGAAATCTGGATCCTTTGCCCTGAGCTCCTCAAAGTATGCAATTGTGCTCCCCACGTCTGCATTACGGTACTCCTTGCGAAACTTGGCTCGCTGATTCGCCATGTCCTGTGTTGTTTATGGTACATTCTCGGCATCACCATAGAACCATGAAATTAGTTGCATTTGCCTTGTGGTTTCTATGTTGCATTCATGTAGAATCCGTAAGAAATTTTGCTCGTCTTTGGGAATGTTCCTATGTGAGGCTAGAAATTTTGTCAGAGATGGCTTTCTTATCAGTGGATGGTTGTGGTTATCATCAAAGCGTTCGACTCTCCACCACACATCCTTGTGCGTAAGGTAAAGGTGGGCTGGACACTCAGACCTCTTAACCTTACGCCTTTTTCTCTTCTTCATGATGCCTTCTGGGTTCAGTACATCCTGCACCTCCTCCTTCTTCCTCTTTGGCTTGCCGCCTTTCCCACACACCAGGAGTGCTCTGCTCTCATTGTGTTGTCCTTCACTGTTCTTGTGTAAGCTATCCTTGTCCCAAATCCATTTCTGAGTGCATATTGCTTGTAGTGAGCAACAGCCTCCTCAAAACTTTCAAACTTCATTGTTGTACCAGGAGCCTTAGGTGTGGAGTATGCCTCAGCGTTAACCCCTCCTTGATCAGCGTTGAGCGCTCCTGTTTCTGGACTTGCTGGCTCGCTCACCGACACATCATAGAACCTTTCTTCTCCCCCAACACTAGAACTTGCTTCCTTGTTTGGCTCATGGATCCTCTGGTTAGATGTAGGTGGAGCACCTGCATGTTTTTCACATGAAATGTTTTGTCATAACATGATTTATCATTGTTTGGTGGTAACTTGCATTGAACAAGTGTGGTAACTTGTAGTATGCTGTGATGATAATATTATGCTTCCAACATAAACATATAGTGTGACACTTTTGTAAGTGAGTTGCCACTTACCTGAACCAAAGCCAGTTGTACGCGCATCATCATCATGTTGTTTCTCCTGTCCAGCACTATCTGTGGCATTTGTGTTATATCCATGGTTTTCTGACATGTTATTGAAGCACCTGCTTACACATGTTAATAGCATATGTGAGACAACTGAAAATAACACTACTGTTTACATACATCAATCACATTTTTGCACATTGTGCATGCTATCTTTTTTTACTTTTTTTGTGATTCTTTTTTGAGTTGACATGGATATTATCATTTTTTATGCAGGTAACAATTTGTTACTCATTTGGGACTCTACTCTACTCGGCACACCATTCCCTGCTTCAAAAATCAGTTCAATTTTTTTCTTGATGGTAACTTTTTGCATAGATGCACCATGATGGCATGGTAACAGATGACAATACTGATGATAACTTTTCTATGAAAAAATGTGGTAGCTTTCTCTACAATAATTATAGCCTAATTGTAACAAGAGTGGATTCTGTTATGGTGTTGTGACTTCCTTTTTTACATACAGCAAGAATTTTTTGTTGCCTAATTTCACTGTTTTTGTGCAACAAGTTCAAAAGGAGTTGTCTTTTTTCAAGAAAAAATCTTTTGCATATGCCTTGATAACTCATGTATTCTACCATGATAGCTTATATGCACATAGTACAATAAATTAGAAAAAAATGGCACTTTTTTCTTCCTTTTTTCATGAGGCTATTTTGGGTTGAACTGAAATGGAATTGAGATACAGTAGGGAGTGCTTAGAATGTACCTGATCCGCCTGGATTCTTGCTGGATTCTAGACGCCTGGTAGCTTCTGGTGTCCCTGGTGGTAGATCAAGCCGAGATCGGGTGGTAACTTGAGACCCCCAAGCATTCCTGCATGATTTTGCGATGGTTTTGCTGGATTCTGGACGCCTAGTGAGTTCTTGCATCCCCGGTGGTAGATCAAGTCGAGATCCGGTGGTAACTTCAGTTTCCTCAAGTGTATTGCATGTTTTGTGAAGCAATTGCTGGGTGAAATCGGAGGAGGGGGAGGGGGTGGGTAGGGGACTGATATGAATGGTTGAGTTCGTCGCCAGGGAGAGAGGAATAGGGAAGAGGAGGGTCGATGGAGAGTGTTTGTTGCGTTTTCTTGCTATGGAGGTAAGAAAGTTGGGCTCACGTGATGTTTGTGGGCCAGGGTCAAGTCATGGGCCAGGTTCACGTGAGGGGCGCTGAGATGGGCCTCGCGATTGCCTCCGCTCGACGGCTCGGCCTCGCGCGCTACGCGCACTCGGCCTCGTGAAGGTGGGATCGTTCGGACCTTTTCTATAGGTATGAACGTTTGGTATATATCACAGTCATATACTATTTATATCGAAAAGACTACCCGGGTACACTGATGATTGGAAGGAGTTAGATCGTATAATTAGATTACAGCCCTAATGTTGATCTACATAATTAGAGGAATTTACACTCTATTATGGCGCGTTGCTCACAAGTGCGTGCTCCGGGGATATAACGGGTAGAATCCATTAATAGACAAATATGATCGTGGTTGGTAATTTGATCCGGACTCTATCCCGGAAACTAGTGGAAAAACTAGGAATCTTATATCTGTATAAGATGTGGACTCTTTGGAAATACAGTATAAGAAGGTCCCTATCCCCTAGCCTCAGATATGCGAATTGTGAGCGACACCACGGATAAGCGCAGAGGAATAGGGGGTAGACCATAAACCCTAAATTTCTAACATAGGCATCCGAGCCGGTCAACGACGTACTCATCAGACTCGATTCGATCCGTACTCAACTCCGCTGCGTACTCTACGGATTTCCAAACCAAGGTCAGCTTGGGTATCAATCTGTTCTATTCTTCGTAAAGATGCCTTACTATAGATCGTGCAATCGAGCGCCGCCGCACGCTCGGTCTTCTCTGCGCGGAATCCGCTATTAGCCACCGCCGCAAGTCGCCGACTCGATCCGGCCGAGGCCCGATCAGCGGCACCTCTGCGAGTAGCTGGCAGTCTGCGCTGGTGCCGGTCGTCGTCGTCGTCCGCCTCATCACCAGACCAGCGTTGCCAAGTCGCCGCTCGGTTCCGCATCCTGTCGCTGTGCCGAAACTCTCTCACGCGGATCCTTGTTGGATCCCCTGTTGCCGCATAATCTCGTGTTGGGCACTTGGGCTGATTCATGTACGCTAGACGTGATCAAGGGCAGTCCAAGCCGCAGGCACGGGCATCAAGGAATCTATGTAGGAAAGTGGTAGTCCAAACCAAGCACTCCATCTGATCAATGAAATCCAGAGTTGCACCAAGGCCTCAATTCTTGCACGGGAGACAAGCTATACTAGTTGTTCCTGTTCTATTCATGTACGTGGATTGAGGAAGGCGAATGTTTTCTGCATGTTCAAGACCTTGTGCAAACAACGGTCAGCCTGCCGGAAGGACTACACGCACCAGGCGACGCACATGATTTCAAAATCACATATACTAGCTACTTTTATTCATTTTATTTGATTGTTCGATTAGTTTTTTTTTCTCTGGTCTGTTGCATGTAACTCGTAACGAGGAGATGAAATTTACTCCTGGGAAAAATACTAGTCCTTATGGATAATAATAATCCGGAGTACCCTGGATCATGCATGACTGGATGGAATGGCAATTACTCCGGTGAAAAGATAGCATGGAAATCTTGCATATCTAGGAATGATCTTATTTTTTGCTCTTGTTACGGAGGAAGAAAACGATCATTCGAAGAAACGGAAATTTGCTTTTTTTCAACGATATGTCCATTGACAATGTTTACACTTTATATGTTATAATATCTTTCACTATTTTTTCAAATAGTTGGAACACAGTAGCAACTTTATTTGTATCATAAACAATTCCCAAGGAAGGTAGATGATGTCTATTTCGGCACTAATGCTATTTTTGAAATACTTGGAATTGGAAATTATGCCCTCAAACTCTGTTGTGGAGGAAAATTATTGTTGATGGACACACTATTATACTAACCTTGCATGAGATGGAAGTTAAAGAGATGTATATTATGAGCATCACTTATTGGTGGAGGAAGATGGAACCACTCCATAGAAAAAGATTTTTTTGCTCACTTAACGCTGGAATGCGATAGCAATTTTGTTGGCATGCTAACAATTCCAAAGGAAATATATATGTTTGTGTGCTTAGTCATTGCTGCTAAATCTTATAGACTTTGGAATTCGAAACCATGTCATTAAACTCCCTTGTGGAGGAACACCAATACTATTATAGGACACTTGTTCAACTTCAGTGAGAAGGTATTTGATTTATTGATCTACCTTGGAATCTATTGACCATGTCATACTGTTTGGAAAAGGAAGAGTGGAAAATATTGCTCAATGGTGAAATTAATGCATTACGGTTTTTCACACAATGGTCTATCTTTCTTGATGTCCATTGGAAGTTGGCAAACAAAATTGTTTATATTTGGCAAAGATAACTCCATATGGAGGAATACCGACAATGGGAACACATGCTTGGAATCATATTATCTACATCATCAATGACTTGGTCACATATCTTGGAACTAAATGAATTGGCTTATTGATTCTGGAATTCTAGACTTTAGTGGGAGGACTATGGTATCTTGTGAAGCATATATGACGGTATTTTCGGTTTATATACACCTTTTCTGAAGGTGGGAAAAGAAAAAGCTTCACATCATTATTTACTTTGGTAACCTTATGGTAACTTTCTTTGCACTCCCGCTAGAGGTCAGGTTATTTATTTTTATCTCATCATTGATTATTGCACTTGATATGGTTATGTTTATACTATTTCAAAATACAAGTCGAAATGTTTTACTGTGCTTGATACATGTTATACTGAAGTGCAAAATCAGTTGATTAAATAATATCATAGTTGTAACAACTGATTGGTGGGGGAATTACACTTCAGGATTATATCATTTGTATGTAAAGAGCATGTAACTATTCACCATTGTAATATACCGTACACTTCACAAATGAATGGAGGAATTGACTGTCTTGTATACTCCCTTGTTTCTTTGGAAATAATCATTGTATACTATCATTTATTGATATCATTCTCCATCTAGTATAGTCACTTGACTGGAAGGAAATCTTCTATTTTGACATGAAATTCTTAGTTATTACAAAGCACACACCTGGAAATTTTTATGGTTATTCTAGTGGATCAAAGGATGTTCCCTTAGTTATCTGGAAAAAGAATACGGGTGGAAAATAGGAACACAATCATTTTTATGATCTTGGTGGAACTATTGACAGTCATACTAGAATATAATATTGATCCCATGGAAATTCCCAACATGACATGCTTAGGATAAGTGGGAGGAATAAGCTTGGAATATCATGTCTGGATAATTGTTATGTGTTGTTGGAGGATGTCACTCTAAATTTTAGAGGAATCACTACATTCTCTTAAAGTTTTTTTAATCAATATCAACTATGGGTGGAAGAATTGCGGGAAGGAATAAACTCCAATGAGGAAGAGCATAGTTTGGGAACTTAATAGCATACCAAATAACCGCAAGCCTATTGTCTGGAAGTGATATTTTTTTTGTAAGGATATTTGGCTCACTGGAATATTATAATACCACTCTTGTTATTCAATTATTCACACAGAGGGAAATATACTTTGTGGAAACTCTCTTACCTAGAATTTTGGCAAAGAGGAACTAAAGACAGGTTTGCTAATTGAGTATATTAATGTATGGTCTTATAACAAGCTTCACACCAATGGAATAGCATATCATATAGTTTTCTAAATGAAGTAAGGCGATCATCTACAAATATAAGTGTAAAGTATTTTACATTATTATTGTATATGTTAACATTGTTTTGTTGTTTGCAATGATAAAGTCACATTGATGGAAGTGAAAGCTTGGTCATCTTTTAAACTTTCGTATGGAAGGAACATTTGAAGCATACTATGTGGTGGAAAATACTCGATGCGGAATTTCACTTGAGGAAACAAAATACTCAAGGTCCCTATAAAGGTGGAATTACACTCGAGGAAATAATACTCGAGGCGCCAATGATAGTTATGCTGGAATAATTAAGCGGAAACTAAAGGTCTCTGGGGATCTTAAGTATCACAACAAGGAAACATACTCAAGGAAGGTACCACTATATATTTCTTTGGTTTTTCAATGTAGTTTTAATCTGGTTGCTGGCCGCTTCATTAAGCCTATTAGTCCTGAGGTATTTGGTAAGTATTTTAAGGCTACGGGTTTACGAATATTTGAACGATCGTTTTGGACAAGTGGGAGATGTTGGAATTATGTGTCATGCAACTATATTCAAATTTCTTGGAATTGTTAATATTCGGAATACCTCATTATGAAATTGTACATGTATTTATACATGGAATTGATTTACATGTCTAGTATGGAATTGTTACTTGCTAGAATGTACTTAAGTAATATATGCTTACGGAAGCTGGTCGATTATCAGTGGAATATAATATTCTATTTATATTGGAAAGACTAACTGGGTACACTGATGATTTGAAGGAGCTAGATCGTATAATTAGATTACAGCCCAAATGTTGATCTACATAATTAGAGGAATTTACACTCTATTATGGCGCGTTGCTCACAAGTGCGTGCTCCGGGGATATAACGGGTAAAATCCATTAACAGACAAATATGATCATGGTTGGTAATTTGATCTGAACTCTATCCGGAAACTAGTGGAAAAACTAGGAATCTCATATCTGTATAAGATGTGGACTCTTTGGAAAGACAGTATAAGAAGGTCCCTACCCCCTAGCCTCAGATATGCGAATTGTGAGCGGCACCATGGATAAGCGCAGAGGAATAAGAGGTAGACCACAAACCCTAAATTTCTAGCAGCAGCTCGGCACCGTGCAGGTGGTGGTGCTGTCGTCAGCTGAGGCGGCGCGCGAGGTGATGAAGACGCACGACAAGGACTGCTGCACCCAGCCCATGTCCCCCCGGATGAAGCGGATGTCCTATGGCCTCAAGAACGTCGGGTTCGCGCCATACGGGGCCTACTGGCACGCCATGCGCAAGTTCTTCGTGGTCGAGCTCTTCGGCGTGCGCCATGTCGAGGCAGCATGGCATGCACGCCAGCATCAGGTACGGACAAGCATGCAGCATGTGTAGAATTAATGCATACACCGTCCCATTGCAAGGCATTATGTGTAGAATTATCTCCACTCCAATGTATTCTCCTGCAAAAAATATCGCAGTTAATGTGTTCTCCTGTATTTGCATTGTGTATTTCTAAGCACAAAGAAACATGACACGCAACCATAAAATAAAACACTATAATGTGCTCCAAAACACGGTAAGAACCAACAAAACTGGTTTGAAAACACACAGAAGCAAAACAAACTGTTTTGGTGCGTAGAAGAACAAGGTACAACTTGCATAGAAGAAGAAGGCCCACACACAGAAAATAAGAGATGGCATATGCTATTTACATATTTCAGTGGATTAATGTGGCACACGTCCTCATAAAATAAGAGATGGTGGATACAAATTGTGCATAGTATAAAACCTCATGGACTGTATTGGACCCATGTTCGATTAGGTGGAGAAACTGATGAGCACCTTGAGTGGCTTGGCCAGTAAGCCGGTAGCGCTCAAGGAGCACATCTTAAGCCTGGCCGATGGCATCATTGGCATGCTTGGATTTGGCGACATGTACAACAGCGACAAGTTCCCACACCACAAGAACTTGGAGCACGTGCTTGAGGAGGCCATACACGTGCAGGCCAGCTTTTCCGCCGAGGACTATTTCCCCAACATCGTTGGCCGCCTAGTCGACCAAATCACCGGCCTCGCCTCTCGTCGTGAGCGGATCTTCAAGCAGCTTGATACATTCTTCGAGGTCATCATTGAGCAGCATCTTGACCCTCAGCGTGTCAAGCCTCGGAACGGCGACCTCGTTGACCGTCTGATCGATCTATGGAAGTACAACAGTGGCACCCTCAACATCACAACAGACCACGTCAAGGGCAACATATTTGCAAGTCATATTAATTGCCTCTACATCATGTCATGTCTCAATTAAGGAAAAAAAAGAACAACTGACTGACATCACTCACCACCATGCATGCATGCAGGGCACGTTCATTGGTGGCTCAGACACAACCTCAGCGATGATTCTATGGGCGATGGTAGAGCTAACCCGGAATCCCCAACTACTGGAGAGGGTGCAAGACGAGATCAGGGCTGTGGTGGGAGGCAACGAGAGGGTGCGACCAGACGATCTAGCCAAGCTGGTCTGCCTCAAGATGGTGGTGAAGGAGACCCTACGGTTGCACCCACCAGCGACGATGCTACTGCCGAGGGAGGCCATGCGGGATGTCCGAATTGGGGGCTATGACGTGTTGACCAAGACACAGATCTATGTAAACGTGTGGGCTATTGGTAGGGACCCGACAAGCTGGCTAGATGAGCCGGAAGAGTTCAAACCAGAGAGGTTTGAGACCAGCGAGATAGACTTCAAGGGAGGACATTTAGCTAACTCCATTCGTCGCAGGACGGTGGATATGCCCCTCACTGTCTATGAGCACGGCCACCGTGGAGTTCACGCTTGCCAACCTTCTATATAGCTTCGAGCGGGCGCTCCCGGAGGGAGTCGTAGTGAGCATGGAGGAGGAAGGAAAGCTTATCCCCCTCCTAAAGACACCGCTCTTGCTGGTGCCCACCCCATACCGGCACATCTAAGCACATCGAGGCATGGCATGACACACCCTAGAGAGATCCAGTCAAAATTAATTTGCTCCCATGTATGGAGTAAACATGCATGTAATCTTGTCACTATTATCTACTTTGTATGTACTACCAGTCTATTACCTTGAAAGACAATGTATCTAAATAATAAACTTGGCACTTGCATATTGTTGTAAAACGAGATGAATATACAAGAAACATTTTTTTAATTATTAAGCCTCAAGGGCAAGGGCATATAGAGGTACAAACTTGGTGGACAAGTATCCTAGAGGCTAGGAGTGTTATAGGTGTTTATTTCTAGACTTCATAATATCCACTGTTTAAAATTAACACATATTTTGTATTCTAACATTCCCCTTCAATGGCAACACACAGCATTAAGACTGAACATGATTAGAAAATATGAATAAGGTGCCTTTCGTGCAGCTTTTGGCATCATAGACGTGTAAGCCACTATGTGTGTATGCCTCGGCCACCTGTCCATTGCCGGGTCATGAGCTGTCTTGATGACCCCATGTGTGTTCCAAGTTGTAGGAGCATCGTGAATAGTAGTGGCAACGCGGACACTTTTGGCTGGAGTAGAAGCCATCGAAGTTGCTCAAGCAAGGTGATAACCATTGTTGCTGAAGTCATTGTGGTCGAGAGTAAGGATGTGGTAGCCCTGGTTGGTTAAGCCATTGGTGATGACGCCGAGGGAGGGTTAAGCCATTGGTGGGGCTATCCTAGCATTGAGAGAACCATAATCTATTTTAGGCTTGTAGCAAAGATGAACCGAGGGTGAGCGCACTGGTGTGGGTGCTTCTTCCGATTTTCAGCATCAAACGTTATTATCATAGGGGTATGAGTTTATGGACAATATTTTAGTAGTTGTGTGAATGCGTATGCATGCTAAAGAAATGTGTTAGGCGGCATATTTTGTTAGTGTTATCGATGGAGCATTGTTTCAAGAACTATTATTTTGATAGACCTATACAGATTTGGGATCATGGACAGTACTTGACCCCCTTGTGTAGTAGAAACGAAATTTTAGGATGCTACAACGTACCCCCTAAGAGGTAAGAGGAAAATTTGATCTACTCATCGGCTTACCAAGCGTAAATTTGGCTATCTATACATGGTAAGTATAACTGGATAGAATAATAATAATATTTTGACAAGTTTAATGTCAACACCTTTCAAATATATGATGTGTTGTACGTGTATTCTAGCAAAAGAAACATTTTTATATGGAATTTGAAAGCAATTAATAATTAATAAGTAGGATTTGTCAAGTGCCACCAAACCAAATAACTCAATGTATGTCACACTTGTAACGGATGGCTTGTCTCGAGGCTCAAATTTAAATTGTGTAATATGTTCAAATCCAATCTCCTTGACATGATGCGACTCTACCATAGTGAGCTTCTACCAGGAGGATATAATAGTGATACTTGAAGCACAGATTTCCCATCATATCTGGAAATATAGCATTTTGAGCATTTTTCGTCTCTTATACCTTAGCAATGTGCTCTTCATTTAGTGTGGCCTTCGTGTACCTCGTGGAAAGAGAGGAGGACGATAAGTTCATGAGTTATTATATCTTCTTCACCAGAAGCTTACATGGTTTGCATACATGGTAACAACTACGAGTTATTCAACTATGTTGTATATGGTGCCGGCCCCATGTCTACTAGAGGCCATTTGGATTTTCCCCGTCGTAGCTTTACAATCCATTTTTTAGTTACTAGTAGATCAGTTGTTGCACCCATTGCGCACATGCCAAATGCAATCGAGAAGTTAGATAAACTATATGAAAAAATATGAATTGTTCGTAAAGTATTATCTTAATTTATGACATGACAACCTACAATATGAACTTATAATGTCAACTGCCATGGCAATATATATGATACATTTGCTCTTAAAATCACTTGTGTTTGAGGTGTTCGAAACCATTTTTTGAAGGTGCTCAAACAACCCATGAAAGCGTCACTGAATATTCCTAAGAGTGCTCAGAGTAGTTTTGAAAGTTGTCATCGCTAATTTTGAGAGTGACTGATCTACTATCAATAATAGTTTTGAATAATTGTGAAAGCACTCGGATTATTTCCACAAGCAATGATAAATTATGTAGGCTCAACCTTTCACATATGTTTTACGTAAACCACACATATTTTTTACATAAACATCACACATTCCCCCTGACTATATACACGAGCCAATATAAATAGGAACCGTGTGGTTCTCTGCAGTTGGAAAATACTATACGAACAACATGTTGACCTAATTTAAATATTGGATGAATATAACTCTTAAAACTAAACCGACATTCCAATTCAGCATAGACATCTAAGAAGAAGCAACCTACCACCTGTAGTTTCCTTTCCGGCATTTGTAACCGCCTGATGATCCCTCGTCTGCCTTGTTTCGGGGTAGGAGCCTTTCCCTCAAGGATGGTAGGATAAATACTCCGTAGTTTAGTCCTGGATGGTGATGCAATCCATCCTTTATGGTTAAAATCGCCGGATAAATCTCATAGCTCACGAAGGCATCCTTCCCTACATAGGTTAGGTGTAATGGAGTAGTAAACAACTTCCACTGCTAGTAGTCGTGGTATGGTTTCAGGAATGTCATTTTCAAGTCCTTCTACGAGAGGTCTATGATGGCCACTGTGAGGTCCCCTCACCGCCACCATTGATCTGAAACTATGGATATCGATGTGGTACTCATCTGGAATGATGATACTCCTAGAAAAGAGCTTTCTTCCCTCTCTAATGTCCACACTATCGAAAGTTATCTCCCAGCGTTTTAGAAATCGTCAAGTGCTTGACACCACTTCTTTGCCCTACAGAAGTGGTAGAGGAGGACGTGCGCATATCGATAGTTGCAGGACTACGACCCCTTGTGGCTGAAAAGGCACGCGAAAATGCAGGCACCGATGCGGTCGGTAGAGGCGATCCTCCGTGACAGTAGGTAACGTAGTCATCACACACCATTTCTCTTTGGTGTGTGCGATTGGAAAGCAGCGACTTGGAGCCTGGGCTCATCTACACCTGCCCATGAACAGTAAATTTGAAACAGTTCAAAAAGAAATATGTCATTTTTAGGCATCCAACATACTCATGTGTGCTTGATGCATGCAAATTTTCATGGTTAAATGACATCCGAGGAACTCATGAAAAAAAGGTTGACTATCAAATAAACTTTGAAAAACAGCATTGTGTAAACCAGGTTTTTCTTCACAAGCTCCTCAGATGTCTTCTAACCTCAAAATTTAGTATGCTCCTAACACACTTGAGCATCTTGGATGCATAAAGATTTCTCTTTTTTCAAGTTTTTTTACTATTATTATGGCATTTACTGTTCACTAAAAGTAGATGAGGTTGGGCTCATCCCTGGATTACCAGTGCGAGTGATTGGGGCTATAGTACGTATATGTCTAGTCCCTGTTAGCGGAGTATGTGGTCGTATGGTACGTCGTCATTTGGTTTGGTTTCGTATGTTTGTTGGTTTTCACATTAATTGTAAAGAGTATCCTTCTTGGATGGGAGGATCACGTTAATTAATTATAGAGAAATTTTTTTGGACCGGTGGATAACGTTAATTCTGAAGAGTATCATTATTTAGACCGGAGAATCACGTTACTTGTATCATTCTTTTGATAAGAGGATCAGATTAATTAGGGAAATTATCATCGAGCGTTGGACGGGACAATCACTAAAATACGTATGTTCCTATTGCAACGCACATGTAATTAGCTAGTTTGAGCTAAAGGTCCAAATTCGCAGACCAGTGGTCATATTCTATGAGCATCCAGTGCACTAAGACATTGAGCTATTTTGTTCCCATCAAGAATGTCTTGGCAAGGACAAATCATGATGTTCACGTTGTGGATGCTGCACTGCAACACGGTGTACAAAGACTCATCGTGCCAGTCAAGGAACGGCCCACAGAACAATGATTCAAGCTGACACGGGAATGCACTTTCGGTGACGAGCACGTCGACCAAGGCCTGGCGCGAGGACTTCGTACCGAAGGTGTTTGTATGGTGGATGCTCCTTGTCTAACGCGACAGATGGAGCAGCAGACAGCATGAATTAATCGAGGCGGTACGAATTTGCAGGCAGGATTCCACAACTCCACAGCGTTGTACGAATTTGTAGTTTTTTCCCACACAGAAAAGTAAGGTGTTGCTGATTGATACGTACAACTTTTTATTGTAGAAGTGAAGATTACGAGTCCAGCTCATTAAAGTGATGCGGATCACGAGTGTTTGAGCAGATAATTTATTTACTGTCAGATCCGGTGATTCGGCGGCGCGGTGCGGCGGGATCCTGGCGGCTGATGTGGCGGCGGCGATAGCGGCAGCGCAGCCTCCCGCGGCGGAGGCGCCCCTGTGGCAGTGGCTAGATGGGCATAGGCGGGTCGACGGATCTGGTGCGCGGCGGCAGGCTGGCGCGGTGGGCCTGACGTAACCGGCTGCTCTGGCACCGTGGTGGTGCCGTGGCCGGTCAGGCGGCGGTGGCTGGGTCCTTTTGATCTGGTCCCCGGCATAGAAGGTGGCGATCCGTGCACAAAAAGCTGGATGGAGTACTTCGAACAGATCTGGGTAAAAACCTGCTCTTGGATAGATGCCAAGACCGGCGATGGCGGCGTTCTTCGGTGTCGTTCCCTTCTTAGAGGCATCGCTGTGGAGAAGTTCTAGGCCAACATCTGCTACCTCCGGGGGAAACCCTAGATCAGTAGATCGGAAGACGGCGGCGCTCTTGTGTCGTTTCCCCCTGGGGGCGTCGTTCTTGGAGGTGTGCACGGGCTCGAGGGACGAGTGGACCGCAACTTTGGTGGAGCGGTGCTTCATCCTACACATTGATGGTGACGGATCTCGACGGCGTGGCGCGGTGCAGATTCGGCGTCCGATGTGCGTGGATGGACTCGCGCAGGAGGACGACGTTGTTTGGCGTCGTGGTGGCGTCGATGGTAGAGAGGTCTGACATGGTCGATGCGTCAGTTTCTGCTCTGAAGATGGACCGATGGAACATGGTGGTGTCGAGCCTTGCAGGGTGCGGATGTGGTGCCCGCTGTGAGTGCGTCGGACCGGTGTGTGACCCAGTCCCGGTATGTGGCTAGGCTGGGGCATCCGGTGTTAGATGTTACGCTTTGGTGCGATGTCTGTTTGGTATTAGGCTCGGACATTCGGCACCCCTTCATCAAAGGGATAAGTGTAGCAACAGGTGTTGCCTGGATGGTGGTTTCAGGCGTCTGATGTATTACTTTGTAAGGTCTTTGTGAATAATTGATAAAATGGCATCCTAGAACAGCATCTATGAGATCAGCTATCCTTGTGGCGTGCGGACAATTTCAACTGAAAACATATCAAACCCTTATGTTTGACAACCAATTTGGTTGCTTAAGGTCAGCATTTTCTCTGCTAACCATCTAAGCAGAGAGGGTTATGATACTGTTAATTACTGTAATGTTTTTCTATTGACTCATCATGAGAGCCGAATGTGCAAATCTATAAGAGCTTTGTAGCGGTTGGAGTTGATCCATCTGTAATGGGTGTTGGTCCTGCTGCTGCAGTCTATAACATTTTGGAGTCTGAAGGAACACACACACTTGCATAGACAAATTTGTGGTGTTTGATTCTCCTGACCTTTTAGATAACTCCAGGTTAGCGTAGGTCAAGGGAAAACACAAATAAAGAAGAATCTATCGGAACACAGCGACCTCCTTACATTCTTTCCTTTAGCTAAGCACACGATTACAACAAGTTTATAACATTACACTGAGTGTTAACACTAAGTTTATTTGAAAAAAAAAGGATGAAGAAAAGTAGCTGCCATGGAAGCAAAGAAACCAAATGCAGAAGGGAAATGAATGCAAATGAGAATCTCCAAACTGTGATGTTTAAAACAAATGCACTGATGAGCTCAGGCTTAAGCAGAACTACCGAGGATACCTTGAAGATGAAGCGAACTCCTCTTCCATACTATACTGCCTGGACAATACCTCGCTCCTACCTCCATCTGCAGTCCATGGACAATTTCTTACATTATCCCCCTTATGTCCCCTGGATGCTTGAGTGCCTTCGAGTTTGATCTCCACTTGCTTCATGGACGGACGATCCTCTCCTCTTAATGTTATACACATTACTGCAATTGCTGCCACTTCTTCCATTTCGCTGCCTCCCTCTTCCATAACTTGCGGATCTAGAATTGCTGGCAAATTGCCTTGTGTGAATAAGGTAGAAAAATGTGAAACAAGGCCTTCATCTTCAGAAGAGATGTATGAAAATGGTTTCTTTCTAGTCAACAACTCCAGAAGCAGGACACCGAAGCTGTACACATCACTTTTTTCCGTCAGACGCCCGGTATAGAAATACATGGGGTCCAGATATCCTCTTGTACCTTGCACTCTTGTTGTGATCCCTGATCTATCCACCGGAACATATCTTGAAGCTCCAAAGTCTGCGACTTTTGCTGTTAGAGTATCATCCAAAAGTATGTTAATAGACTTGATATCTCTATGAATGATGGGTACTGAAGCTGTTGAGTGAAGATGAGCTAAAGATCTGGCAGTCTCAGTTGCTATCCGTAGCCTATCATTCCATGACAATGATCTTGGTTCATCAACATGAAGATGATCATAAAGGGTACCATTGGATATAAACTCGTAGACCAATATGGGGACCTCTGTTTCAAGGCAACAACCATAGAATTTTACAACGTTTCTATGGTTGATCTGTGATAGGATAGCAACCTCATTAATGAATTCATCAATCTCCTTTTGAATCGCTGCCTTTGGTTTCTTGATGGCTACAACATGGAGATCGGATAGGATCCCTTTGTAGACTGTACCATGCCCCCCACCACCAAGCTCACGAGCTTTATCAAATTTATTTGTTGCCTTCTCAAGCTCGTCTAAGTTTATAATCATTCTTTCTGCAATATCAGCTCTTTGTGATACCAATTGTTGCAACAATTGTCCTTGATTTTTTTCAAAGAACTTCTGTCTCAACATCTGCGCTTTCCGATGTTTGAATTTCTTATGAATGAAGGATCCAGCAAGAACAAATAGTATGATGCTTGCCCCAACAGCAACTCCTATGCCGAGGTATATACCTACAAAGATGTACACGGTATTATTCATTTCGTCTATCATGAGAGCATACTATTGTACGCTTGCTCTAGATTTACTCAGCAGCAGGAGTAATCAACAAAGTTCACTGAAGTAGGCTTTTGGCTTCATTAGTTCATATTACAAGAAGAAAATTGGTTTCAAATAGTTCAAGGGCATACATAATTTTAAATGTAAGAGTTCAAGTTGGACAAAGAAACATACATCAAGTTCTCTTCTTAATTACGAGTAACAAGCAAGAATTTTTATGTGGAGAAGTAAATTAACTCGATTAGTAAGTAGAATGCCAATACGTATTGCTTGAAACAAATACCAAGTGAAATACAATCCTTGTCTTGATGTGAAATTAAACAGAAGGAGGAGGGTGGAGGGATCCTCATAAAGTTGCAGCGTTGCTCACCTATTGATAAGGGCCTGCGGCCACCTGGAGGCAAAAACTACATATGTTAGAGGGACAAGAAAATTAATAGTGTAAACACATTCTATGTTAGAATAGTAGATAGATATTCTAACCTTTGCATCCATCGGCGAGGTAGGGGTTGCTGCCGGGTTTGTCGTAGCCATCCATGCACTGGCATAAATAGCCTCTGCTCCCTCGTTTGCAATCGCTGTTCTTGCTCTTGCAGAGCTTGCCGGCGACCTCCGATGGACAGCCTGGATGCACCTTCATGTCCGCTGATCGGGGTAAGCCCTCGATGACCTCCCACTGCAGAACTAGGGGAACCTGCACCTTGGGTATTTCGGATTTCTCCTGCCCTGCTATCTCCTTGGACAGCTGTTGCTGATCGAACCACCCCTCCTCTGCGATTAGCACGTATACGGGCTGCGACGTCAACTCCTGGTCATCGTTCTTGTTGAGCTCTTTAAGTTTGAACGATGTGGGAATGTCGTTGGAAGACATGGGGATATTCGCCTGACAGCAGCCCATCCCATTGCAGTATCTTCCTCTACGCCGCAGTGCCGTCTCGACATTGGTGTCACTTACATTGGAGGGGCAGAAGGAGGCACAACCACTGATGAAATCCTCAAGGCCACCGCCAGTCAGCGTTGCCTGAAGGTTGCAGCCCCACAGGATGAACTCATTGCCGGTCGATAGTGAGTAGGGCGTCCCCGAGAAATTGCGCAAAATAAAAGTAGTTGAGTGGCTGGGGTCAATATGCATGATGAAGTAGGAGCTGAGGCGCACCGTGTTGTTCTGGAGGGAGATCTCCGTGACGTGGATGGGGTACTCAAGGAGGACGAGGAGTAGCTTTGCTGGTCGTTGGCTCGTATCACAAGTGAGGTCGAACCCTGGCCAGTAGCAACCGGCAGAGCCAATTCCGAAGGGGTACGGCACGTTTATGTCACCGCAGGATGTGCTGCAGTTACCTATTTGATTGACAAAGTAGCAACGTCATTATCCATTTACTTCAACATAAAATGGGTCTGGGCTGACTCTTCTTCCTCCCCTTCAGATAGCACATGCTGGAAGTTGTAATCAGATATATACGGATTGATTTTTATTTCCTTGCTCATTGTACATGTGGGGAACTGGGGATAGCTTCTGTAGGCACACACAGGAGAATGCCAATCACTTGTTCATGGAGTGCTGTAATTAACATAATCTGGAGGGCTATCCTGAACTAGGCAAACCTTGAAGAGGCTATCCCAATTCCTAATAATAGTTTCAGGTCGTGGAGCCGTGGTGGTTTAACACATGTGAAAGGTTGTAGGGGAAAAGGAAGAAGTCGTTTAATTCGCTTGTAATATTGGCCGTCTGGTCGATATGGAAGGAAAGGAACAAGCCAGTCTTTGAAAACCTTCAGACTTGAATCCAGATGTTTGAGGACAGGATCAAGGAAGAAGCCAAGCGATTTGCCTTTGCGAACAGCGAAAGAAGGAATTTCCCCGTAGACACTGGAAAGTTTCTTCCTCGTTGCTTTCCTACCCTCATGTGTGTTTTCTTCCTAGGTCGTTTGGGTGTATGAGATTTTGCTCCCTGTTTTTGTAGTGCAACTTTTGTACTGGTCGTTTGGACCTCTGGTTTTTTCTCATCCATATATTTACATGCAGTTCTCTAGTATGGTTCGAAAAAAAATGTACATGTCACTCGCGTATATGGCCAGAGTGGTAGATCTCATGTTCTCGTATCAGTGATGCTGTTGCCTGTGGTTTATTTTCTTTCATTTTTGGTACTAGCCAAATGGAGCGTTATTGGAGAACGGGTGAAGTTCATTTCTTATATTTTAATGTCTTTCAACTTAATGATCCTAATTGTACTTAGAGCAGTTCCAAGAGTTCCCCTAAAAAACATCCAGTAAAATTTATGGGAAGTTTTCGGATAGTCATTTTTCTCAGTTCCCGTAAACATCATCCCGTAAAATCCTTATTTTTCTATTATCAGTTTAAAAATTCTAGAAAAAAGCATAGGGCCCGCATATTAGTGACAGAGACGGGGCGACGAGTGACGGCGGCACGTGGCGGCGGTACACGGGAGCGGCGGCAGCGGCAGCAGGTGCCGGCAGAGCGGCGGAGGCGGTGGCCTCGCGTAGTCGTTGACGGCGGCACGTGGTGGCGGTGCATGGGAGCGGCGGCAGCAGCGGTAGGTGTCGGCAGAGCGGCGGAGGCGATGGCCTCGCACAGTCGTCGACGGCAGCGCGTGGTGGCGGTGCACGGGAGC
>NC_041384.1:757729458-757733176 GCF_002162155.2 Triticum dicoccoides
AGGTGGTGGCCTCGCGTAATCATCGACGGCGGCGCGTGGCGGTGGTGCACGGGAGCAGCGGCAGCGGTGACGACGTGTGGCAGTGGCGGCAGGTGGCCACAGAGCGGAGGAAGCGGTGGCCTCATGTAGTCATGACGGCGGCGTGTGGCGGCGATGCACGGCAGCGGCGACGACATGTGGCAGTGGCGGCGTGTTGCGGCAGAGCGGCGGAGGCGGTGGCCTCACGTAGTTGTCAGCAGCAGCCTCACTGCACGGCGTTTCGGCGGTGGCGCGGGGTGGTCCGGCGTTCTGCTCGTGAAGTTTCAGGCGGTTATCCACCCGCCAAAATTATATGGGAAGGCCATCTTCCTGTAAACTTGGAGGATTGATAAGGTGTTTCTAGGGGATCCGTTCCAGGCTTAAGAGCTGTTGGAGGCCTTCTTTTGCCCCAACTTCCCGTAAACGGTAGTTTTTTATGAGATATAGGAGCTGTTGGAGTTGCTGTTATGATGCAAAATTCGTGTATGGTTTATTGGATGAGTATTTTAAACATTGTTGCTGCTAATATTTTTTGGCAAAAGTTTTATCTGGAAAAAGATTTTCGCTGATTTGCTGCAAAGGTCTCTATGCTCAATTGGTTTGGCTTAAGTGCTGAGCTACTGAATCATTTGCGCTCATTTTTAAGTTGGGGCAAAAATATTTCAATATTCATTTTCGGCCTTAGATGCGAATCTCCACCTTTGATGTTTTGGAGGGAAGTCTAAACTAATAGTTCTGCAACAAAATGATGTTTTTCATGAGTACGTTTGCGAAATTGGAGTGAAAAATACTAATCTCTAGATGATCTATTTTCTTGTTTAAGTCCGCCTATGGTTTCTTCCTCTTGCTAAGTAAATCCGTAAAGTCTCACTAGTGTGACCTTTTGTTTGTTTTGTGTATAATTCATTAGCTTAATGTCAATTTTAGTCCTGCATTTGTTCTCTAAGATGATGGCACTACATAACTAACTGTCAACTCAGTTGCTGTATGTGGTGTTGAACTTTTTTTGTACTTGTTGAGGAATGAATAGGATCTGTTCTTTCTTGTTCATCCCTTATTTGCCTTCATCTTGATAGTAAAAACAAATGAGATTGCCGCAATATTGCTTACCTGGGACGAAATTGATGAAGCAGCCATCGGGCATGGTAGGGTCGCCATGGGTTCCTAGCGGACACCGGCAGTCATGTGATCCATCCGAATTGGTACAATCACCATAGCACATTTTAGGGTACTGTTCATTGCACTCATCGATATCTACACATAGCCGAACCAACACATGCTAGCATTACACAAAGAGAAACCTCCAAAGTTTATTCCTCGTCTCAAATCAGGAAAAGAAGCAACTATTAACAAAGACCATACCTTTGCATCCATTGGCGATGTAGGGATTCCCTTGGTAGCCATCATTGCGTAAGCATATGTAGCCTCTCTTACCCTTTATGCAGCCACTGTGCTTGCTCTTGCAGACGTTGGAGCACTCTGCGCCATGGCCAACAACCTCCCAATCCAGCAACAGGGGAAGTTGTATTGCATCCGCTGACACAGGGGCATCTGTTCGAAATAGCTCCTCGAAGACCGGTGTATGGCTGAACCAATCATACCTCGCAATGAAGACGTATGCCGGCCACTGGAGGTCGGCGCTGCGGTTCCAGCCGAACCATTTGAGCTGCACGTCGTAGGACGTGCTGCTGGCAAGCCTTCCTGCTACGTCCGCAGGGTCGAAGATAATGTCCGACTGGCAGCAGCCACTGCCAGAGCATTGCATGCCTTCTTCGAGTGTGGATCGCACACCGGAGAGTCTATCACCGTTTTTGCAGAAAGAAGAACAGCTGCTCATGATCACATCACTGTTCTTGAGTGTCGCTTGAACATTGCAGCCCATCAGGATGAGCTTGTTGGATGAAATCGTGTAGGGCCCGTTGGTGGTAAGACCACCGCCGAGTGTGCCTTCACCATTTCCGTCGACTTTTATGTGCGTATGACGGCCACAAATGTCGACCAGTTAGTGAGGGAGAATTCTTTGACTTGGAGGGTGCCGTCGCCGAGCAGCAACCGCGGCGGATTGCTTGAGCGGTTGCAGGTGAGGTTGAACCCCGGCCAATAGCACCGGGCTGGGCCCATGCCAAACGGGTACGGCACGCTCATGTTACCGCAGGTGATGTCGCAGTCGGGCATCCCTTGCGCCTCCGCCGGATAAACTTCTGCTCCAGCAAGGAGCGGCGACATCATCATCGCCGCCGCTGTGGCCGCCATCACCACTCCCAAGATGGTTGTTATGTGCGCCATTGAGTGGTTGAGCATATGTGCCTAGCTAGCTAGCTCCTGAACCATGCATCGCTCTTCAGCCGGGCCGGCTTATAAAGATGGCGCGCACTCTGGTTGCCCGGAGCAGCACCTGCTGCGTGGTAGGCCCAGCTATCAAGCAGTAAAAACGTAAATTCCGACAGGTGAGAACCAAGGGCATCTCCAAGGGGCGCGGTCAAATGTCCTCTCCATCTGTCAAAAAAGTGTAGCCATGGTACCCAAGGGAAAATCCCCAGCTGTCCACGTATTTTATCGAACAGGCTGTGCGCCCCGTGGAGTGTGAAACGTGACCAGGATGAGTTGCGGTGATGGTTGAGAGCGAGGCGTCCATGACGACCACATACGCATGATGCTCTCGTCCGCCGGACCGCCGTCCCCGCCTACCAGCGCAATAGAACCCGGTAGCAGCCGCACACGCAACAGCCCATGTAGCATGCACGCGGGCGAACCCGTGCATGTATTCTATCGAATAGGTTGTGTGCGCCATCGAGTGTGGCGAGACTTGAGGTAGAAGGTGACCAGGATGAGCTGCAGAGCTTCGGACCAGGGAGCGAGAGAGAGAGAGAGACAGTTAGGGGCCGGAGACGAAGGGACATGAGGCTGGGACTCCGGCGAGCTGGCCGGACGGCGGGTGGGGTTGCCGAGGAGAGAGAGGAGCAACGTGTGGGTTGGGAAATAGGGTTACTTCCATGTGGGGTCTGCGCGGGTGTCTCCAGACCGAATAGTCGAACAGTATGCGCTCTCCCGTCACAAATTTTTTTCCCATATAAAGAGTCTAATCATGGTACGTGGTGTAAGGGCACCTCCAACCGGCCGACCCAAACTGTCGGCCGATGTAACGGACCAAAGCGCCGGCCCAATGCGCGGACCCAAACTCGCGGTATGTATGGCAAGGACATCTCCAAACACATGCCAAAAAATGCCCGCAAACGTCTTGGCAGACGCGTCCGAACCATTTTTTCCATCCAACGCGACGCCACATACTTATGTGGACGCGTTCACGTGCTTGAATTCTGGCAAACTAGTTGTAAAAGCTGGGTGTGGTTTCAGGGAGTCCGGACCTCCCCCACCTATGACTCCGACAACCCTGTTGCACAGCAAAACTCACCTAGAGCTAGTGTCTTTCTCAATATATCCCTCCCGCCTTGCTCAGTACCTGCTCCCTCCCAGACCAACAATACCGTTATACCACCCCCGCCTCCCGCCCCATACCTTGTCAGACCTCCGCCGCTCGACCCGAGTATCAGTAGCTGAATATTTACACATGTAGCCTCCTCCAATCCGTTCGGTGAAATGTTGTTAAGCGTTTTTTTTTTGAGGGTTTCATTGTTTATTTTTAGGGAAAGATGATGGAATTGGATGAGGAGTACTACTACAATGAGTTCATGGAATCAAC
>NC_041384.1:757733586-757741015 GCF_002162155.2 Triticum dicoccoides
TCCTGGTGTGCACCCATAATCCAGGACACCGTCACCATGGCCATTTGGTTATTTTTGTGTCCAAACAAGGGCCCAACTTAACATCAATAAATTGGTAAAAGTAGTAGAGTACAGAAGCTAGCTGGAATATAATGATACATTTTGACCCAACATCTGACATGTGAGTAGGCCGTACATGTGGCGTGATGCTCGCTCTGAATTTTTCGACTGCCAGGATTCCAAGAGAACATTTGAGCAGGCAGAACACGTAGCATGGTACTCACTCTGAATTTTGCAGGAGTGCCGAGATTCCAACATGTGGGCAGGCAGGAGCAGGACAGGCGTGAATCCCGTTCTCGATAAATAAACAAACCTATCAAAGAAACCTTGCCGGCAGACCTGGGCTCTGAGTCTTAGGCTGACCATAGTGATGGTATCTTAGTCGGTATCATACACTCGGGATTAGCAAACACACTGATGTGGCAGATAATTAAAGAAGAGAGACAGAGAGAGAGAGAGAGTTAGAGTAACATATGTAGATACCATACCATAATTAATACTTTGCTAAGATATGACATGCATGACCATAAATAGAATCATTTATGATAACAATCTGTGATACTATGCACTATGAGGGTAGTATCATGCACTAGTATCATATGCATGATACTAGTATATGATACTCCTGACTATGAGTAGCCTTAAGAACCTCTAGGAGAGTCTCAATATTGGGCAAATTGACATAATAATTGTCATTATGACAATTCTGACAAAAAGTGCAGCCAGAGTCTGTCATACGGGGCCCAATCGTCATAAGTTTTGGAGCAATTCAGGTCAGTATACCGAGCCTAAAGCGAGCCCTCTCAGCGATTTGCATTTTCGATAGTCCGATTTGACGATCTGGGTATCTCTGGCCGTCGGATCCCCTGTCTACAACCATCTGTCCCGCATGTCGCCTAGCTGTCCTAATGGACTGCTGCTCTCGAGGCCGAAACGATGAAATCTGGCAAACTGGGCATGTTCGGCCCATAAGTAGAGTGTGTTGTGTTTGTGCGCTCGTTATTTTTTCCCCATAGAGGAGATAGAGCGACCCGGGATGCATGAGAGAGGGATCGACCCAAAGGCGATGCAAATAAAGAGGAGAGGGATCGAGCCAAGGCGACGCGAGACGTGCGCTGGGACCGGCCGGGACACCCACCACCAGTCATATCCTCTTTGGCTTCTCCCTTCCCTCAGTCCCTCCGTGACCTCATCCACCCATCCACCTCCGGCGGCTCCAGGAGGAGCACCAAAACCGCAAGCACCGGCGGCGGCACGCCATCCACTCCCCATTCGCGCTCCATTGGCGACACCTTCCAGTCCGAGCCCAACTCGCCGCGGTCAGCTACGGCGGCAAGGTGGCGCCTCTCCTTCCACCGGTCCCGAGATCCACCTACTGTGCATTTACTTACTGGTGAAGGTCCAACTTTGCAGACCAGTGGTCACGCTCTGTGAGCCCTACATGCATGCATCCAGACTGTTGAGTTCTTTTGTTCCCATCAAGAATGTCTTCGCAAGGACAAATCAAGCTGTTCACGCTATCGATGCTGCACTGCAACACGAGAGTTGTACAAAAGTTGGCCTGTCATATGTTCGCAAGGACAAATCATGATGTCGATGCTGCACTGCAACAAGGTGTACAACTCTGGCCTGACGTTCTTGACTCAACGATGCCGGTCAATGAACAGCCTGCAGCGGTCACGAAATTGTGTGTGATTGTCTGGTAGATTACCATGAACCTTCCCAACTGGCATTCGGTGTAACAATGATTCAAGCTGTGATCGAAATGCATTTTCGGTATAGATCCATCCATGGCGTGACGACCCGGGCGCACCTGGCGCGATGACTTCATACCGAAGGTGTTTGTACGTCCCTTGGTAAACACAACGGCTGACAGTCACATGCTCACAGCAGACAGTGTGAATTAATGGACGTGGTAACGAAGTTGCAGGGCAGAATCCACAACTCCAGAGTCTAGTAATATTTCCCACACAAGAAAAAATAAATAAGATGCTGCCGATGGAATACAACATTTTACAGTAGAAGCGATATATAGGGGCGATATGACCTCGGGTCCCAACGGAATATCAGAGCAACCACATCTCTTCTAGGATGGAAGTAGCTTAAGACTGAAGAGGCAACGACCCTAATGCAAGTGACTCGTTGTTGTATGAACTAGATGGTCTTGGCGGCAGGGCGGCCCACCCTAGGCCTTTGCGTGCGATCACCATGGTGGGCAGGACAGTGCCTTGGTGTCGAGGGTTCTTTCTGGTGTCGTGTTGGGTGGTGCCCCGAGGTCTTGGGTGCCTCCCGCTGGTCCGTTTTGGTGGCTAGCGTGGTTCTGGGCGGTGAGGTGGCGAGGAAGGGGAGGACCGACTGTCGGTGAAAAATGAGCGGACTTCAGTCATGATGGGGGATGGTGGTGTCCACCGTTACGCTGATGAAGGCATAGTCATTGCAAGTCTTGTCTTGTCGCTCGGGCTACTCCGGTGGAAACCCTAGATATGGGTCTTCCAGATCAAACAACGGCAAAACTTGGCACCGTTCTTCTCCTTAGGGGCATCGTTTTGGAGCAGCCGCTGGAGGGGCATGGAGGTGGAGCGGTGTCCTAAACACCAGGTCTCGGTGGCATGGCGCAGCGGAGTCTCGGTGGCGGATGCATCTTGATGGATGAGCGCTATCGCAGCTGGCCTGGCATGGATAATGCGGATATCTATCCAGAGGATGGGTCAACTGTTCGATGGTGGTGACGACTTCCGAAGCATGTGCATGTGGTACACGCTTAGGGTCTGCTGGATCGGATATGTGCTCCCAGTACGCCATGCGGGCGGCTCCATGATGACCCCGATGATCTAGATGGTTTGGTGTCGTGATGGCATCCCTATTGTCGAGTTTGTAGGTGTGGAGTTGTGGCTTCATGTTGTTTGATATATGTTTTACTAGACCTTTGTTTTTTCAGCAAAACTCTATATCTATTCATCAAACATCATGTCAGTATGAAGATAACAAGAAGTAATAAAAATTACATCCATGTCCGTAGATCACGTAGCGACAACTACAAGCACTAGAGCGAGCCGAAACCGCGCTGCCATCATCGCCCCTTCCTCACTAGAGCTGGGTAGAGCTTGCTAGACAATCAGAAAGTCGTCATGCTAAGGCCCCAAAAGACCAGCGCACCAGAATAGCAACCACCTCTCGATGAAGAGAAGCATAAATTAGAAGGATCCAACTTGTGGACACATGAACACAGAGAAATGAAGACCGCATACACACAGATCCGCCAAAGGCAAACACCGACCAAAGCCAGTGAGATTTGCTAGAGACACATCTCCACACGCCCCCCAACGACGCGAGATGCACTGCCGCGGCAGGAGCTAGACGAGGAGAACTTTACTTGATCTTGAGAGAGTTGTCGCCACCTTTTCTTCCTGAATATAACACAAACCCTAAAAAGACTAAAAGACAACTAAAACGAAGCATGAGCCCTCCAGCTGGCCAGGGCCAGGGTCCTCATTGATTAACATCAAAATTAGAAATGGTTGGGTGCTTCATTGAAAATTTCATGTTAATCAATGAAATATCCAATGCTCTAATTTTTCTATTTTTAATATATATTTCATACCGGGACGACCCATTTCCACCAATAAATGAATAATGGAAATACAAAACCATCCAATGTTTAAGGAGACGGGAAAGGGAAAGCGAGTCCAAAGTATCGCTGAAAAATCCACCACAGGAGCTCGCCCACGAGACACGTGCTTTGGGGCGATTGGGCGAAAATCCGACGACACCTAGCGAGCCAACGTCTCAGAAAACAGTACCATAAGAGAACAGGTTCACAAGGAGAATTAGTTTCTACGGGGACGCTCATGCAGGTGCAAAACATAGGCAGCAAAAGGAGTTTAAAAGGCCTCTAAGGCTCCAGCACATGTACAAGAAGCAGCAGCAGGAGCAGCATATCACCAAACACACGACTAAGAAAATCAATGGCCATCTCACCCAGCTCGGAGCTCCTCTCCCAGCCCCAACAATGGCCGCTCCTCCTCCTTCTGGCACTCGTCTCCCTCGTGCTCTTAACGAGGAGACTGAGCAACAAAGGGCTCAAGCTACCGCCAGGCCCAGCCCGGGCTCCAATCCCGGGGAACCTGCACCAGCTAGGCGTGCTGCCGCACCGGAGCTTACGGGATCTTGCGCGGAAGCACGGGCCGGTGATGCAGCTGCAGCTCGGCACCGTGCGGACGGTGGTGGTGTCGTCGGCTGAGGCGGCGCGCGAGGTGATGAAGACGCACGACGAGGACTGCTGCACCCGACCCGTGTCCCCCGGGATGAAGTGGTTGTCCTACGGCCTCAAGAACGTCGGGTTCGCGCCATACGGCGCCTACTGGCACGCCATGCGCAAGTTCTTCGTGATCGAGCTCTTCGGCGTGCGCCATGTCGAGGCAGCATGGCATGCCCGCCAGCATCAGGTATGGACAAGGATACATGCTATTCAGTACATATTTCAGTGGATTAATGTGGCACGCGTCCTCATAAAATAAGAGATGGTGGATACAAACTGTGCATAGTATAAAACCTCATGTACTCTATTGAACCCATGGTCGATTAGGTGGACAAACTAATGAACACCTTGAGCGGCTTGGCCGGAGAGCCGGTAGCGCTCAAGGAGCACATCTTAAGCCTGGCCGATGGCATCATCGGCATGCTTGGATTTGGCGACATGTACAACAGTGACAAGTTCCCACACCACAAGAACTTGGAGCACGTGCTTGAGGAGGCCATACACGTGCGGTCCAGCTTTTCCGCGGAGGACTATTTCCCCAACATCGTCGGCCGCCTAGTCGACCAAATCACTGGCCTCGCATCTCGTCGTGAGCGGGTCTTCAAGCTGCTTGATACATTCTTCGAGGTCATCATTGAGCAGCATCTTGACCCTCAACGTGCCAAGCCACACAACGGTGACCTCGTTGACCGTCTCATCGATCTATGGAAGGACACCAGTGGCAACCTCAACATCACAAGAGACCATGTCAAGGGCAACATATTTGTAAGTCATATTAGTAAGTTTTTTTTACTATATGTAAGTCATATTAGTTACCTCTATACATCATGTCATGTCTCGATTGAGGGAAAAAAGATCAACTAACTGACATCACTCGCTCACCACCATGCATGCATGCAGGGCACGTTCATTGGTGGCTCGGACACGACCACGGCGACGATTCTATGGGCGATGGCAGAGCTGACCCGGAATCCACGACTACTGGAGAGGGTGCAAGACGAGATCAGGGCCGTGGTGGGAGGCAATGACAGGGTGCGACCAGACGATCTATCCAAGCTGGTCTTCCTCAAGATGGTGGTGAAGGAGACCCTACGGCTGCACCCACCAGCGACGATGCTACTGCCGAGGGAGGCCATGCGGGACATCCGAATTGGGGGCTATGACGTATTGGCCAAGACGCGAATCTATGTGAACGTGTGGGCCATTTGTAGGGACCCGGCAAGCTGGCCAGAAGACCCGGAGGATTTCAAACCAGAGAGGCTTGAGACGAGCGAGATAGACTTCAAGGGAGGGCATTTTGAGCTAACTCCATTCGGCGCAGGGCGGCGGATATGCCCTGCACTGTCTATGAGCACGGCCACCGTGGAGTTCACTCTGGCCAACCTGCTATCCCGCTTGGATTGGGCGCTCCCCGAGGGGATCGTGATTAGCATGCAGGAGGAAGGCAAGCTTATCCCCCTCCTACAGACACCGCTCTTGCTGGTGCCCACCCCATACCAGCACATCTGAGTACAACGAGGCATGGCTTGACACACCCCGGAGAGATCCGGTCAAAATTAATTAGTTCCCATGCATGGAGTAAACATGCAAGTAATCTTGTCACTCTTATCCACTTCGTATGTACTACCAGTCTATTACCTTGAAAGACAATATATCTAAATAATAAACTCGGCACCTTCATGTTGTTGTAAAACGAGATGAATATACAAAAAGCATTGTTTTAATTATTAAGCCTCAAGGGCAAGTACATATAGAGGTACAAACTTGGTGGATAAGTAGCCTAGAGGCTAGGAGTGTTTTGATGTTTATTTCTATACTTCATAATTTCTACTGTTTAAAATCAAACATATATTTTGTATTCGAACATTCCCCTTGTGTCATAGTGGTGGCAACACATACCATTAGGACTGAACATGATTGGAAAAGATGAATAAGATGCCTTTCGTGTGCACGCCACTGTGTGTGTATGCCTCGGCCACCTGTCCATTGCCGGTTCATGAGCTGTCTTGATGACCGCATGTGTGTTCGAAGTCGTAGGAGCATCATGAACAGTAGTGGCAACACGGACACTTTTGGCTAGAGTAGAAGCCGTCGGAACTGCTCAAGCGAGGTGATAACCATTGTTTCTTATGTCATTGTGGTTGAGAGTATGGGCGTGGTAGCCGTGGTCGGTTAAGCCATAGGTGATGACGCCGAGGGAGGAGCAACACACAATGTAGGAGTGGCATTAGACATGCAAATATGTTGAGCGTAATCGGTCACTGAGGGAGGAATTGATGTTGTGTGGACTATCCTAGCATTGAGAGAACCATAATCTATTGTAGGCTTGTAGCAAAGATGAACCAAGGGTAAGCACTCTGGTGCGGGTGTTGCTTCCGATTTTCAGCATCAAAGGTTACTATAGTGTAGGGGTTTGAGTTTATGGACAATATTTTGGTAGTGGTCTGAATGTGTTTGTATGTCAAATAAGTGTGTTAGGATGCATATTTTGTTAGTGCTATCGATGGAACATTATGTCAAGAACTATTTTTTTATTGACCTTTACGGGTTTGAAATCATGGACAGTACTTGACCCCCTTCTGTAGTAGAAACGAAATTTTAAGATGCTACCACTTACCCCCTAAGAGGTAAGAGGAAATTTTGATCTAGCCATCAGCTTACCAAGCGTAAATTTGGCTATCTATACATGGCAAGTATAACTAGATAGGAAAAAATATTTTGACAAGTTAAATGTCAATACCTTTCAAATTTATGATTTGTTATACATGTATTCTAGCAGAAGAAACATTTTTATATAGAATTTGAAAGTAATTAATAATTAATAATTAGCATTTGTCAAGTGTCGCCAAACCAAATAACTCAACGTATGTCACACTTGTAACGGATGGCTTGTCTCGAGCCTCAAATTTAAGTTGTGTAATATGTTCAACTCCAGTCTCCTTGACTCTACCAGTGTGGTATAGTTCTTATTTTTTAAATATTTGTTACTTATATGTAATCAACATATTGTTTGGCTACTCAAATTTGGATTGGTGTACTGCTTTTTTTATTCCTTCACACTTGGGACAAGACATTGGACTGGAATCCTTGTATTCTACTCAAATTTGATGCAATACCTACACTCTCACGATG
>NC_041384.1:757741128-757755191 GCF_002162155.2 Triticum dicoccoides
CCACTCCAGCTTGGTCTGGAGTACAACCATGAGTTAACTAAATTGTACATCGTTTTTTAATCTGAATTCATGCAGAAGGGAGTACATGTCCTTATGCTGGCAATGCAAAGCTCTGAATCAAGGAGGTAGAGGACCAAGTTACTAACTAAAACAAGTAAAGCTACACGCGCGGGGTCTTTTAGGGGGTTTTATGGGGTTGATCCACTTGGCACTTTGTGGTTTGCAATTTGGAAAAATTGGCCAACACCCGTCTGAAAATTAGGGAGATGGGGCTGGTTTAATTAGTTGGAAGAAGCCCGTAATACCCCCGTAAAAACCCCTGAGCCTACAATTTTTGCTAAAACAATACACAAAGCAGACATCATTATGGCAGTGCTCCTTGTGACAATTATCTTCACCATTGCTTTCACTCTACCCAGATGATGTAGTAGTGATACTTGAAGCGCGGGATTTCCCATCATGTCTGGAAAGATCGCATTTTGAGCATTCTTGGTCTCTGACACCTTAGCAGTGTGCTCTTCATTTATTTTGGCCTCCATATGCCTCATGGAAAGGGAGGAGGATGGTAAATTCATGACTTATTATATCTTCATCACTAAAACCTTACATGGTTTGCATACATGGCAACAACTACCCTTATTCAACTAGTTTGTATATGGTGCCGGTCCGTGTCGACTAGAGTCCATTTGGATTTGCCCTCTCGTATCTTTACTGTCCACTCTTAATTACTAGTAGATGACTTGTTGCACCCATGGCGAACATGCCAAATGAAATCGAGAAGTTAGACAAACTATATGAAAAATATGAATTGTTCTTAAAGTATGATCTTAATTTATGATATAGCAACCTGCAATATGAACTTATAATATCAACTGCTAAGGCAATACATATGATACAGTTCATGTTAAAATAACTTGTGCTTGAGGTGTTTGAAACCAAATTTTTAAAGTGCTCAAACAACCCACGAAAGTGTCACCGAATATTCCTAAAAGTGCTTAGAATAGTTTTGAATTTTTTCATCGCTTATTTTGAGAGTGACTAATCTACTATCAATAGCGGTTTTGAATAATTGTGAAAGCACTCGAATTATTTCCAAAAGCGTTGATAAATTATGTCGTCCCAACCTTTCACATATGTTTTACGTAAACCACACATATTTTTACATAAAAATCACACATCCCCCCTTACCGCGTGGTTCTCTGCAGTTCAAAAATACTATACGAACAACATGTCGGCCAATTAAGAATATTGGAGGAAAATTAACTCCTGAAATAAGACAACATTCCAATTCAACATAGACATCTAAGAAGAAGCAACCTACCACATGTAGTTTCCCTTCCGACGTTTGTAACCGCTTGATGGTCCTTCGTTTGCCTTGTTTCGGGGGAGCCTTTCATTCAAGGATGGGTAGACGAATGCTCCGTTGTTCAGTCTTGGTCACGCAACCCATCCTTTATGGTCAAAATCGTTTGATAAATCTCATAACTCACGTAGGCATCCTTCCCTGCATAGGTTATGGGCACCGGAGTAGTAAACGGATTCCACTCCTAGTAGTCATGGTATGGTTTTGCGAATGTCGTTTTCAAGTCCTTGTATGAGAGGTCTATGATGCCCACTATGAGTTGCCCCATGGAGTACCCTTCGCCGCCACCTTTGACCTGGACTGTGGATGTAGATGTGGTACTCATCTGGAATGACGATACACTCCTAGAAAAGAGCTTTCTTCCCTCTCTGATGTCAACGCTAGCGAAAGTTATCTCCCCATGTTTCAGAAAATCGTCAAGTGCATGACACCACTTCTTGGCCATGCAGAACTAGTAGAGGAGGACGTGCTCACGTGTCGAAAGTTGCAGGACTGCGATCTCTTGTCGCCAACAAGGCACGCGAGAACGTGTGCGCCGATGCGGTGGTTAGAGGCGATCCTCCGTGGCAGTAGGCATCATAGTCATCACACACCATTTATCTTTAGTGTGTGTGATTGGAGAGCAGCGATTCCGACACTAGGCTGATCAACACCTGCCCATGAACAGTAAATTTGAAACAGTTAAAAAACTGACACTTTTAGGCATCCAACATGCTCAGTTGTGCTTGATGCATGCAAATTTTCGTGGTCAAATGACAACTGAGGAGCTCGTGAAAAAAATGACTATCAAAGAAACTTTGAAAAACAGCATTTTATAGACCAGGTTTTTCTTCACAAGCTCCTCAGATGTCATTTGACTTTGAAATTTTGCATGATCCTAGTGCACTTGAGCATCTTGGATGCCTAAAGATTACAGATTTTTTTATAGTTTGTTTACTATTAGTTTGGAATTTACTGTTCATTGAAAGTAGAGGATTAGTGCGAGCGATTGGGGCTATACTATGTATCTGTACTAGTCCCCATTATTAAAACGGATTATAGTACGTATCTGTACATGTTGGTACGTCGTGATTTGGTTTGATTTCGTACGTTTGTTGGTTTTCACGCTAATTATAGAGTATCATTATTGGATGGGAGGGTCACGTTAATTATAGAGAATATCATCTTTTTGGATAGGTGGATAACGTTAGTTATGGAGAGTCACATTATTTGGACAGAAGGATCAAGTTAATGCAGCAAGACAGTGAGCTATTTTGTTCTCATCCAGAATGTCTTGGCAAGGACAAATCATGATGTTCACGTCCTGAAGGCTGCACTGCAACACGGTCTACAAAGACTCATCGATGCCAGTCAATGAACGGCCCACGGAACAATGATTCAACCTGACACGGAAATGCACTTTCGGTGATGACCACGTTGACCTAGGCCTGGCGCGAGCACTTCGTACCGAAGGAGTTTGGATGGTGGATGCCCCTTGTCTAACGCGACATATGGAGAAGCAGACAGTGTGAATTTGTAGTTTTTCCCACACAGAAAAGTAAGGTGTTGCTGATGGATACCACTTTTTATTGTAGAAGTGAAGATCACGAGTCCAGCTCACCGAAGAGGCAAGAAAGTTATGTAGATCACGAGTGTTTGAGCAGAGAATTTATGTACTGTCATGTTATAAGTAAACAAGAACAAACACTTAGTGATGTCTTCTTTTGTTTGATCGAGTGTTGTGGGAGACCGATCTTAGCATTTAGGGTATGAGGATGTTTCCAGCTCCATTCATGAATGACGAACATACTTGATGTCCAGTATCCGCCACTCCTTCGCCATCGCCCTCTATAGCTCAACCACATGAGGGCACCTACACATTGCGTGGAATGCATGTGGAATCCTTCCTCGCGTTCCCGACCATACATGGGGCATGATTCATAAGTCAGTGATTTTCAAGCGGCGGGAGAATTTATTCACCAACGTGGCAAGGGAATTTGTCACTACCTGCAAAGAAAATACGTGTACCTTGGGGGGGGGGGGCATATGGTCTTCCGGATGGCGCAACGACCATTCGGTGCCCTGCTAGTTGCGCTAGCAAATGGAAGGTCGCGCTCGTCCATCGCGAAGCGGTATGCAGACCGAATGATGATGATATCATTCTTCTCCAAGGCCCATGCGTGGATGTCGTCTGGGAGGCGCTGGGATGTCCACATGTTTCTAATGACCTGGACATCAACTAGGTGGAAATAGCGATGGACAAGGTCAATGCACCAGGCGCCATGATCATCAAGGAGCTCGGCCATCCGTCGTAGTTGGCAGATACCCTATGTGGATATCATCTCGCCGAAGGGGGTGCAAGGTACCCACCTATCACTCTAGATATTAATGCTCCCGCCATTCCAAACGCGTGTCGGTCAATTTTCAAGTAGGGCATCGACCGCGGGAACTCTTTGTGGTTGCAGAATCTTTCAAATCAAAAATCACGCTCACCGAAGAATCGTAGAGTCACATTCTCCTTTTCTCCTTTGGAGTGGGCGTGCATCTCTTTTTAACGTGCCTCGTCTTTAGAATTGGACGTTCAAGTTCTCTGGTTCCTCAACCAGAGATGTTGGTTTTGCCATTTACAATGGTTGAAACATTTCCATTCCTAAGTTCGAAATGGGGTTCTGGCTTTGGGGCAATGGTGGCCCCAACATCCGATGAAGTATCCGAGTATGCTCAGTTCCTAGAAGAACAACCGGCCGGACAGACTCTGGTTTCTCGGTTCAATTCTACAGCCTCTATAGTGATGGGCCGAGCTCCTAGAATCTATGAGCAGAGTTATGATTCCACTGCTAGATCTCTCTCTCTTTTTTTTTTGAGAGAGAGAGAGAGAGAGAGAGAGAGAGACTGCTAGATGTCATCATCCTTAGAATTCTTCCTATTTCATGAGGTTTTCTTTACCGTGTTTTTCTTCAAGAGTATTTTTTATCGGGTTTTCACCATTTTGCATCGGGTTTTCTTCATATTTTCTACGATTATTCACTGGTTTTCTTTGGTCTTCCCTTTTTCCGTTTTCTTATTCCTTTCTCTTCTATTTTCCTCATTTCTTTCTTCCATTTCCACCAGTTTTGTTTGGTTCTTTCTTCGTTTTCACCCTTTTTTGTTGCTTTCTTCTGTTTTTTCTTTTTTCATTTTAGTTTAATTTTTATCATTTTTAATACATTTGTAAAAAATTTCATGTAGATTCTGCATTTACCATATAAATCACAAACATTTTTTATACACTGTTAGCATTTTCTAAATACATAATTGATATATTATTTAAAATATATGTATTCATGTCTACTATTCTTCATACACATCGCACATTTTGCTTATATATCTAAAGTATTTGTGTAGACTTTTAACATTTTTTAAATATATGATTAACATTTTTTCAAAGGCATGTTTTTTTAATATGTGTTAAATGTTTTTCTTCAAACACACATTAAAACCTCTTTTGAATAATACAAAACATTTTAGTTAAACTTGTGACTATTTTTTTACATGTATAACAATTTTTGAAAGAGCCAAAAACATATTTTCAATACACGTGAACACATTTAAAATGTAACATACATTTGTTGAATGATCCAAATAGTTTTTTGAATTTTGTAATCACTTTTTTTCCATTTTCGAGATGTCAGATATAATTTTTGGAAATGCATTAACATTTTTTTAAGACTCACACAGAGCAAACACTTTTTACACTACAAGAACATTTGTTAAATGTGTTGAACCCACATTTCTACTGGCCCGGCTGACTACCAGCTCCCCTGTAGGCGGCCGAGCAGCTAGAGCTATGTCTTGCTTAGAGCGAGATGGTGGCGTCTCTTGTGCCGAGCGTTTACAATAACGGTTCGGCCCTTTAGCGCACTTGAAAGTAATAGACTAAAGAATAGGTAGCATGCAAGTTTCGATCCCAGAACCTTCTTTCTCTGTTTTCACTGTTTTTCTATACTTTCTTTTTTTTCTTCGTTACCTTTGTTTGTTTATTTCTCGGTTTTCATTGGCCTTTTTGTTTCTTTCTTTTTTCTTCATTTTCATCGGTTTTATTTGGTTCTTTCTGGTTTTTCATCATTTTTTCTTTTTCTTTTCCCTCGGCTATTCATTGCTTTTCTATTACACGTTTTTGTTATATATCGAATACTTTTTCTAACACATGTTAAACATTTTTAAAATACAATTTTTTTAAACGTTGCCACATTT
Organism: Triticum dicoccoides; assembly: GCF_002162155.2. Taxonomy (NCBI): domain Eukaryota; kingdom Viridiplantae; phylum Streptophyta; class Magnoliopsida; order Poales; family Poaceae; genus Triticum; species Triticum dicoccoides. Next base: position 757,746,704 of record NC_041384.1, read on the forward strand.
TTATACACATTTTCTAACATATTTCAAATGCTTGATTAATATTTTTCAAGTACCATATTAACATTTTTAATACAAAGTCGACATTTTTTCTATGCATTCAAATAATCTATGAAATTTTGAGTAATATTTTTCAATTATAGGATTAACATTTTTTAATACATGGTCACAATTTTAATACAAATTTGAGATTTTTCAAAAGCTGGATTAACATTTTTCAAATACTTGTTCAACATTTTTTCAAATACTTGATTAACTTTTTTTAAATACATTATCCAAACTTTCATAAGCATCGTATTTTTTATATACATTTTTTCTATACATGATAAACATGTTCCCTATACACATTTAACTTTTTTTAATTCTCTGTAATTTTTTTAAAAGTTTTATGTAGAGTGTCTTTTGTCATATATATAAGTAGAATATTTACAGTACAAACAAAATTAAAAAAATAAAGCAAAATGGGAAACATAAAAGTTGAAAAGGAAAATGAAGCCATGGCCTCACGTTCGCCCGGGCTAGTCCATCTGGGGCTCCCCTTCACTCGAAGGTTTCCCAGGTCTCGCTATAAGCGAGAAAGGGTCGTGCAATTCGAGCTATCATATCACATAAAAGCGAGAAATAGCCGCGTCCGACAATTCTTCTGCTTAACGACGATGTCACCTATCTCCTTGTTTGGAAAGGAGAGCTAACTTTCATCTTTAATCATTTTATCATTTCACAATAAGAAGAATTCCGTCGTTGATTGCGTTTTATGGTTTTTGTATTGTTTTGTTTCGAATTCGGTTTTTTCTTCTAATATCTAATTTTCTATTTTCAATATTTTTCCTCTTTATCATATTTTTTCAATGTGTTTGTTCTCTGTTTTTAGTTTAATTTCTCATTTTTTTCCTTTTGTTTGCTTGTCCCACTACTTGAAATTTTTTATTCCTTTTTTTTGCATTTTTATTTCATTTTTTTATTTTGTAAGGTTTTTCACCTTTGGCATTTTTTTATTTATTAACTTCTATGTTATCCTTTTATTCTTTGAACATTTTTCACATAGTATTTGAACATAAATTCATATTTGCAGGAAGAAATTTTGATTTATTAGTTTATATAAAAATGCACAAACTTTTTAATTGCATGAATATAAATGTATATAAAATATTTTTTTGAAAATAATTGAAATGTATGGGACTTAATGGTCAAAAAAACGATTGGGATTTTTTTCATTACACATTGAACATTTGTTAATATGCGATAAGATTATTCAAATAGTGATGAGCATTTCAAATAAACGTTGAGCATTATTTTGAGATATACAATTTCAAATAGACGTTGAGCATTTCAAATGCAATGAATTTTTTGTTTAAATATGTGATAATTCTTTTTCAAAGGTGTATTGATTTTTAAATACATGGTGGACATTTTACAAAAAACATGATGAACATTTTATATCAACAAAGGTACGAGTTATTGGCGTTGCATGCAGTATAAGTTTATTTTTTGAAACCCACTAATAATGTTTTCTAAAATCCAATAAATATTCTTTTCCTGAAAGAGATTTGCTTTGGAACACCCCCCTAGAAAAGTTACATATTTTGATGCGGATTAAGTATGAAGATTAGAAAGTTAGATTGTTATGAACTCTTGTTTGTTGAATTGGGAGAATAGGAATTACAATTAGTTGATCGTTATGTGGGGAATACTCTTTTTAAGTAACTTTAATATTTCGGTAAATTCCTCCTGAAAATGAAAATAAACAGGCTCAAAAACCTGACAGCCCAGCGCATCCCTTGCGAAGTAGCTTCACCGTTTTCGAAGGAAACCAAGGAAACCAACAGTAAACCACTAAACAACTGGCCCATTGCACGGTGAGTGTGCACAACACTAGTAGAAAAAGGGTCATTTGTCCCGGTTTATAAAGGCCTTTAGTTCCGGTTCTGGAACCGGGACTAAAGGGTCGTTACTAAAGCTCCCCCCCTTAGAACCGGGACTAAAGGCCCTCCACGTGTCCGCTGCGTGGAGGTCCACCTTTAGTCCCGGTTGGTAACACCAACCAGTACTAAAGGAAATTTTATGGTTTTTTTTGAATTTTTTTCCTGAATTTTCAAATTTCTGAATTATTTTAACCTCTAATCTCTAATCACTCCTCATCACTGCTCTATTTAACCTCTAATCTCTAATCACCCCTCATCATTCTAAATCATTTAACTTTCCGGATGGTCACCCATCCTCTCACTACCCCAGCCTAAGCACGCTTAACTTCCGGGTTCTATTCTCCCTCGTTTCCAAGTCTGCACTTGTTGTTTTCCTGACGATAGTAAGATGTCAATCCTATTAACTCTCAGGAGTTTAGCTTGAACATCAAGTCACACATTTCACTGTTTGAGTTTGAAACTATCGTTCTAAAAAACAATAATTATTTAGTAACACTAATATTTCTTGAATAAGTAGTTTGACCAATGCTTGACCACAGTTTGACCAGATTTGACCAAAATTCAAAAAACCGAAATAATTATTTAGTAACACTAATATTCTTGAATAATTATTTAGTAACAGTAATACTTCTTGAATAAGTAGTTTGACCAGATTTAACGAAAATTCAAAAAAAACTGAAATTTAAGCATAACTTTTTTTCTTTTAGAATTTGAGGATTCTAAAAATTTGCAAACAAGCCGTAGACGGTCAAAATCGGATGCGGATTTTCGTGCTGAACATTTTGATATATTATACGTTTTTTTCTGACATCGTATGCAAAAGTTATAGTCGTTTTACATTTTCCCTACACTTTTTGCAAAACATGTCCAAATTTAAGTTTTTAAATTTTCCTAACTAATAGATGTAGTAACATAACTACATCTCGAAGGATTTTAACTTTTGAAGTTTCTACCATTTTTTTTTTTTTGCTTTTTACAAAACTGAAAAGGCGATACACAGGGGGGGAGGGGTAGAATTTGAAAATTGCACCATTAGTACCGGTTGGTGCCACGAACCGGTACTAATGCCTCAACCCTATTTGTCTCGGTTGGTGGCTCGAACCGGGACTAAAGGTCTAACCTTTAGTACCAGTTCGTGCCACGAACCGGTACTAATGGGCATCGCACCCTTTAGTCCGGTTCGTGGCACCAACTCGGACTAAAGGTCCCATTTGAACCGGGACTAATGCCTGTAGGATGCCCTAGCCGCTCGAACCGGGACTAATGCTCACATTAGTCCCGGTTCGTAATGCAACCGGGATTGATGCTTTTTTTCTGGCCGAACCAAAGCCTTGTTTTCTACTAGTGCAAGCTATTTAATCCGTTGAGCGTGGAACAAATGGAGGTGGGATCAGACACCATTCGGTCAAGCGTGACCATGTGGCGGATGCACAAGCTCCTCAGTCGCACGACGTGCTTCTTTTGTGTCGCATGTACTAAATCTTATCCTCTCGAGAACTAAGCAAGCTCACTGATTCGTCGATATCACCTATCCTTTCTTCTCTCCGTCGACTCAGTTCTCTCTCATGGCGATGCCGCACCACCCACCGCAACCGAGGAGGCCATGATTCAACATGCCTCATCGATGTCATTGTTGCAACCGATGTTGTAGGCAATCACCCGTTGTTGCAAGCATGAAACCACCGTTACGCCTTGCCTCTACAAGCAAGCCATGGGTTGCAGTAGACAACAGGGGAAGGCATCGATGTGTGTTGCAGGCCACGGCGCCGGGCCACGTGTTAAACGCGCTGCGATTGGAGCAGTGTGGTGGCTTTTCCCATGAGTGATGTTGCAAGGTTATTGGCATCCACTCTAAGTGGTGCTACGATGGTCGTCGGCGTATGTTACGAGGTCGCACCGTCCCCTCTGATTGAGCAATGTTGCTAGCAGCACCTCGATAGAAAGGACTTCTGGTGCTACTACGAGTAGCACCACCCGCTACGTCGAAATTTCTTCGAAGCCATGCCGCGACAGTGGCTCGAGACGCTGTGATGGGCGGAAACACAGTCACGTGAGGCAAACATGTGCTTACAATAGTGTTGCGACATGGACGATGATTCTGTCAGGGTTGGCGGGTTTTGTGAAACTGTTGTCGCCGCTCTCGAGGGCAGTGATGGTGCAAGCTATGCTCCCACCATCCTGTGATGCGCCGACGGTGTTGCTATGGATGTCGCCCATGCTATGAGTCAATGTTACTTAGGGATGCCCCCATGCTGCATACCATGTTGCAACGCTCTAGTGGTGTTGTAAACGATACTGCTAAGATGCTGCCATGTTGTGTGGGAGGTGTTGTCACGGCCAATGATGTTGTGACGACTGAGGGAACAAATGAGTGGTGTCCACCGGGAGGTGTTCGTTGTGGGTGTACGAGTAGAGACATTTTTTAGATAATGGGAGTACAAGCAGATGGTTCGAATTAAGTGCATCCAAGGGGCAAACCAACCTGTGGTTGAATGGTTAGAGCATCTCCAGCCGCGCCCCCAGAAAGGCCTCCCCAGGCATTTTTTTCGCGCCGGCGCTGAAAAATCGGCCCAGTCGCGCTCCAAGAGCCCGATTTTCGCCGGCCTGGGCCGAATTTAGCGCCGGCGGACCCAGGCCGAACCCGGCGCGCTGGGGGGCGCTCGGGGGCGCCGGGGCGAGCGGTTTTGGCGCGAAAGAGCCGCGGGCCCGCCGCGTCAGCGACACCGCGCGTCATCTTCCCCGAACGCATCGGTTTCCCGCAGGGAATCAATGGCAAGGCTGCCGCCAGTCAGCCTTACCAGTGATTCCTCACGGGCGGCGCGTTCACAGGGCGGCGCGCCGACGCCTCCCCTCCCTCGCACGCGTACACACGAGGCGGCGCCGCTATATAAGCCGGTGGCCTCCCTCGCCTCTGGCTACACCAGCCACACCAGCCCTAGCCTGCCCTCTACCTCTCCCGAGCGCCGCCGAGCAGCCTTGCCTTTCCTGAGCGCCACCGCCGAGCCATCCGTCTCCCTCCCTCCCTCTCCCGATGGCCGAGCGATTCCCCGGCGATGAGGCCGCGGCCAACGGCTTCGGCCGCCGATCGCTCCGCGAACAGGAGTCTTGGCTCCTCTTCCAGGCGAACATCCCGGCGCCGCCGGACATGTGCGCCGGGCCAACAGGGTGGAGACTCAGCAACGGGGGAGTCCCCATTCCCTCGTTGCCCGACGCCGTGGCGAAACCGGGCTACTTCGCCGACGAGGTCGACGTCGTGTGCGCCTCCCTCACCGACGCCCAGCTCCCTCTCCCCGAGTACGTCGCCGACAACATAGCGGCGTGGACGGCGTACTTGCAGTGCCGGCAGTAGCAGAGGCTGGCGTCCACCAACGGCACGCTGGTGGTGGCCGGACCGAAGAACAGCGACGGACGCCGCCTGTGGTGGGGTGTCCCTGGCCGGACCCTCGAGGGCGTTCTGACATACCTTGAGGGCGGCAACGACCCGCCGTTGGCATACCCCCCGGCGAGGGCGGCTGCCACGGCCACGGCTCACCGCCGACGCGATGGGCAATGGTTGCCCATGAGGTTCGGCGCCTCCTCTTCTTCCTCCTCCTCCCGCTCTTCCTCACACTCGTCCGGCGCTCCGGCGCTGCTCGGCGTCAAGGCCGAGCCTGCGGCGAAGACGCCGCTCGGCCGGCGCACTCGCAGCGCCGGCATCGTCATCAATGAGGGCGGCCGGCGCGCCCCTTCGTCGGCTCCTCCGCGCTTCGTCAAGCCCTAGACGGAGCCGGGCCTGGCGCCGGTGAAGACAGAGCCGGGCCTCCCTGCGGTGAAGACAGAGCACGGCGCCGACGTCGAGCTCGACGACGACGCGGCCCTAGAATGGGCGCGCGCGGACTCCCTGAAGATGGCGAGGGAGCGCCAGTGTGCCGCCCTGCGGCGATTCGCGCAGCGCCGCCGGGGCCGCGATGAGGGAGGAATCGTCGTCATCGAGGACAGCGACGACGACGCCGCGCCGCCGCCACCAGCCCGCATAGGCGACGCCGGTCAGGGGTCCACCAAGGACGGCCACGTCAAGGAGGAGAAGCCGGACGACGACGACGACGGCGGCGACTACTCCGCTTTTAGCTAGTTCTTTCTTTAATTATATATTTAATAAAAACCTACTTTTTAAATGTAATATATGCCGAACTTCGCCGAACTTTGAACTTTGCTATATATTTAAATTTTTTTGAACGCGCCTGGGGACGGCCCTGGGACCGGCGGCTGGGGACCAACTCGGCCCCAGGCCGAGTTTTTGGGCCGGCTCACCCCCAGGGGGGCGATTTTAGGCGCCCCCTAGGGGGCCAACGGCTGGAGATGCTCTTAGGTGGACAGTAGTATCTTCAGCCCACGAGGGTTCATGTCCTGGTGCTCGCATTTATGCTGAATTTATTTCAGAATTTCTGGCGATGCGTGTTCAGTGGGAGGAGACGTTCCCATCAGGGTGCTTATAGAGGTAGGGTGACAAATGTAATCTCTCGAAAGAGTAGTTAAATTGTGCAAGTACGGGGACAACATAATAGATAGTCTCTAATATGAACTCGATAAGTATTGACTTCTGGTGCCAAATATACAGACCAGAATTTCATACTTCCGCTTGCTTTGGATACTACGCAGAAATTCGATGCTGTAGATTAGTAGATACGCAGTAAGTATGTGCCATAGTAAGCGAATTTGAAAATGCTTCAATGGATACACTCGACTAAAATGAATTGCGATGGCCATCAGACAGCAGGACATCATTTGGAATCAGCCGGTATGTCTTCACTGGGAGTTATATTGTAGTAATAGGTAGAGATTTCTGTATGGTATTACCACTAATTCTACAATTTGAGTGATCCCAGCACATTTAGTTGCTTTCTATTTAAAGCAGATCAGTGCTCACCCTGTTCATAGTTGGGTAGTCTTAATTAATGATTTCCCATGTTCAAGGAGTGAAACTATTAGTAACTATTGTCGAGTATATTTCAACAATTACGGTAAATTAGTCCCAGTTTCATTTTTAGGACAAGTGATGCCACTTTTTCTGAGGTCATTCCGTTTGTTTTTACGGTTCACTGCTTGACGATTAAAAAAAAGACGCCGATAAGTGTCACACGTGTGGGTGTTAGGGAGTCCGCCCACATATTTTGTGTGGTGTATAAAAGGAACAACCCACACCCCTACGTGTGGGCAAAACAATTAGCGCCCACACGTCTCTTTTTTTCCTTTCCGATCCCTCTCACACGCGTGCGTGTGGGCGAAGTTGATAACGCCCACACGCCCGTATGTCAGATCTCGTACCTCCTGGTCCCGTACGCCACGTGTGACGGTCATCGCGCGCCCGCAGTTGCCATGGTCCAGACCATCGTCCATGTTCGTTTAATTGCAGTTGGCATGTCGCTGAACTACGGTTGCCATGTCGGACAACTGCAGTTGCCATGGTTGCTCAACTGCGGTTGCCATGTATGGTCTGATCTAATATAGTTGTCATGATTTCATAACTTTAGTAGTTGCCACATATTAACACTAGGCAGTTGAGAGAGTTGTCATGTGCTCACAAGCATGTTAGGGCAGTTGCCATGTAAAAAGGAAGAGTTGCCATCTGCTTACGTGCACGTTAGGGCAGTTGCCATGTACATGCACGTTAGGGCAGTTGTCATGTACCATGCAAAAACATATGGCAACTCGGTAAAAGAGAGTTGCCATCTGCTTACGTGCACACTAGGCAGTTGCCGTGTACCCTGCAAAACACATGGCAAACTCGGGTAAAAAAGGAGAGTTGCCACCTGCTTATAAAAACACACTAGGGGCAGTTGCCATGTGCAGTGCAAAAACACATGACAACTAGCAGCTTGGGTGTGGGAGAGGAGAAGTGTGTGTGGGCAAGATGTCAAATGCCCACACACTAGTCCTTGTGTGTGCGTGCAAAGTGGCGTGTGGGCGAACTGCTGAACGCCCAAACACTAGGCCCTCCTGTGTGGTGAAACGGCCGTGTGGGCGACCGGCTGAACGCCCACACACCAGGCCAGTCCTACGTGGCACTAGAAACATGCCAAGATTCGTGCGCTCACGAACGGACGCGGATCCACGCGTGTGGGCGAGATGCAAACGCCCACACGTGTGGTCGTTAACATTTCCGAAAAATAATAATCTGTTGTCCGAATGGAAGTCCTCTCCTTTTGACACCGGAGTAGAGCACCTCCATAATGAAGGCCGGACGGTTCGTCGCCCGTCCGGTGCGCTACTCGCTCCGGCCGAAGATAGACAAAGACGTTCGTTGAGCACCAGCCAATAAGCGCTTCTTACCGAGAGGACACCACTCTTCTCCAGTTGCCATGCAATCACATCCTCACACAGGCGGGAAGAAACTTGAATTTTCACTATGTGCTCAACATCAGCATGGAGGAAATGTTATTGAAGAAGATCCATGCACCATGCTCCATGCTCGTCTAGTAGCTCCAACACTCTTTGGAGACTACATTTGGGTTCACCTATAAGCTCTTTCCTAATAGTGGTTGGCTGAACTTCCACACTTGTGGACCGCTCCCGCTCCCCCGCTCCCTAGG
>NC_041384.1:757755531-757759290 GCF_002162155.2 Triticum dicoccoides
CCGCCAGCCCCCTCCTCCCCCCGTTCCCCTTCTCCTCCTCCCGCCCCTCCTCCATGTCCCCGTACCCCCGCGCCGCCTCCTCGAGCAAGGCGGCCGGGGGCCCTTCCTCCGCGCGCCTACAGCCCCTCCCCGCGCCCATCCCTCCTCCCGCCGCCATCAGCCTGCGCAGCCGGCCCTCGGCCGCGTGATGCTGGCGGCGGTGGGCTTACCCTTCCCCGCGCGCGGTCCTCTCCTGCTAGGGCGGTGATGGCGGGCGGCGGTGTGCCTCGGCCGGTGGCGGTCTGGCGTCCCGGTGTGGAGGCCGGCGGTGCTCGCCGTGGATGGTGCCGCCTCTTGGCAGCGGGGTGGTCCGGTGGTGCTAGCCGGCCGGGGGCGCGTCCCCGGCCCAGATCTGGGCCCATAGGGTCCCTTCTGGGTCCTTGCGGGTCGGCTCCGGCGCGACCGCAACGCTCTATGTATGGGGAGGCAGGGGAGCGGCTTGGACTGGGACAGCGATGCCGACGGCGTACCAGCTGCTGCGTGGAGGCGGGAGCTGTCCGGGCCTTTGAGGGCCCGACCGGGCCTGTGGGGCCACGGGCCCGGTAGGCTCCTGCCATGGCGTCCGGTCAGCTACCATCGTGGACGGTGGAGGTGGGGCCCTCCCGTATGCCGACGGTGTTGTTGCCCTAGTCCCGGCTCCTCTTCTCCGTTGTGCAGACCATCTTCGCGGTGCCGTGGTGAAACAGCGTGGGAAGCTTCATGTCCGTGTTGGCGCAGGGTGGTGGTCGGTCTGGTGGCGAGCTCCGAAGTGCCTGAGGTAGAGGCTGGGATCGGGAGAAATCTCTGTTGGCTTGACCGACACCGACGCGGTGGCGCCTGAGGGTGCCGCCGGACCTTCCTGGAGGGCGTCGGGGCTACCCTTCCTCTCTCCTCGCCGTGTACCGGGAGAAACCCTTGGCAGCAGCGTCGTCATTGTCGCGTCCCTTCTTGGAGGTGTTGTTAGGTACTGGCATTTCGGAGTTTCGGAGCTTGGTGGGCGATCTCCGGTGGACGCAGCGGTCACGAGGCTTCGTCATTTTTGTCGATCCGCCGTTATCGGCATTTGTTTATTTTTTTTCTCTTTTCTTTCTTTTGGCCGTGTTTGTGCTGTTTCCGCCTCAGCCCCTATCGTCGGTTGTATCGGTTGGTTGCTTTGTAATACAAAGCGGGGAAACCCTTTTTCTCAATAGTGGTTGGCTTTTCAGTGGTCACTCGCGAGGGAGTGTGGTGGGAGCTTAAGCCCCACCACATGTCTGTCTGTGTGTTGCGTCGTCCGAGCAGGAAGCGAGAGATTCATTGAACAGAAGGAACCATGGGTGGCCTTTTCGGTTTTCCTATCTTCCATTGTTTTTAGCTTTTCTTTGCCTTTTAGTCTTTTGGGATTTTTTCTCTGTGTACTGTATATAGGATGTACAAAGTGTGCTCCCGTGCAAGGCACAGATGTGCTCCTTCACAAAATACTTGTGCTCCCACTAGCAGCACAAAGCAGCACAGGTGTCCTCCCCCTTGATGGAGCACATCCAACTCAGAAAAGAAAAAAAAGGGGAGTTTGCGCGGTTGCCTCTCCTTCCCCTGCGTGTCAAACATGAAGCGCACTTAGACCTTGTCATGCGATATTGCTCTACTTGTAGCGCTGGGAAAGGATGCACGATTTCAAAGATTTTTTTTGGAACCAATAGCAAAACATAAAGGTTTTTTGCATTACGAGGCCGACACAGCCCAGCCTAGAAAGAGTTCTGCAGCTGCTGCTGGCGCCGGAGTTCATGGAGTGGATGGTAACTCAATCTGCTCCACTTTACCTCTGCCAGCTTGACAACGCACCGCACCAATATCAATGAATCAATGACGCCGAGGTCGACACAGCCACCATGAAACTAGCCATCTCTCCTGCATTAGTCAAGAAATGACGACAACAGCAGCCGGCGGCAGCTACATTTTGCGGTTTTGCCTACTTAATTGAGAAACAGGAAGCCGCCGGCCGGCTGACCGGCGAGCTGATATTATTATGGGATATAGGAGGCTGCTTCGTTCATCCGCTGTTTGTTTAATTCCCCAGCGCAGCCTAATTAACTACTCTCCTATGAATTGTTCTTCTATAAGATGCATGCAGGCGAATATCCATTTGGTGCTTCTTCTTGTTGAAGCAACCAACTCGATCTGCATGTGTATTGTTAGAGCATCTTCAATCCAGATGCGCATTGTGAGAGCATCTCCCTATAATTTAACTTTAAACTCCAACTCCTTAACCTAAATTTAACTCTCCAAACGGCCCTTCTTCACAACCATTGCAATTGAAGAACATCTGAAGCACAATTTCTACTTAATTACCATATCTAAAAACCACATAAACTCCACCTTCATGAACATACTACTTATACATCGCATAGTACATAATTAAACTCAACATGGTGCTTAATTAACCTAAATCAAACTACCCATCCTCGGCGCACGAGGAATTGACGACGACATCCTTATGCTTGCCGTAACTCGTTAGCCCGTCGCACACTATAAAATAGATGGACCACGGCCGGCGGCTTGGACCATGGCACGCACCTCTCGAACGGCGGTAGGTGGCGGTTTGTCTGTGTGGTCAAGTAACACGCATAGGTTAGTGGGTCAGCCATATTATTTTGGAGATTTGTGGACTAAGCTCAACCCGTAGGACATGTTGATGGACCCTAATACAATTGACTCATTGTTTCTATGAATAGTGTTTTCCCATATTTTTTTGAAAGATTTTTTTTAAAATAATAGTGCTAACTAGTCCATGTATAATCTCCGTAGTCTAGGGAGGACCAAGTTGGCAATAACTTATAGCATCTATAGATGGAGTAGGCAAATGCGGGCCCTCAAAAGCCCGCGGACGCGCCCGGGCGCGTCTGCGGGTGCTGACCGTTCAAGTCTCAGATTTGCTCATCTGCATCCGGATATTTCATATTAGAAATCTTAAATCCATACAAAAGCATGCACAGAAAAAAAAACTACGTAGTACGTAGATTAACTAGCCTAGTCCTTGCCGGAGATGCCCACTATCTCCGTGCCCGACACCGGGTACATGGGTGGCAGCCGCAGCTCCGGCTGCTGCGGCTCCTACAGCTCCTCCGCAGCGGCCTCTGCATCCATCTCCGCTTCGACCTCGTCGAAGAGGGCGTCGTACCCCGCCCGCTCTTGCCGGATGAACCGCCAGTTGGCCTCCACATGGGTCTCATCTTGGATGGACTCTAGGATGGCATGTTGCTCCGCCATCTTGTCCGCTTGGTCGACGGCGAACTCCGCCTCCGCCTGCTCCATGTTGAAGACCGGAGCCGGCGCCAGCTCCTGCTTCGCCTCCTCATCGTCCTCCGGATCCGCCACCTCCATCGGAGCTGGCTGCTACTCCTCTCCCTCCTTCTCCTCCGCCTGATCCTCCTCCTCCTCCTCCTCTGGCTCCGGCGAGTGCGGAGGCAGCCCGACAGCGATGTGGGCGGTGCACATGGCGCGCCTCACCCGGTTCTCTTGCTCGATCTCTTGCAGGCGGTCCAGTGTGAGCATAGCATAGGTGGTTATCTTATTTCGGACCATGGCGATGCCAGAGAGCGTGGGATGAGCGCCGGAGCGGGAGAGAGGAGGTGGAAGGGCTCGGGCTGGTGGCATGGATAGGGAAAAGGTGGATGGGCTAGGTTTGGGGGACGCCGGCCGGCTTAAATAGCTGGATTTGGCCTCGGGTGGTGAGCCGGACCGATGCCACGCGGCGTTCAACCC